>NW_016107339.1:10707218-10720917 GCF_001604975.1 Cebus imitator | reverse complement strand
GTAGTGGTGTACACCTGTAGTCCCAGCTGCTCAGGAGGCTGAAGCAGGAGGATCACTTGAGCCCAGGAGTCTGAGGCTATGCGTGTTATGATCATGCCTGTGAATAGGCATTGTACTCCAGCCTGGGCAACACAGTGAGACCCTGTCTCTGAAAAAAAAAAAAAGAGAAAAGTTATTTATTAATCAATAACTTAAGCTTCCATCTTAAGAAACTAGAAAAAGAAAAGATCAAACTAAACCAAAAGCAAATAGAATAAGATCATAAAAATTAGAGTGGAAATAAATAAAATAGATAATAGAAAAACAATGAGTAAGTAAATCAAGAAACCAAGAATTGGGTTTTAAAAAGATTAACAAAATTGACAATGCAAAGCTACTCTTCTCCCATCACACAGTCTGATTTCTGCAAATATGGTGTTTCAGTTATTTACTGCTGCACGACAAATCACCCCAAAACACAGTGGCTTAAGACAGCTGCAACCATTTTAATAAAAGTTCTATATTTTAGGCAGGGCTTGGTGGGTATGACTCAACTCTGCCCCCACATGATAGTGGCTGGAATTGCAGCCACCCAGAAGCTCTACTGGACGGGCTGAAATTTCCAGGATGGTCCACTCGTACAGCTGGTAGTTGGTGCTGACTGTTAGCTGGGGCTGCAGTTCTGGGCTTTTCCTTGTGCCATCATGGGCTTCCTTACAGCATGGCAACTGCGTTCCGAGAAGGAGCGTTTCAAGTACTTAGAGCGGAAGCTGCCAATGTCCTGGAGACCAACCTTGAAAGTCATATAGCATCACTTCTGATGCCTTCTATTGGTCAAAACACCACATAACCTGTCCACATTCAAGGGGAGGGGAAACAGACTCCACTTCTTCATAGAAGGAGTGGCAAAGAAATTGCAGTTGCTTGCCTGCGTGATTCCTCAATTGGCTGCTTTTTCTTTGTTCCATGGGAGCAAAGCAGACCCAGGGTTGTTCTTGCAGCTGCTGCTGATCTGCTCCCATTGCTGCAAATGAGATTTTATTTTTGTACACTAGGGTGTGCTCCTCTCCCTCAAGGCATGCACTTTGCTGCTTCTCACATTTAGGGTGTGCGTAGGGGGATGGGAATCCAGGCAGAGAGGTCATGGACACGGACTCTGGGGCCAGGTGGCCTGGGTTTGAATTCTGCCTGTGTCACCTGTTAACAAACTATGTGACTGTGCACAGTCATGTCATCTTTCTGAGCCTCAGTGTCATTGCAAATGCTATTGAGGTGTTTGCTTCTGCAGCTGCTGCTGCTCTATCTGCAGCCACAGGCACCCTCTGTGGTCTTCTGTCCTTCTCTGGATCCCCATTGCTTTCAGCACACTCACCTATTTTGGTACTCAGGATCCCTGGGTGGCTCCTAGGTTCACGGGAAATGGACTTTATGTTTCTGTATCTCATTCTCTACATTGCTTCTCATGATTTTTGAGAGGAGGGAGGAAAATGCTAATTTTGTTCTACCATACGCAAACCAGAAGTCCAACAAAAAAAATTTCTTTTGAGACAAGGTCTTGCTCTGTCACCCAGGCTGGAGTGCAGCGGTGTGATCTTGGCACACTACAGCCTCTGCCTACCGAGTTCAAGTGATTCTCGTGCCTTAGCCTCCCAAGTAGCTGAGATTACAAGCACAGGCCACCATGCCGGGCTATTTTTGTATTTTTAGTAGAGACAGGGTTTCACCATGTTGGCCAGGCTGGTCTCGAACTCCTGACCTCAGGTGATCCACCCACCTCAGCCTCCCAAAGTGCTGGGATTATAGGCATGAGCCACTGTGAGCGGACCCAACAAAAACAATTTTGAAGAAGAATAAGAATAAGCTTGCATCACCAGCTATCAGGAGTAAAACTATGGTCTTGGCACATGGATATCTGTGTGTCTTTGTCTGTCTGTCTCTTTCTGTATCCATCCTAATAGAACAGAATTGGAGCCTAGAAAGTAATCCAACATGTGCAGGAGTTTGGCTCTGACAGAGGTGGCATAACAAACCATGAAGGAAAGAAGGGACTAAGCAGTATGTGGTACTGAAAAAGCTAATGTTAGATCCTTACCTTCCACCACACAAAGTTCATTCTAGACTAAATACCTACATGGTGTCTGTTTAAAAATGGAGGGCCGGGCCGGGTGCTTGTGGCTCACACCTGTAATCCCAGCATTTTGGGAGGCTGAGGTGGGCGAATCACCTGAGGTCAGGAGTTCAAGACCAGCCTGGCCAACATGGTGAAACCCGTCTCTACTAAAAATATAAAAATTAGCCAGGCGTGGTGGCATGCACCTGGAGTCCCAGCTACTCGGGAGGCTGAGGCAGGAGAATTGCTTGAACCCAGGAGGCAGAGGTTGCCATGAGCTGAGATCACACCATTGCTCTCCAGCCTGGGCGACGAGTGAGACTCCAACTCAAAATAAATAATTAAAAATAAATAAAAAATAAAAATGGTGGGCCTAATATATACTCTTCTCCCCATGGAAGCCCCTTTCCTCTGAAAAGACAGTAAAGGAATTTAAGAAGTATAAAGCCAGCCAAGCATGGTGGTTCACGCCTGTAATCCCAGCACTTTAGGAGGCTGAGGTGGGTGAATCACAAGGACAAGAGATGGAGACCATCTTGGCCAACATAGGGAAATCCAATCTCTACTAAAAATACAAAAATTGGCTGGGTATGATGGCTCGTGCCTGTAGTCCCAGCTAGTTGGGAGGCTGAGGCAGGAGAGTTGCTTGAACCTGGGAGGTGGAGGTTGCAGTGAGCCAAGATTGCACCACTGCACTCCAGCTTGGGCAACAGAGTGAGACTCCATCTCCAAAAAAAAAAAAAAAAAAAAAAAAAAAAAAAAAAAAAAAAAAAAAAAAAAAAAGAGAAAAGAAGTATAAAGCCAAAAGGACAAAGAGCATGAACAGGACAGGAGAGAGGAGCACACAGCACTGGCAGAATTTCAGATGCTGGAAAGGGGGTGACTGGAGGGTGACAGAGTCAGCAGTAGGGAGAAGGTGGCACCCAGTATGCAGAGGACCAGGCTCGCCAAAAGGAAGTGGGTTTGTAATGCAGAACCTGGGCAAGGCAGCAGGTGCTTCTGAAGGGGGTGGGGACTCAGCATGGGACTTAAAGAGAGGAGTAGCTGAAAGTCTTCCAGAGACCACTCTATCACATGCAGCCAGGCAGCTGCTCCTCTCTGATCCAAGCAGAACACTGGACTCTTCTCTGCAAGGCCGTGCCATATACACACTCAACTTAGTGACTCTGGCAACCTCGGACTCAGCTAAGGATGGAGGGAGGTAACAGCCTGGAAAGAGCATGGGTGAGTAGATGCTGACTTCCAGGAAAATTCCTCTCTGGGGAAATGGACCAGTTCAAGAGGAAGCAGCCACAAAGACTTCCATTTGGAGCTTCTCAATAAACTTTCTTTTCTTTATTTTGAGACAGGGTCTCGCTGTGTGGCCTAGGCTGGCCTCGAACTCCCGGGCTCAAGTGATCTTCCTGCCTCTGCCTCCTAAAATGCTGGGATCACAGGAGTGAGCCACCGTGCCTGGTCCCCAATAACCCTTGATATGACAAGATGCTAAGCCTCACCTGTAATCAAGAACATAGACATCAAAGCAACAGTGAGATCTAATATTCCATAAAATTGGAAAAAAATCAATAGACTTGCTTAAACCAAATGGTGGCAAATATGTAGGAAACCTAGACTTATACTTACACTGATGGTTGGGTAAACCGGTACAACTGCTTGGGAGTTTGTCACTACCTAGAGAAGTTGCAGATGCTTAGATCCTACGTAAAGTTTCACACATGGACACAAGGAGATAGGTATACAAGGATATGTATCGTAGCACTTTTCACAACAGTAAAAATATGGAAACCTAACTGTGCCCCAAGAATGAAATGGATATGGTTTATAAATTGTCTCTTAAAAAAAAAAAAAGGGCCTTGCTCTGTCATCCAGGCTTGTGTGCAGTGGTGCAATTATGGCTCACTGCAGCCTTGAACTCCTGGGCTCAAGTGATCCTCCCACCTCAACCTCCTCAGTAGCTGGGACTACAGACGCACGCCACCGTAACTGGCTAATTTTTAAATTTTTTGTAGAGAAGAAGTTTCACTGTGTTTCCCAAGCTGGTCTCAAACTTCTGGATTCAAGTGAACCTCTCACCTCAGCTCTTCAGTAGCTGGGACTATAGCATACGCCACCACACCTGCTAATTTTTTTTTTTTTTTTTTTTGAGATGAGGGTCTCACTATGTTGCCCAGACTGGTCTTGAATTCCTGGCCCCAAGGAATCCTTCCTTCCACTTCAGCCTCCCAAAGTGTTGGGATTACAGGCATAAGCCACCATGCCTAGCCAATCCTGTCTCTAAAATAAAACATTAAAGTGATTTGTAAAAGCATCACCCTTTTCAACCAGATCCTTAACTGTAAGCAACAGAAAATCCTTCTGACTTTAGGCAGAAAAAGGATTCATTGGAAGGGTATTGGGTAGTTTTTTGTTTGTTTGTTTTCTTAAGATGGAGTCTCACTCTATTGCCCAGGCTGGAGTGCAGTGGCGCAATCTTGGCTCACTGCAACCCCTGCCACCTGGGTTCAAGCAATTCTCCTGCCTCAGCCTCCCAAGTAGCTGAGATTACAGGTGCCTGCCACTGGGCCCAGCTAATTTTTGTATTTTTAGTAGAGACAGGGTTTCACATCTTGGTCTTGAATTCCCGACCTCACAATCCATGCACCTCAGCCTCCCAAAGTGCTGGGATTACAGGCGTGAGCCACCACGCCCAGCCGGATATTGGGTAGTTCACAGAATCACTGAGAGAGCTGAGGAACCAAGATCCAAGACTAAACCATGTCTGCAGTCAAGCCCCAGGCCTTCGGCTGGCACAGCCATCACCTGCTAGCTCTGGGCAGGGACAGGGGAAGGTGCCCCTGATACTATTGCCTCTGCTATCCTAGAAACTCTTTCCACAATTGCTTCTGCCTTGTGCAGACTCTAGTGCTACATGCCAAATTAGGGGAAGTGGGTCTGGCTGGCAGAACCTAGGTCACATGCTTACCCGTTATTGCAAGGGTGGGCGGGCAGCTGGCCTTTTAGCCTTTATGGTGCAAGGGGTCTCAGCTTCCTACATAGGAGGGGGGTTCAAACACTAAGCATCTAAAAGAATGATAAATGGGGCTGGGTGTAGTAGCTCATGCCTGTAATCCCAGCATTTTGGGAGACCGAGACAGGTAGATCACCTGAGGTCAGGAGTTCGAGACCAGCCTGGCCAACATGGAAAAAACACATCTCTACCAAAAATACAGAAATTAGTTGGTTGTGGTGGTGGGTACTATAATCCCAGTTACTTGGGAGGCTGAGGCAGGAGAACTGCTTGAACCCGGGAGGCGGAGGTTTCAGTGAGCCAAGATTGCGCCATTACACTCCAGCCTGGGTGACAAGAGCGAAACTCTGCCTCAAATAAATAAATAAAAATTTAAAAAAGAATGATAAACGGACACATTGCTGTCATTTATGTAAAACTGACAAACACCCAAAGCAATTGACTAGATTGTACATATGGAGACAGGTAGTTAAAGTATAAATCACTAATAGGAATTAATTAATAGGAACGACATATACTAACTCCAGGAGTGTAGGTACCTCTGAGAAGGGAAGGTAAAGGAAAAGATGTAGGACTCTAGTTGTATCTGTAACATTTTGTTTCTTAAAAATAAGACCTCTGGGCCGGGCGTGGTGGCTCATGCCTATAATCCCAGCACTTGGGAGGCCGAGGCAGGAGTATTGCTTGAGGCCAGGAGTTCGAGACTAGCCTGGGCAACATAATGAAACCCCCATTTCTACAAAAAAAAAAAAAAGTAGCCAGGGATGGTGGCACATGCCTGCAGTCCCAGCTACTAGGGAGGCTGAGGTGGCAGGATCACTTGAGCCCAGGAGGCGAAGGCTGCAGTGAGCCATGATCTAGCCACTGCACTCCAGCCTGGGTGACAGAGCAAGACCCTGTCACAAAAAAATGAACAATAAATCTCTCAAGCAAAGATGGCAAAAATGTTTATATCTGGGTACGTGGGTATCATTATTTTCTATGCTTAACTGTATGTTAGGAAATATTTCCTAATTTCAAATGGAAATAAAAAATCACTTCAACTAATCGGAGGTACATGCCAAGCGGCTCAGGTCTCTGCAGGTGTTTCCTTATGTAACCGTTTACTTGTGAATTAGCCCTGTGCCCACCAAAGGAAGTAGAAAGCTTTGCTTGTGCGCACCCGCCTGTCTTTCCACTGAAGCAGTAAATCAGAGACTTGGAGAGACCGATGGGGAAGCAGGAGGATTTTATTAAGGTGGCCACCAGCTCACCGGATTAACATCCTAAGGCTAGGCCGGGCGCGGTGGCTCAAGCCTGTAATCCCAGCACTTTGGGAGGCCGAGGCGGGTGGATCACGAGGTCAAGAGATCGAGACCATCCTGGTCAACATGGTGAAACCCCGTCTCTACTAAAAGTACAAAAAATTAGCTGGGCATGGTGGCGCGTGCCTGTAATCCCAGCTACTCAGGCGGCTGAGGCAGGAGAATTGCCTGAACCCAGGAGGCGGAGGTTGCGGTGAGCTGAGATCGCGCCATTGCACTCCAGCCTGGGTAACAAGAGTGAAACTCCAAAAAAAAAAAAAAAAAAAAAAAAAAAAAAAAAAAAAAAAAAAAAAAAAAAAAAAAAAAAAAAAAAAAAAAAAAAAAAAAAAAAAAAAAAAAAAAAAAAAAAAACATCCTAAGGCTGAGCCCTGTATCAAGAAATGGAGGGTCATTTAGTTGCACCTTTAGCGTACAGGATGACGAAGCAGGAAGTAAATTTACAGAACCAAGAACAAAGAACAGTTCATCAACCTGTGACATGTCTTGTGATGTTACATTTGAAAATAGCATGTTGAGAAACACAGTGTACATTCTTCGGGTGTTATCTGCCCTGTAACCTTGCAGTGGGCAGTAAGAAAAACAGGAACTTTTAGATGGCTGGGAACTTGCTAAGAATGTGAGGAGGGTAGATAAGGCAGGTTTTACAGGGAGTTGGTTAATTTTAGACAGAGCTGGGGGTTAGGTTTTATACTGAATTGAACACAACACAGTTAACTGTCTTTACTGTACAGCAATTATAAATTATTCCCCTTTTCATTCCCCATTTTGTTGCTTGTTATTAATACTTTAATAGGAAGCAACACTACTACTTCGAGTATTTATTACTACTACTTGGGGATAGGTTGATTTTGGCTAGCTGTTTCTGTGAGCTTATGTGCCATTTTATTTTAAGCACACTTATGTTTTCATAGATGAATGTTGAAAGGGAAGGCCCAGTGGAGTGTATGGTGGAGCCAATGAGAAAACCTTTCCTAGGAGTGCTTTTATGCTTTGAGTGAGTGATGGCAGGCTGGCCTGTTAGCTAATGGCATGATATGCTTACGGTCCTGAGTTAGGTTCTTGGAAACCTTGTTTTGCCCTATTGGGCCTGAAATGAGCTTTTACCTTTATCTCCCTGTGGCCCCTTTGTGGCTGTGCCTGTCTTAGAGCGTCCCTCCCTTGAGGGCTCTTATCTGTCACTGGCTAACCAGCCACCCACCCGGGGCCAACCAGGGTGTGCATTTGGAAGGCTCTCGGGGGCTGACCCACAGAGCGTTGTGAGTTCAGGAACAGGCTTGTCACTTACCTTTAAGTTGCTTCCTTGCTGAGCTGCCTGCTTGGAAAGACGGTGTTAGTAAGGATTTTCCAGGCTCAGAGCATAACACTTGCATAGTTTAGGCTTATTCCATTTGGCCATTTGCTAGTAGTAAAGTTTTATCTGATGGCTACTTTTGTATAAGCCCACAGCAAGCACCACCGTTATACATGTCATTTTGGGGCAGCTCTATTTCTTCTTGGCGTACAGGCTGATATTTTGTTAACGCTATTAGTTGGCTAGTGGTTTGCTCGGCTACAACTGCTTCTGTAGTTGACTGAATACTCCCAGTTAGGAGAGGTAAGAGACAGGAAAGTATTAAACATCCCCCTAATATGCTTATTACTTCTCCTATTAGAGTTTTAAACCCTTCAAACCGTGAAAACTATCCTCCGAAAAGGGAGCCTGGTGACCATCCCTTCCAAGTTTGTCCTGGAAAGTGAGCTTGCTTTTGCATTCTAGCTGTTATTTTCATGACCACTTGTCCATTGTCATCAATTTCTAAGCAACAGTTTGAGAGGCTAAACTTTCCACATACTCCTCCTTCCTGGGATAGACAATCCAATGCTAGACTATTTTATAGACGGCATTTCTCATTTGTGTAGCCTGAATTGCCAGCAAATCTAATGCTCTCGCGGTTTCATTGGTTATGATTTCCAGGATGGCTTGTCATCTTATAATGTGGTTTATCAGGTCAATAGGTGTGTGGTAACCCCAAGAGCCGTCCTGTGCCCATGTGGCTGGTCCCTGAAACGTTATGATTATTTCAGGGGGCCATCTTTCCAGTCTCCTATCTCTGTATCTTTTTTTAGGTTTACAACTCTTTTTTTTTTTTTTAGTTTTTTTTTTTTTTTTTTTTTTTTTTTTTTTTTTTTTTTTTAGTGGGATTAAAAAAAGGATGGTCTAATTGTTCCTAATACACAGTCCCCTTCTTTCCACTTGGCCTGTATTGTTGGTACGCATGGGTTCCACAAATCCAGTAGAGGCCATTAGGGGTGTTCCATTCATTTGGGGCCTCTAATTGATCCCACACAGAGCTTAAAGTGGGGAATTGAGAAAAAGGATTCAGGTCAGGCGGGGGTAGATCATCCTCAGCGCTCCTCCACACAGTTTGTCCTCTGTACTGTTGCCCCAGGCAGGTCGTTTCTCCTCCTGGATCAGTAAAAGTTTCTCCCATGTGAGCTATACAATATTTTCCAATTATGGGGGATCTTAACCACCAGACACTAAGGCCTGAACTTACAGACCCTGTGTCTGTGCTGGTAAAATTCTCCTGTGGCATTGTCTCTTTTGCTTCCCATGGCTATTGGCCCCCTATGTTAGTTCCCCCACACACATAGCAGGATGAAACCTCTAAACTGACAGCTATATCTTCTGCTAGTTGGGCAAATAGATTCTCGGCTGGTGAAAGAGGTTCAGAGTTTGCTTGACTAATTTGTTTATTAAAGGACTTGAAGATTTGGAGTTGCTGTTGGGTTGGCTGGACAATAGTATGTTTAATAATGTATATGGACGCCCTGCAGTCCCGGTTTTTGGGTTTATCAAGGTAGAACCATAAAGGGGTATGGTTAGCCTACACAGGAAAATTGGGGTTCATGGTAGTTATGTTAACACAACTGCATGTATGTGCTTTGCATTGCATCGTGTCATGATATTCGGTGACAGTGAGTGGTTTGTCATCTGGGGATTGAGTTATTGCTTGCCAGCAAGTAGACAGCTGACATCCTACTGGAGGGCTGGTGGGGCAGATAGGAGGCCACATGCTCATGCATGAGAGCTGAGTCCATATCCTAGGGTGTGAAGGAGACTAGTTTCAGGTATGAGCCTGTTAGCAAGCTGACAATTGTCAGAAGTTAGAGATATGGTCCCTATGTGGCCAGGGGGTACCTTAGTGAGATTTAAAATTTTTCCTGCCGGGCGCGGTGGCTCAAGCCTGTAATCCCAGCACTTTCGGAGGCCGAGGCAGGTGGATCAAGAGGTCAAGAGATGGAGACCATCCTGGTTAACATGGTGAAACCCCGTCTCTACTAAAAATACAAAACATTAGCTGGGCATGGTGGTGCGTGCCTGTAATCCCAGCTATTGAGGAGGTTGAGGCAGGAGAATTGCCTGAACCCAGGAGGCGGAGGTTGCAGTGAGCCGAGATTGCACCATTGCACTCCAGCCTGGGTAACAAGAGTGAAACTCCGTCTCAAAAAAAAAAAAAAATTTTTTTTTCCTTCAGCAGACCCAATGCGGATTTTGAACCAGGCCCCTGGTGGGGACTTGGGATCGTAACACACATAATGTTGTTCTCTTTCAGGATCACATGCTGAGTATGTGATATGTGGTTGTATACACATGCCTCTCGGTGAGTGCCGGTACACTCATAATGGAGCTGGTATAAAAGAGTTTTAGGCTGGGCACAATGGCTCATGCCTGTAATCCCAGCACTTCAGGAGGCTGAGGCAGGTGGATCACTTGAAGTCAGGAGTTCAAGACCAGCCTGGCCAACATGGTGAAACCGTCTCTACTAAAAATACAAAAATTAGCTGGTGTGGTGGCAGGTGCCTGTAATCCCAGCTACTCGGGAGGCTGAGACAGGAGAAACGCTTGAACCTGGGAGGTGGAGGTTGCAGTGAGCTGAGATTGCGCCACTGCACTCCAGCCTGGGCGACAGAGTGAGACTCTGTCTCAAAAAAAGAAATAATCTTTTTCCATTTTCATGCTACTAAGATATACCTGAAAAAAAACTTTTTATAAAAAGTTTTAACTTCAGTATTCCCTACCCATGTCTTATGTAAGCAAGGAGAACACGTTTCTGCAGTCTCCATCTTTTTGCCCCGTTCTAGGGTCTAGGGAAATGAGAGCAAGGCTTAGAATGTTATACTAAGCATGGGCAACCTAAACCTTTCCCTGGTAGGAAAGAGCAACAGAAATGGCAGCATAGCAATAAGACAGTCAACAGTACTAAGATAGCAGTTAAGATTTCAGTCCACATTTACTTTTGACGACTCCTCAAGCTTCAGCCATGCATAGACTAGTCGGCCTCCTGCAGTGCGACTGGAGCCCGTCCCAAGTTGGTCCTAAGGTGGTTGGGTTCCACTTTTTAACCCAAACTGAGTCTCCTGGTTTGAAAGGGTGAACTGGGTCTATTAGGCTGACGGGTAATTTTTCTCGGACCCAGCCTCATATTTCTTGCACAGCCACACCTAAGGCTTGCATTTGCATTTGTTTTCTTAGGGTTATTTCTCCTAGCTCTTTTATGTTCCCCTTAATTTGGGTAATGATTGGTGGTGGACGGCTGAACAAGATTTCATAGGGTGAATTGCGGGTTAATTCAGTGGGTGTACACCTGATTCGGAGGAGAGTCATGGGTAAGACCTGATCCCATCACAGGTATGTTTCCTGACCAAATTTCTTCAGTAGTTGTTTGAGCGTTTGATTCATACACCCAACCTTTCCAGAACTTTGTGGGCGGTAGGCAGTATGCAATTTCCAGTGTATTTTTAACAACCGTGTTACGTCCTGAACAATTTCAGCCACAAATGCTGGGCCATTATCTGATCCTACGGCTGAAGGCAGCCCAAATCTGGGGATAATATCCTTTAATAATATTCTAGTCACTTCTCATGCCTTTTCTGTCCTAGTGGGGAAAGCCTCCACCCAGCCTGAGTAACGCCAGCATGTAGCCATAACCGCCTGCTCCGGGCAACTCTGTGAAATCTACCAACAAGTTTTCACAAAGTACTGCCCCTGTTCCTTGAATTCCCCGGGTTGGCCCCTGCCGGAGGCTGTTTTGATTACAGGTTAAGCATTGTTCGCAGACGGCTTGGCCGAAGACAGTGAGCCCTGGCACATAAAAGTGGTGCCCCACGAGTGTTTCCAGTGCTGTTTTTCCCGTGGGAGCTCCTTGGTGGAAACTGCTTTACAAACCTGGGGACTATGACTTCAGGAAGAGCTAATCTTCTGCCTGAGAACCTCCACCAGGCTTTCTTAGTCTAGGCTCCATTCTCCGGAGCAAACCAGGCTCTCTCATTTGGGGAGTAGGTTGGCTTCTCAGGCAGGGGTTCTGGGAGGAGAGGCATGGCGCAGGTTGCCCTCCTAGCTGCTGTGCTGGAAGGCGGGGTATTCATCGCTGCATGCCCAGCTTCTGCATCTGCTTTCCTGCTTCCTCTTGCCTCTAGGGTCCCACCTTTTTGATAGCCTCGGCAATGTATAACAGCTATTTCCTTAGGTTCCCACACTGCATCTAAAAGCTGTAGGATTTCCTCTGGATATTTCACTCTAGTCCCTCGGGCAGTTAGGAGTCCTCTCTCTTTGTGTATGCTCCCATATACATGCAGTGTAGCAAAAGCATACTTGGAATCAATGTATATGTTGGCTCTTTTCCCTGAGCTAACAACAGTGCCCTTGTTGCTCTCAGTTCTGCTTGCTGGGCTGACGTTCCCATTGGCAGACTCTGGCCATCCACTACTGAGTCCAGGGTTACAACTGCATCTCCTGCCCATGTGACTCCTTCTGTTACAACACTGCTGTCATCTGTAAAGTCTTCAACATCTGGGGCCTGGAGGGGCCGATCTGTGAGATCCTTTCTGCTGGAAAACACTTCCTCTACGGTCTCTGTACAGTCATGTAAGGGAGCTCCTGGTCCCAGCGAGAGCAGGATAGCAAGCAGGGTCAGGAGCATTTACAGTTTCTAAGGTTTTGTGAGAGCTTTCACATAAAAGTCTGTGGTACTGGGTCATTCTGGGATTTGACAGCCAATGGTGCCCTCTTTGATCCATTAATGATAAGAGCGAGTGTGGCACCTGTACAGTCAACTGCTGTCCCAGAGTGGATTTATCAGCTTCCTGTATGAGCGTGGCTGTAGCGGCAAGAGCCTTGAAGCAGGGTGGCCATCCCCTGGCTACTGAGTCAAGTTGCTTAGACAGGTAGGTGACTGAGCAATGCCATGATCCTAAGATTGGGGTTAAAACCCCGATGACCATCCCCTCTGCTCATAAACCTACAGGAAAAAGGGTTTAGTTACGTCTGGCAGTCCTAAAACAGGTGCCCAACTACAGCCTTTTTGATTGCATTAAATGCTTTCTGTTGCCCTGGTCCCAGATGAAGGGTTTCTTTTCCCCTTCTTTTGTGGCCTCATATAATGGTTTTGCCATTAGTGAGAAATCTGGAATCCAAATGTGGCAGAACCCTGCTGCCCCCAAGAACTCTCTGACTTGCCGCTGAGAGGCTGGGGTTAGAATTCTGCAGACACTTTCTTTGGGTGCACTCCCTAGCATACATTGTCTGTGGCTTATAACAAACCCCAAGTATGTGACCACTTCGCAGCAAATCTAGGCTTTTTTTTTTCCCCTGGATACTTTATACCCTGCCTTCCACAGGAGGTAGAGGAGGTCCTGGGTTTCTTTATGGCAATCTTCTATAATGGGTGCTGCTGGGAGGAGGTTGTCCACATAGCACAAAAGGACACAGTCCTCTTTTGGTGGGTGTAAGCACTGAAGTCTGAAGCCAAGGCCTCACTGAAAATGGTGGGGGAGTTTTTGGACCCTTGGGGAAGCCTGGTCCAAACATACTGGAGATTTCCCCATTGGAAGGCAAAAAAGGGTTGGCTGACTGGTGTGAGGAGGAGGCAGAAGAAAGCCTCCTAAAACAGTGAACTGTACTGCCTTGGAAGGAATTAGCAAAAGTGGAGTGTGCCTGGCTGACGAAAGCCACATTTATCATGCGTTGGTTGGCGGGGGCCTCTGGGTCAAATGGGGTATAAAGCCAATATGCCTCACAGCGCCTCTCGTAAAATTCACTTGGACTTTCATCTGGCTTTTGGCAGACTTCTGAGAGTCTTCCAATATTTATTATCTTCCCCCACCCCCAACCCACCATCCTGCCTCCATCCTGTTTAGAAGTGCAGCTCTGGCCGGGCGCGGTGGCTCAAGCCTGTAATCCCAGCACTTTGGGAGGCCGAGGTGGGTGGATCACGAGGTCAAGAGATCGAGACCATCCTGGTCAACATGGTGAAACCC
>NW_016107339.1:10700229-10704248 GCF_001604975.1 Cebus imitator | reverse complement strand
GGAGTTTTGCTCTGTCACCAGGCTATAGTGCAGTGGCGCGATCTCGGCTCACCGCAACCTCCGTCTCCTGGGTTCAGGCAATTCTCCTGCCTCAGCCTCCCGAGTAGCTGGTACTTACAGGCAGGCACCACCACGCCCAGCTAATTTTTGTATTTTTAGTAGAGATGGGGTTTCACCATGTTGACCAGGATGGTCTCGATCTCTTGACCTTGTGATCCACCCGCCTTGGCATCCCAAAGTGCTGGGATTACAGGCGTGAGCCACCGCGCCTGGCCGGTATGTGTTTTCTACTATAATTAAAATAGTTGGATAAGTATTAGCTATTTTTATTTTACAGGTGAGGAAACAGAGATCCCACCACAGAGCTGGACCCAAACCAGTGCTCTTGCCAAACATTGGAGGCTTCTGGGTTCCTTAGGTTGAGGAGGTCCTGATGAGGACCTTATGAGGGGCCCAGTTTTGCAGTTAGCACCTAAGAAATCACACGGCAGAAGCAGGCAGCACTCTCTGTAGGAAGTCTGGTCTCGGCAATCCAGCCAGCCAGCTGGGGTTGTCACAGGTTATAATTTGGTTCTGAGGCCCAGACTTGCAGCCTGAAGGTGGCCTGGTTTATTTGTTTACCTACTGTCGCATTTGGTAACAGCTGAAGGGTAGAAGGGTGCAAACCTCACTGTACCGTCTTATCACAATCTGATCCTTGTCAATCAGACATAGCTGGGTTCAGAGGAAGCTTAGAAACCCATACAGAAAGCCTTGTGTGCCCTTGGGAGAGGCAGAGTGGGGAGAGAGAGAAGCATTTACCAAATCACTCAAGAGGCAGCTTTCTCGGCAGAAAAGGTGTGTTGACAACAAAGGGGTAAGATTCCCCAGAATAGTCGGGAAATTATTTATTTATTTATTTGAGACAGGGTCTCTCTGTCACCCAGGCTGGAGTGCAGTGGCATGATCATGGCTCACTGCAGGTTCGACCTCCTGGGTTCAAGCAATCCTCCCGCCTCATCCATCTGAGTAGCAGGGACTACAAGCGTGCGCCATCATGCCCACGCTTTTTAAAAGTTTTGGTAGAAACAGGGTCTGGCTTTGTTTCCCAGACTAGTCTCAAACTCCTGGATTCAAGTGATCCTCCCACCTTAGTCCCCCAAAGTACTGCAATCACAGGTGTGAGCCGCTGCACCTGGCCCAAATTTCACCTAAGGGGGTTTGTGCTAATTAAGATGTATCAAAAACATATTTCCTTGAAACTTAGTACATCCTAGTGACCATGCAGTAAACAAAGTTAGGCATGGGGTATCCGTACAGTTGCCTTGTAAATAAAGGAAACTGGTTTTTTGCAGCTATATTCCAGTAGGCAGGCAACAGAAAAACAGACCTAAGGACATAGTTCTCTGCTCCCAGACTTCTGCCTGGTGTGCCAAAGAGATTAATATCCTGCCAGCAGGAGAGACCATCCTGGGTGGGCCCAGGGCAAGAGGGCTGGTGTAGCTCAGGGTAGGGCTGGGCACATTTTGCAGCCCAGATACTGGGAGAGAAGCAGACGGGCAGAATGGTGGCCAGCTGGGGGTAGTGCTGAGGAAGGGCCCACCCCGTAGCACTGGGCTGGATGTCACCAGTGGGGTGGGCCCTGGCTTGACTCGGCCTCCAGCGTGGCTCTGAATGAGTGGGGAGAGCGGGGAGAGCTGGAGAGGCAGGCTTGAGTTTCCTGCTGTTACCGATTTTGTAGGTGTCAGTAGCAGATGGCAGATGCTCTGTGCTGGTGCAGCCGTCTGCATGCCTCGTTTATCACTGGCCTGTGAGTCGCTCAGCCCAAGGGCTTCCAGCCTTCACCTCCGTGAAACAGTGCCCGGTTCACAATGGATGGGCCGAAAATGTTTGGGGGCTGGTGACCAGGGCACCACGACTGGGCAGGGTGGTCTTAGAACACCTTCAAGGAAAATACATTTGATCTTTGTATTTGGTGAACCCTGAGTTATCAATTGTGACTAAAAGTAGATTTAAGATCAATGTAGCCTGAAGGCCGTGGACCCATTTTACAGTTGTGGGCTCCCAAAATTCAAGCTGCTGCTGGTTCATCACTTGGAAGAGAATTCAAGACACAAAATCAGGCTGCAGGGACAGCCAGAATATCATGGGCCTTTGGCCTCCACATCTCAGGTAACAGGAATGAAGGGCCAGTGGGATACAGAGCAGAGGCTGCTTTCGGCAGAACAAAGCCAACTTACTGAGCATCTACAAAGTTCTAGATTGGGGATGGTGGACTGGGTGCCGAAGATGCTGATGAGTAAGGCAGTGTTCCTGATCCCTTAGTAGGAGAAGAGGAATCAGGCTTTACTAACTATAGGTAAAGGCTAGTGTCATGTTAGGAAGACTCTGGTATCCACAAAGGGCAATCGGATACACATGGGTTTAAGTTTTTAAGATGAAAAAAAATCAGGAGTCCTTAGTATAGAAACATGGTTGTGAGCAAATATAAAACAAACTCATTAAGTCATTCACTAGAACTAGATGAACTAGAATTAGTCATTGCATCCCCAAATACTCATCATTAACTAGTCCTACCATTTATTTCCTTAGAATCTTTAAGGAGCTAACTTTATGCCAAGGCACAATGCGTACAGCAAGGAGTTATAAAAACACATTATCCCAGAACAGACCTAGGCTGGAAATATTTAATACCTCAAGAAAGGCTAAAACATGGGCTGGATGCTAGGGCTTATGCTTGTAATCCCAGCACTTTGGGAGGTCGAGGCTAGCAGATCACCTGAGATCAGGAGTTCGAGACCAGCCTGGCCAACATGGTGAAACCCCGTCTCTACTAAAAATACAAAAAATTAGCTGAGTGTGGTGGCTGGCACCTGTAATCTCAGCGACTCGGGAGGCTGAGGAAGGGGAATCACTCGAACCCAGGAGGCAGAGATTGCAGTGAGTTGAGATCTTGCCATTGCACTCCAGCGTAGGTAACAAGAGAGGAATTTGGTCTCAAAAAAAAAGCTTAGCCATCTGGTGTGTTTGCAATGTGTCAACTAAGCCAAGTTGGAAACACGTCCCAGAATTCCTCCCCTGCTTAGTTCTGGGTTAGCAAGGACCAATGACCTTGTGTGAGATTTGAGAGGTGGAAATAATGTAGTGGCCACATTTGTTTTCTCTAATTTTAGAGACAGGGTCTCACTCTGTTGCCTAGGCTAGAGTGCAGTGGCGTGATCATAGCTCACTGCAGCCTTGAACTCCTGGCCTCAAGTATCCTCTAACCTCAGCCTCTCAAGTAGCTGGGCCTACAGATGCACACCACCGTGTGTAGCTAATTAAAACAATTTTTTTTTGTAGTAATGAGGTCTTGCCATGTTGCCCAGGCTGGTCTTAAACTCCTGGCCTCAAGCAATCCTCCCTCCTCAGCCTCTCAAAGTGCTGGGATTAAAGGTGTGAGCCACTGTCCCTGGCCCCCCGGGGTATATTTTAAAAAGACACCTCTGCTTTTCATGCTGGTGAGCTTCTCACTATAGCTTTATTTCAAAGTAGACTATGTGGGCTGCGGCTCTCCTGCCATTTCAATTCCACCAGATGTGTGGGAATTCTAAGGAACTACCATCTTCCATGCACCAACAGCATCACTCCTCATACTAGAAAAAGACCTATTTTAAAATGGTGTAAGGGCATCAAGTGACCTGGATGATCATGGGCTGGCTGCATCAACATTCTGGGTCCTCCCATTCTTGATTCTCCAAGGTTCCCGTATCTTTAGAAGACAAAGAATCCCTGCCTTATAACCCATGCTTGAGTTGTTCTAGCTATACACAGCAGTTACCCAAACAAGATGCTGCCGAAGATCTTAAGAGTTGTATTTAGGCCGGGCGCGGTGGCTCAAGCCTGTAATCCCAGCACTTTGGGAGGCCGAGGCGGGTGGATCACAAGGTCAAGAGATCGAGACCATCCTGGTCAAAATGGTGAAACCCCGTCTCTACTAAAAATACAAAACATTAGCTGGGCATGGTGGTGCGTGCCTATAATCCCAGCTACTCAGGAGG
>NW_016107339.1:10685637-10700135 GCF_001604975.1 Cebus imitator | reverse complement strand
AAAAAAAAAAAAAAAAAAAAAAAAAAAAAAAAAAAAAAAAAAAAAAAAAAGAGTTGTATTTAACAATGTTTCTTTCTTGGCATGTATTATTAAGGTCACATATGGAGATTGTAGGCAATTACAGATAGTGCCTTCTCTTTGTATCCTTCCCCTACCTCCCACAGAAGTCTGCACGTCAGACAAGTAGTAGCGAAAAATCTGAAGGGAAGGACTGAAGGTCTACCAAAACTTCTCAAGCCATCAGAGAATGTCCTTTAATGCACTTTTGTCAGTCACTGTCATTCAAATGCACAAGAGCCAGCTGATGGAAAAAAATGCTGGGTTGGAGAATTCTGAGTTTCAGGATTTTAACTAACTGGCTTAAATTCAGTGCATTTCATCACCAATATTGGAGATAGTCTCGTCTCAGAGAATACAGGGTTCGAATGCACCACAGTAAAAGCGGAGTTGAGTGTGTTGCTAAGGCCATGTTAAGTATGTACAAAGCCTTTCACTGGCAGTCCTCATGTTTTGGAGATTGCGCAGGCTGCCTCTGAATTACTGAGGTCACAAATTTACAGTCAGGAATCTTCTCTGGCTCAGCCTCAAGATCCCTAGGGTGACCATTATTTTAGAAAAAAAGCATGCAAATAAAAGGAATTTATTACTGTTATTGTTGAGATAGGGTCTTGCTTTTTCAGGCTGGAATGCAGTGGCGCGATCGTGGCTCACTGCAGCCTCAACCTCCCAGGGCTCAAGTGATCCTCCCATCTCAGCCTGTGACTGCGCCTACAGGCACATACCATCACACGTGTCTAACTTTTGTACTTTTTGTAGAGACGGGGTCTCGCCATGTTGCCCAGGCCAGTCTCAAAACTCCTTGGCTCAAGCAACCTGCCCATCTCAGCCTCCCCAAGTGCTGGGATTATAAGCATGAGCCACTGCACTCGGCTAGGATTTATTTCATTACCAAATAATTTAACAGCAAGGAGGGAGCAATATAATTCAAATCCAGAGACGAAGCCAAGAATTCAGAGGGAGGAAAAGGTGCCTAGAACCTGTATCGACCTGTCTGTAGACCTCAGAGGTCCTACTGGTGTACTACTCCAGCGCGTGCCACCTTTTTTGTAGTGTGAAAATTAGTATTTGCAGTATACATGACATCTCCTTAGGCCTTGAGAGTCTGTGATGAGGAGTACTGATGCCATATGCTACTTAAGAAAGAAAATGCATGCTCAATATGGAATATCACCTGAGATATGCTTACTTATGTTTCAGACATTTATTAAAGGGCACAATTAAATTTTATTTTGCAAACTGAGCCTACCTTAAAATCAATTAAAAAAGGTGAAATATCCACTGGTTAATGAAAGAACAAAAACCATTTATTTTTCTGATTACTTAGTCCTTTTTAGCAACGATGCATTTTTCCGTTGCTTTCACCCCAAGGTTGCTTTCAGGTACACCTTAGAGCAAAGAGCAGGATGATACTGTCCACTGCCACAAGCTGGAGTGCAGTGGCATGATCTTGGCTCACTGCAACCTCTGCCTTCCGGGTTCAAGAGATTCTCCTGCCTCAGCCTCCTGAGTAGCTGGGATTATAGGCGTGTGCCACCACGCCTGGCCAACTTCTGTATTTTTAGTAGAGACAGGGTTTCACCATGTTGGCCAGGCTGGTCTCCAACTCCTGACCTCAGGTGATGTACCTGCCTTGGCCTGCCAAAGTGCTGGGATTACAGGTGTGAGCCACTGCCCCTGACCTCTGATGTCTGATTTCTTCAAGTTGGCCCCCACCATCGTTTTTTAACCAATATAGCTTTCTCTGAAAATCACTTAAGCAAAAACCAAAAACAATGAGAAGTCATTTTTTTTTTGATTTATTTAAAGAACACACAAAAAGGTGCATCTAAATGATTTTTTTTTTTTTAAAAACAATGTTTTTAATTCATCATATGCTGACTCAGCAATCCATATGCAGCCTAAAAGGTGGTTGAGAGATGTCTGTGGACTTCTACACAAATTGTTTAAGATTACTGAATTTGATACAAGAATACTCGAAGTGCCTTCTTGAGTGGTAATGGGCGCCCTGCAGTTATTTGCTTGGAACCACTCACATACCCTCCCCCTCCCCCACCCTTGCCAGTTCCCCCTGGTGAACCATAATACACACGTGGGAGACAGCTGGCATCATGTGAGTCTTGGAATAGCTTTCTTGTTATCTGCAAAAAGTCAGGTGGCCTTTTTAGTATCAAATTTCCATCTTGGCCTTACTGGAACCATGCTCTACAGAGCTTTCCAAACAGTTCAGCAAGGAAGCAAAATCAACTTTTGCTCTTCATATTTCCTAGGTGAGACTGGGGCTTTTGAAAGAAATATTTCATAAAAAAGGCAAAAGCATAAATGAGAAATTAGAGGGATTTTAGTTGTTAAAGGAAAAAACTCACAACCTGGTTCCCTTTGTTCCATGGAGAAGAAAACTACTATAAAAGGGAAATAATTTGATTTTTAGGTTTCAAGAGGGACCTAATCAAATAAAAGTCTTTTGATAAAACCACCATAAAAATAAAAATGAAAATATAACTGCCAGTGTTTTTTAGGATTTAAAAAAGTGAGATGTTCCAGAGTCAAGCGAATGGTTCCCTGGGTTGCCAAATGCATTCCTGTTAAGTGTTTCTTAGGCTGAGGGAATAGAGAGCCATGCTCAGTCTGTTTACCCGTAAGGACTAAAATTCAACTACATGTACACATTTAAGACTTGCCCTAGTTCAATGCTTAGCTCAAGTACTGGAGATTTAGGCTACTGGCTGTACCTGCAGGGAAGCTATCTTCAACTCTCTCACAACTCTCGCCAGAACAGAGAAGCTTGCTAGAGCAGGAAAAGCGAGCAACTGTGTCAAACCTGCAGGTGAAACCCCTAATGCAGAAGAGCAACTACTTACTTGCCAAGCCTACAGATTTTGTGTTTAAAAATTAAGCTTAGTATTAAAAAGTCAAAAATTTTTTGCATGAATGATAGAGGAGTGTAAATAAAGTTCCATAAACCAGGATACATATGCTTATGAGCCAGTCATTTTAAAAAGACAAAAAAAGCTGCATGGATCCTAAACGGATATGTAAATAGATCCACTCCAGGTCAAAAATATTGTAAAAGCACGCCTTAAATTCTTAATATCAAGGATTAGAATGAAACAAGAAGCTAAACAGTAGCAGTGCTGGCAGGAAGTACTGTGTACTGAATATTATTTCCTAAAAGGAATAGAGAAGGGGAGAAAAAGCACAATTCTGATTGCTCTTTTCACATTTCAGTATCTCAGAATTTCATCCAAAATAGGAAAAGCTAATCCAGAAACTCCTGTCTGCTCATTATCATTGGTGAAGGGTGTTTTAGGAATGACAGGATTACTCCCCCCGGGACAGGCTGTGTGCGGTAGAAACCCACTCTGAGTAGGAGGCTGGCCGAGGAGAGGGACTTTGGGAGGTGGCTAAGTCAGCAAGCAAGTGGCCTCTGAGGTTCTGGCTTTCACGTCTGTGACACTGCTGTGGAACTGGGGAGACAGGAGACCCCTCTACTGTGGGTTCTGTTGGTTAAAAATGCAACAGACTGCATTTTCAGCACTTCAGTCATTTAAAAAACAAAACCTCATGCTCCTTCCCCTACCCCACCCACCTGTGGGAAAGGAGAAATTCAAGAAGCATTTTTTTTTTTAAAGGTTTCTGCAGTGCTATGAAAGGTCAAAGGTAAAGCCTAACAGTCCCATGTGGTTAGGATGTTCTTGAGGGACCCTGAATTGGATACTGAAGGCTGACAGAAACTGAAATGAGCTGGACTGAAGCTGCTGCCTCCCTCCCTCCACACCACAGTCGTTTCTGTTTTGTTCCACCTGGAGTGGTCCCATGCCACCCTTCAGTGAACCCTCCGGGCAGCAGCAGGGGGCTGTTTTTGGGAAGCTACTGGTTTTGTTTTGCCATTTGCTTCCAGAATCACATAGACTATAACAAACTTGACATTAAACACTGTTCAGTCCTGAGTTGGGGGAAAGCCCAGTGAGGAGGGGAGCCGAGTTCATTAGGACTCTTTCCTCCTTGGCGTGGCGTCATACGTGGCCTTCAGGTTTCTCTTCTTCCGCTGCATGACTGACTGTTAATTTTTCATTAGTCACCCCTTCTGAAGTCTTCTTGCTCATTGCTTTATTGGCCTCTTCCTAAGAAAGAAATAAGCAATCAAGAAGGTTAGAGGAAAAAGAAGTGAAGTAATTCCTGGCTCCTCCAGACTGTTTATCAGGTCCCAAACATGAGAGTATTGCAGTGATTTTTCTCTATGTTATCTAGATGGATAGGTCAGGGCTATGCTACAAGAGTTAGAGTGGGAGCTTCACCTTTCTTTGGTGTAAATGACCAGCTTGACCCATAGAACAGCTGTGGGATAATGAAGTCTGGGCATTCATGGAGACTGGGATGGGACCAGAGTACCAACTATGCTGTAGGACATATGTCTTTCTAGGCAGACCTCTTCTGCCACATTTGCCAGGCTGGCTGCTGACCCTCAAGATAATGGGCATGATGGTGGGGCTCCCGTAACTCCCCATTTCCTGGGAAAGTTGGAAGTCTTAATGAGGAAGTATTACTTGAAAAAAAATCCTGATGGGTTTACAATTTTTCAAAAATGACAAAAGGGTTGGGCATAGTGGCTCACGTCTATATTCCCAGCACTTTGGGAGACCAAGGCAGGAGGATCCTTTGAAGCCAGGGGTTCGAGGCCAGCCTGGGCAACAAAGTGAAACCCTATCTTTACAAAAAATAAAAAAAAATTAGCTGGGTGTGGTGGTGTGTGCTTGTAGTCCCAGCTACTCAGGAGGCTGGGGTGGAAGGATCACTTGAGCCAGGGAAGTTGAGGCTGCAGTGAGCCATGATAGCACCACTGCACTCCATTCTGGGTGACAGAGTGAGACACTAACTCTGGGTGGGAAAAAGGTTGGTGCAAAACTGTTTTTGCCATTGAAAGTAATGGCAATTACTTCTGAATCAATCTAATACAGCTAAAGGGAATTTAGTTCTCTCATCTTTCACAACTTGTGCCTTGAGTGAGTGGAACTGCTGAACTGCCCTACTCAACCTTTGGATCCAAAGCAGCCTCGGCCTCAGATCAGATTGGAAATCGTTTTCCCTATTCTTGAGCCTCTTGGGTTAACTGTTCCTGTCCCCTAAAATCAAAGGGGCACAGTCAGGCTCTTGATACAACTGTAGTCAGTGGGCTCTGCACACACCTTGGCATCCTGCTCTGCAAACTTCTTGAACATGTTGGCGTATGTCCTGCGGTCCCGCTCGTTGTGCTCCTTGGCCTTTTTCTGGCACATGAAGATCTGCAGTCTTGCAGCCTTGTTCTGGGGGTTTACTTCCAACACTTTCTCAAAGTCACCCTTGGCTGACTCAAACTCGTTCATGAGCAGCTGGGCTTCACCTCTCCTATACAAGCCTTTCTCATTGGCGCTGTCCAGTCCAAGGGCCTAGGAACAGACAGCATATATTTCAGAAAGGATGAATTTTTTTCTTTTTTCCCTTGAGACAGAGTTTTGCTCTTGTTACCCAGGCTGGAGTGCAATGGCACGATCTCGGCTCACCGCAACCTCCGCCTCCTGGGTTCAGGCAATTCTCCTGCCTCAGCCTCCTGAGTAGCTGGGATTACAGGCACGCGCCACCATGCCCAGCTAATTTTTTGTATTTTTAGTAGAGACGGGGTTTCACCATGTTGACCAGGATGGTCTCGATCTCTTGACCTCGTGATCCACCCACCTCGGCCTCCCAAAGTGCTGGGATTACAGGCTTGAGCCACTGCGCCCGGCCGAATTTTAAAATTCAGTAAACAGTTTACCAAAGCTCTCTTGCCAAAGGAGATGGAAACTGTATTTAAAATATGGGGCTCAAGATAATTATCTACTACTGATCAAAATTTACTACCCAAGTTATTTTCTGCATGTAATGCAATTTCCAGGAAGATCTCAAGGGGATTTGAGAGGGGCTCTTGAGAAGTTTATTTTAAAGTTCCTTGGAACAAGTAAGTGCCCAAGAATGGCTGAAAAAAAAAAAAAAAGGAAGAAATGAGGCACTTGTTCTACCTGAAAAAAAGACATACTATAAAACTACTGAAATTAAGACAGTTTGGTTACTAGTATGTGGACAAACAGCTCAGTGGGACAGAATGAATCACTCCGAAACAGTCATGTGTCTGCATATAAAAACATTTGAAAACAACGAAGGTGGTATGTGAATTAGTGGAGAGTTAACTCTAAAATAAACGGGGCCAGGATGGCAGCTATCCACATAGAAAGTAAAAGTTAAGGCCGGGTGCAGCGGCTCACGCTTGTAATCTCAACACTTTGGGAGGCTGAGGTGGGTGGATCACCTGAGATCAGGAGTTCGAGACTAGCCTGGCCAACATGGCAAAACCCCATCTCTACTAAAAATACAAAAATTAGCCAGGTGGGCTGCCTGTAATCCCAGCTACTTGGGAGGCTGAGGCAGGAGAATCCCGGGAGGCGGAGGTTGCAGTGAGCCAAGATCATGCCAATGCACTCTAGCCTGGGTGACAGAGTGAGACTGTGTCTCCAAAAAGAAAAAAAAAGTTAAATTCTTACCTCACATTATAAAAACAAAAATAAATTCTAGATCATATTTACATGTAAAAAACAAAATGTATCAATTATTTTTTATTTTAAAATACTTTAATTTTTTTTTTGAGGCAGGGTTTCACTCTGTCACCCAGGCTGGAGGGCGGTGGCTCAATCACAGCTCACTTCAGCCTCCATCTCTTGGGCTCAAGCAGTCCTCTCCCCTCAGCCTCTGAAAGCCCTGGGGTTACAGGCCACAGGTGTAAACCACTGTTTCTGGCCTCAGTTATTATTATTATTTTTTCCTTTTTTAAGGGAAGGGCAGGGGAGCCTCAGTTATTTTTATAATCTTGGTGTAGGGAAGTCTTTTCTAACTAGAAAGAATACAAATTTGATGAAATAAACATTAAAACCTTCTTTAAAGAGAAAGATATAATCAACAAAGTTAAAATAAAATTGCTGAGGTGTGATGGCTGACGCCTGTAATCCCAGCACTTTGGGAAGCCAAGGCTGGCAAATCGCCTGACGTCAGATGTTTGAGACCTGCCAGACCAACATGGTGAAACCTCGTCTCTACTAAAAATACAAAAATTAGGAGGGCGTGGTGGGAGGTGCCTGTGGTCCCATCTACTTGGGAGGCTGAGGCAGGAGAATCGTTTGAACCCGGGAGGTGGAGGTTGCAGGGAGCCGAGACCAAACCACTGCACTCCAACCTGGATAACAGACGCTGTCTCAAAAAAAAGAAAGAAAATAAGGAGAACAGGCTTCCTACTGCCAAAGAAAGGGTTAATAGTGATGCCGTATGAGTACTTCTGTCAATAGAAGACAAATAATCTAGTTATGGCTGTGCTGGGTGTGGTACCTCACAACTTTAATCCCAGCTCTTTGGGAGACCCCCATCTTTACAAAAATAAATTTAAAAATTAGCAGCATGTGGTGGCATGCACTTGTAGTCCCAGCTACTCAGGAGGCTGAGGTGGGAGGATGGCTTGGGCCTGGGAGTTTGAGGCTGTAGTGTACTACAATCATGCCTATGAATAGCCACTGCACCCCAGCCTGGGCAAAATAGCAATACCTTGTCTCTCAAAACAAACACACACACACACACACACACACTCTCTCTCTCTCTCTCTCTCTCTCTCTCTCACTTTCACACTCATTCTCTTTTTCTCTCCACTCTGTATGAAAAAAAGAAAAAAATATGTATAAAATTAATAACTGGTCTTGGGAGACGGGGTGTGATAGGAAACACTAATCCACAAAATTCAAAAGTAATCTCACAGAGAATGAACAAATTAGTTGCCTTTTGTTTTTCTTATCCTTTTATGTCTACCTTTAAGATACATTCAATGATTAGCTTTTACTTTTACCCATACTACAATATACATTGTTCACTCTGAGGCCAGAAAGCTAAAATAGTATCAGCTGGTGTATAAATATCACAACAGTACATATGATGAAACACTGTTACGGAGTACTGTGTGTAGGCGCTCAGAGACCAAAGACAGCATTAAGACAAATGTAAAAATGAATAGGCTGCTGATGCTCTGTGGGCCTTTCAAATTATTTATGCCTATCAGTGAATAAATGATAATAAAAACTGACCTATATATATGCTTCAAATGAACAGTTGCAGTCTATTAAAGTCCAAAAAAGGTTAAGTTAAATCTGCTCTTATTACACTGAACCTGAGGAGTTCTATATCTACTCTGATACAAACACTACAGTTATAAGGAAGGCCATGGATAAGAATTACTTAATTTTAATCAAAACTTTTCTTCAGAATGCATTATCATAAATAGTCTAGGTATCATAAAAGTCTGACTGTAATAACAATCTTTCTGAATTTCCCAATTAACTGAGAAACAAATAATCCCAAACATTCAAATAAATAAAATAAAGCAAAATGAAAAATCCTCCAACCTTTGGCTGAGAGGAAGCAAAAGATGGAGATGGAGAAAAGATCTGGAATATCTAAAGTCCATCTCACATGAGACACGTGTTACCTTGTCACAGCATTCAACAGCTTTGGTGTATTCTCTAAGCTTCAGGTAGCACATGGCCAGGTTCAGAAAGGCAGCAAGCAGAAATGATTCAGAAGCTTTCGATTCCTTTTCTGATAAACCATATTCCATCTCTAACCAGGATACTATCTTCCCATACTGAATCACCGCCTGCACGTATTTGCCTCCCTAGGAGAAAAAAGCGTCATTATTGGTACTTGGCTCTTGAGGGTACAAAAAAGAAGCAAATCCTCAAAGCAACCCCTCAAGCAAACCCTGGTACACCTCCTCTTGGAGGTGGCTCTCCAGGTAGCTTCCCCACGGCCTTGTGAGCTGGTATGGGGCAGCGCCTGAGCCCTGCCTAGTGCTGCTCCCTAGCATTTCCATCTGTCCCTGTGGCAGGTGTGCAGCAAGGCTTCTGGGATACTTTCTTTGGTGCTAATATTTTTTTTTTTTTTTTTAAAATATTAAAGAATATTAGCATCATGCCCGGCTCTGGTGCCCGAACAGCAGTGTTAAGACCATGTTAGCAGGATTTAGCACAGTCAAAGCAGCGCGTACTTCTCATGGCCGAGTTCTCTCTCCCCACAAATACTCCAACCCTCACCCAAGGACTCTGAGTAAGAGAAAAACCATAGAGCAGGTCTAACAGGATGTGCCTATCATACAGGACTTCAAGCAGGTGACATAAGAAACGAGCTCTGCCTGTGGAAAGGAAGTCCTGATGTGGATTTTCTGGTGATGAAGATAGGGCAGACCTGTTCCAGCTGGGGGGACTGGTGTGAAAGAGGGCCAGCCCAAATCCCTTGAACATCCTTCTTCCCAAGTCACTCGCTTAGGAGAGGGAAGACTGGCACTAAAATCAAAGTCTGTCATTCTCTCTGCCTCAGGAATGTGTGATACAGGTTATTCATAAGAACATGAAACCAGGGCATTTTATTATAAATACTGAAATTCTCGAGGAAATTAGATTTGCTATGGACTGAATAGTGTCCCCCATCCCAAATACCTATGTTGAAGCCCTTCCCCCCAATGTGACATCTGCGGATGGAAGGTTTGGGGAGGGATTAGGGTTAGATGAGATCATGAGGGTGGAGCCTCACGATGGGATTAGAGCCTTCAGAAGAAGAAACACGGGAGCTTGCTGCCCTCCGCCCTCTCTCCACTCACATGCACAGGAAAAGGCCATGTGAGGACACAGCAAGAAGGGGGCTACAAGGAACCAGAAGAGAGGCGATCCCCAGACACTGACCCTGCTAACACCTTGATCTTAGACATACAGTCTCCAGAAGTAAATTCTTGCTGTTGAGCCACCCAGTGCATGGTGTTTCGCTGTGGCAGCCCTAGCTGCTAAGACAATACTTACATTTTGTCATAGCCTTAGGCCTACCACTCCTCTTTTGGATGCTACAAAAAAAAATAAGAATAAAATCCTCACCAGTTTCAGGCTGGCATTTTCTTTCTGTCAGCGCCTTTTCTCTTGCTGGTCTTTGAGGACAGGCAGCATGTCCTCTCCCTTTTGGAATATCCAGGGTTTAGCACAAAGAGGCCTTTAATAAAGGTGTGCGGAGTAAATATTGAAGTAAAAGAAATATAAGTATGGAATCAAAACTTTTCTAAAGTGGTGTGGTGGCTGTAGTCCCAGCACTTTGGGAGGCCGAGGCAGGAGGATCTTTTGAGTCCAGGAGTTCAAAGCTGCAGTGAGCTATGCACACCATTGCACTCCAGCCTGGGCAACAGAGCAAGACCCTGTCTCTCTCTAAAAACAACAACAACAACAAAACCTTTTTATATTATTGGAAGCAAAAAAGGTGTGGGTAGAAATGAAAGGTGTTTCATTGGGATTAGGTGGGAAGGACAGGCATTTCCCCAGTCATGCCTCATTTCTTCATCCTCTCTCCTCCAACTCTGATATACCTATTAACTTTTCTGATTATCCCCTCACACATTGTATAGGGAAAGAAAAGAAGATCCAGGGAGGACAAAGACCTAGATCTGATCATTTCAGTAAGTTCTAAATAATCAGAATGGTAGAAGGCTAAGCTAAAACAAAACAACAACAACAAAAAACAGGTACTAGACTTCTTAATAGTTCTTTTACATTTATAGGGCATTTTAATTTTTTGAAAGCTCTTTCATATATATCATATAACTTTATTTAGACTTCAACTTCCAACGAGTGAAAAGTCTGTCCCGTACTCCCTGCTTCTGAGGTACTAAAACAGTTCTCAACTGAGGGGTGATTTTGCCCCCCCAGGGAATACCTGACATGTCTAGAGGCATTTTTAGTTGTCTAACCGGGTAGGATGCTACTAGCATCTAACGGGAAGAGGCCACGAATGCTGCTAAGTATTCTACAATGCACAAGACAGCCCCACACAACCAAAACTTATTCCACCCCAAATGTTGACAGTACTGAGGCTGAAAAATGTTGCACGAAAAGGAAAGTGATAAAAGACTGGACTCTCCTTAGAAACTTTTTTAAAACCTTAAATCCTAGAGTCATACTTGTTTCTAAATCACATTCCTGGTGTCTTGGAACAGCACGGTGGTGAAAATACAGCAAAGCCCCATGTATCTGAAGAGCTCAGAGGTTGAACAATTCTCCTTAACTAGCTTGTTTTAGAAACGCTTTCTTCCCAGGAGAAGCACAAGGGGGTGCAAGAATCCCATATCACTGCAGTGTCCTTAGCCTTCTCACCACTCTGCTGCCAAGTAAAAACAAAGAAAAACACTTACCAGGTGTGAGTTAATGCTCCTGTCCTGCAGAACATTGTCAGCTATGAGGGCAAATATCGTGTCTGTTTAACTGGCTTGCACAATGTCTGGCTTAATATCACGCTGTTACCTGTACTTAATGATTATTTTCAGAGCCAAAGAAAGAGTTCTTTCTCACTTTTCTTGTCTTTGGTATTCAAAGGTTGAAATGAGGATTTTACATCCTCAATGGCAAAATCATTCCCACTTAAAAGCTGAGTATAATTCAACCCTACTCAGGAGAGAGACTTTACCCATGTAGGTATAAACCAAACTAACAGATCAATGGAAACAGAATTCCACTATGCAGATGGCATGAAATACAGATTTTTAGTTCAGCTCAGCTCTGCTCTTACCCACACATCTGGGCTCTGTGCAAATGCATAACATGCCAAGTCAAATACCCTGGAAAGACAAGGCCTGGGAGGGCTGTATGGCAGATTGAAACCCACCCTCAAAGTTGTGAAGGGAACACATACAGGACACTATCTACTAACCATTTTGAAGTTTTACAGCTAAAGCGAGCAATACTGCTGGGATCTTTTACCTATAATTATAAAGGTGCCTCCAGGGAAGTTTTTAGTGGTACAAAACGTTCAGAGACATTCTGGGAGAAAAGTCTTAGGTCAGTGGTTTTGAATCTTTCATTAATTTTTCCCCAATGGACTAATGTTTTGAAAGATTTTGTCTATCAAATTCCATGTTAAAAATAATTTGTTCCATATGTATGACTGCTGATCCAGATTTTGTTCCAAGATTGGTAATTTTAAGAAGGTTCAGCGTATTACCACATACACAAATCACTCTTGCAGTTGTGATGCTAATAAGCAACAAAGTTAAGTAACTGTACAGACACTGCTTTCTGCTATGAGTACTAATTCTGGCCATCTCTCTGTAGATATTCAGAACACAGCTATATGACACATGGCTTCATAACATTATTTCATTACCAATAATGTTCTCCAAAATTCTGTATCATAGCAACCAATTAGAGCCTCTGAATAGCTGAGCTGTTTTACTACACTGAATCAATATAATTCTAGTCAAAGGCCAAAAGCCTTAAATCTTTCCAAACTGTGAATATTCTATTTAGAAGTATTGAGAAATATATAAAATACAGTTAAGGATTTTTATGGACTTCAGAAATACAGAAAATACTGTTAAGGACCCATGATCTGAAGAAATTTTCCACTCTATTGTTTTATGTATTTGGATATAGAAACATTTCCACTCTATTGTTTTATGTATTTGGATATACAAACAACCCATTTAGAATCTTACGTGAATAGTTTAAGTATCTATCCAATATACCTCAATTAGAATTAAAAACAAAAAGACACTTGTTCTTGAGAGTTTAGAAACTCACAGAAATTCAGGCTGGAGGGAAACTTGGGGAACATTTATTCTAACTTCCCTGTTTTTCACTTGAAAATATAACCTTTTTGGACCTTATGACTTTAAATCATTTGAAGAGCCATAAAGCCCATTTTCCCCAATTCCAAGCTCATTCTATCATACCCCAATCCTTTCTGGTGATCCATAAAAGAATTTAGTATACATGGCTGTGCACGGTGGCTCATGCCTGTAATCCTAGCACTTTGGGAGGCCAAGGCGGGCGAATCATGAGCTCAGGAGTTTGAGACCAGCCTGACCAACATGGTGAAACCCCATCTCTACTAAAAATACAAAAATTAGCTGGGCGCAGTGGTGCATGCCTGTAATCCCAGCTACTCAGGAGGCTAAGGCAGGAGAATCACTTGAACCCAGGAGGCGGAGGTTGCAGTGAGCCAAGATTCAGCCGCTGCACTCCAGCCTGGGGCAGAGAGTGAGACTCTGTCTCAAAAAAAAAGAAAAAAAAAGAGTTTAGTATAAATAATAGATAATGATAAATAAGAATAAACATATAAATAATTATATATTATGTAAACCTACGACTTTAAATTTGTTTGAATACTATCCACAGTAAGAAATACGCAATCCAGTACATACCCACATACAAGTAAAGTTTTATGCAACAAAACTGATTCTTGGTCGGGCGCAGTGGCTCACACCTGTAATCCCAGCACTTTGAAAGGCCAAGATGGGCGGATCACGAGGTCAGGAGATCAAGACCATCCTGGCCAACATGGTGAAACCCCGTCTCTACTAAAATATAAAAAGTTAGCCAGGTGTAGTGGCGCACGCCTGTAGTCCCAGCTACTGAGGAGGCTGAGGCAGGAGAATCGCTTGAACCCAGGAGGTGGAGGTTGCAGTGAACTGAGATCTCACCACTGCACTCCAATCTGGCAACAGAGCAAGACTCCGACTCAAAAACAAAGCAAAAACTGATTCTTATAACTTATTGCAATACACTTCCACAAAACTGATAACATGACCCAACAGTGTGTCTATGCTCAAATTCTGAAAATACATGGTGCCCTCTGGCTGTGTTAAATTTGGGTTGATTATATATTCTTACATAACTCTCTAGTTGCTTCCTTTGGATTAACATTGCCACTCCTCCCTCCTGACAAGGTTGTAACTTAATAATAGCACATCTTATAGCAGATGTCCAACAAGGTACACTTATGCCTCACTGCTTTATACTGTTGAAAAATATCTAATTTCTGTTCACTTATTACAGTGGCAGAAAATGAAAGAAACCTTGAGAAAACTCCCATTCTCCCTCTAATTCTCATCACTGAGGCCTTTCTGCCTGACATAGAGAAGGCATATATTTGGGATGGGGAAGCAACACTGATTACAACAGAATGAAGTGGTTTCTTTTTTTCTTACATCTAGAGGTTTTAAGATCTAAGTGAGAAAATACCACACTCCTACATGCTCCAAGAAGGGTTTTTGAGAAGCAGTCTATGATGAATATCATTCAGGAATATCTGGAGATTCCTCACAAAAGCAAGTGTGCAGGTATCATCTTGACTGTGAGAAGCAATCAACACTCTCCTGTCAGTTTCTTTTGAAATCTGTGCGTGTTCTCTTTCCATTTGTCATATGCCCTAGCGACTTCATCTATGTATAAAGGGAAATGGGGCGGGGCATGGTGGCTCAAGCCTGTAATCCCAGCACTTTGGGAGGCTGAGGCAGGAGCACTGCTTGAGACTAGAAGTTTGAGGCCAGCCTGGAAAACAAAGGGAGACCCTGTCTCAACATACAC
>NW_016107339.1:10683244-10685585 GCF_001604975.1 Cebus imitator | reverse complement strand
ATTAAAAAAAAAAAAAAGGAAGAAAGGAAAATGATGTGAAACTTACCACTATGAATTCCATTCTTTGCTAACAATTATTCTATTATTTTTTCATTCCAAAAACACTTGTTGAGTGCCAATTATGTACCAAGCCAGATGCTTTAGGCATGAGTGATACTGTGGTGGCTGGGGACGCCAGACCTGGTCTGCCTGTATGGAAGGTTACAATCTAGAGCAGAATGTGTAAAAGAGGAATCTGTATTTTTTTTCACATTAATTTACTCTTTTCTCACCATTTTTCACATTGAAAATGACAGATTTGTAAAAATTCCAGCTTATTTTTACCAAGCAGAGTGTTGATAAAATTCAGAGTAGCGACTATTGGCACAACTTACTGACACTTGAGTAAATACTTTGAGATGAAAGGATGGTATAGAGACTCACATACCTTGAAGTATAAGGTTCCCTTCTCTTTGACAATGGCAGCCTGCTCCAATTTTTCTTTGGTATCCATCTCCCAGGATTCTTTGGCCTGTGTATAAATTTATGACAATGGTTAGATAAACACAGAGAGAAAAGCATCAGTTGAGGCCCATTAGAACACAGAGCAGTTAATTCTAGAAGATACTCCAAACTGAAAAGACTCTGGCTGTTGAAACTGTGTGTCAGTGCCAATTTACTGTTAGGCCAGTGCTTCTTTACACTTCTTTACACTTTCCAGCATGACCAAGCTGCAGCATGAACAGTGTTGCTCAAGAGGGAGGAGCCGCAAAAACACAGGAAGGAACATACTCTGGTAAGCACTGTTACAAAGTGAATCTTTACGAGTATAAGGTGAAGCCACCAAAGTTAGGGCCACGCCTTATCTCCCTCTTGCAAACCTCTCCACTAAGGTGTTTTCCTCAAGCCTTCGTTTTTCAACTCTAAAATGGGAACATAACTGTAGTCAAGTTGTAGTTGTGTATTCACAGAGAATTTTCAAAATTCAGGGTCAGGTTGTCTCAACACTCCAAAACAACTGGATATGCTACTAATATTGCTAAATTCCATCAACTTGCAGATGTATACAGGGGGATTTCAAGCAAAACATAACTGGGAATAAAGCTCATGCAAAAATATCACTTTAGAGCCATAAGCCAATGACTTCATTATCATCTGCTAGGTTGTAGTATTGTGCGTATCATTACTTCCTCCATTACAGAAATAACTGGACTTGCCATTTTAAAGCTGGATCTAGAAGGACCACAGAGTCAAGAGAATAGTCTGGAATCCTTCCGGAAAAGTGGCAATGAGGGTGGTCAGTGCTACTGACTGCATATAAATTATGAAGTTTAAACCAGTAACTAAAATTCTCGCTATTCAAAAGACAATAAGTGTGTGTTCCTGTTGTCACAGCCCCTGCTATCCTCTACTTTATTATTATTTTTTGAGACGGAGTTTTGTTCTTGTTGCCCAGGCTGGAGTGCAATGGTGCTCACTGTAACCTCCGCCTCCTGGGTTCAAGCAATTCTCCTGCCTCAGTCTCCCAAGTAGCTGGGATTACAGGCAGGCGCCACCACACCTGGCTCATTTTTTGTATTTTTAGTAGAGACAGGGTTTCTAGAGACAGGGTTTCAAGACAGGTCAGGCTGGTCTTGAACTCCCAACCTCAGGTGATCTGCCCACCTCCGCCTCCCAAAGTGCTGGGATTACAGGTGTGAGCCACTGTGCCTGGCCACTATCCTCTACTTTTTAAAAGTGAATAATGAAGGGGTTACTAGTCTTTCTGGCAACTCATATAATTCTGTTTCCTAATAATGTAGTTCAATTATTCAAAAACTTAGTTATGGTTCAATTCCAGGTTTTAGCACCAAAACAAACAAACAAAAACACCTAGTTATCAAGTCTCTGTATTTTTTATATTGGCTTCAGTCTTTATGGGACATAAGTATATTCTTTTTTTTTTTTTTCCTTTTTTTGAGACAGGGTCTTGCTCTGTCACCCAGGCTGGAGTGCAGTGGCATGGTGACAGCTCACTATAGCCTCAATTTCTCAGGCTCAAGCAATCTTCCTGCCTCAGCCTCCTGAGTAGCTGGGACCACAGACATGTGCCACTACATCCAGCTAAATTTTTTTTTTTTTGGTAGAGATGGGTCTCACTGTGTTGCCCAGGGTGGTCTTAAATTCCTGGGCTCAAGCCATCCTCCTGTCTTAGCCTCCTAAGTAGCTGGGACTACAGGAATGTGCTACCATACCCAGCAAATGTTTTTTTTTTTTTTTCTTTTTTCTTTTTTTTTTTGAGACGGAGTTTCACTCATGTTACCCAGGCTGGAGTGCAATGGCACGATCTCGGCTCACCGCAACCTCCGCCTCCTGGGTTCAG
>NW_016107339.1:10678450-10683184 GCF_001604975.1 Cebus imitator | reverse complement strand
GGGGTTTCACCTTGTTGACCAGGATGGTCTCGATCTCTTGACCTCGTGATCCACCCGCCTCGGCCTCCCAAAGTGCTGGGATTACAGGCTTGAGCCACCGCGCCCGGCCGCAAATTTTTAAAATATTTTTTTTTTGTAGAGAAGGGGTCTCATTGTGTTGTCCAGGTTGGTTTTGAACTCCTAAGCTCAAGCAATCCTGCCTCAGCCTCCCAAAGTACTGGGATTATAGGTGTGAGCCACCATGCCTGAAATATAAGTATATAGATTTTTAGATGGAGTCTTGCTCTGTCCCCCATGCTAGAGTACAGTGGCATGATCTTGGCTCACTGCAACCTCCACCTCCTGGTTTCAAGCAATTCTCCTGCCTCAGGCTCCCAAACAGCTGGGATTACAGGTGCCTGTCACCAAACCCAGCCAATTTTTGTATTTTTAGTATAGACAGCGTTTTACCATGTTGGCCAGGCTGCTCTTGAACTCCTGACCTCAGGTGATCCACCTGCCTCAGCCTCCCAAAGTGCTGGGATTATAGGCATGAGCCACTGCGCCCAGCCTCGCCTAGAATATTCCTAATACTACAAGGCAGAGGATTAAATCACATTGCCCCAAATATAATCATATACCTTCATGTGATTTCAAGTATACCAAGCAGCAGTGTATGAATATACTCTTGGAGCAATGACAGGACACAGGCTTGCTGTGTGGCACACCACTGGGAGTGCTCCTAAATTAGTATCCGGGGGGAAGAGGGTGCTTTATAAAAATGGACATAGGAGGCCAAGGCAGGCGGATTCCCTGAAGTCAGGAGTTTGAGACCAGTCTGGCCAACATGGTAAAACCCTGTCTCTACTAAAAATACAAAAAAATTAGCCAGGCAATGGTGGCATGCACCTGTAATCCCAGCTACTTGGGTGGCTGAGGCAGGGGAACTGCTTAAACCAGGGAGGTGGAGGTTGCAGTGAGCCAAGATCACACCACTGCACTCCAGCCTGGGTGACAGAACAAGACTCCGTCTCAAAAAAAAAAAAAAAAGGAAATAGGAAAGCCAGAGGTCTACATAACCACATGCTAAAGACTATCTTCTCTCTAATAATAAAAAAAAAACCCACAATATGCTACGAAGACAGCATTAGGGATCAGTGCTGAGCTTGCAGGCCTTTGGAAGAGGTTACTTGACAACAATCAGTGGTCATAACCAGAGCATATGTTTGTTTGGAGGACATGAAGTGGAAGGGGTATGATTAGAGATGTCACTGTTGGAGGACAATCTCAAAGCAGGCCTCCCCTCACCTTCTTAGCCCAAAGGTACAGGCCCACAGGAGAATGATTTTTTTTCTCAATCTACAAAATATAAATGGTCATGTTTCCATTTATATTAATGTGCTTAATGTGGCCAGGGACAGTGGCTCACACCATAATCCCAGCACTTTGTGAGGCCAAAGCAGGAGGATGGCTCAAACCAGGAGTTTGAGACCAGGTTGGGCAACACAGTGAGACCCCATGTCTACAAAAAATAAAATTAGCTGAGTGTGGTGGCCTGTGCCTGTAGTCCCAGCTCCTTGGGAGGCTGAGGTGGAGGATTGCTTGAGCCCAGGAAGTCCAGGCTGCAGTAGCTATGATTGCGCCCACTGCGCTCCAGCCTGGGTGACAGAGTGAGATTCTATCTTGGAAAAAAAAAAAAGCTTAATGTACAGGAGGTGGAGGTAGCACTATGCAGGAATAAAAAAGAATACAAATGCAGTCCTTCAGGAGCTCGGCAAAGGGTGGGGCTTTGGAAATGCCAGGGGCATGTGGCTGAAGATGACAGCAGACCTGGCTCAGGTATATGCTGTGTGTCCAGTTCAGCTGCTGCTGGGAGCCTCCAGAGTGAAACTGAGATGGAAATATGTTCAAGGAGGCATGCTGTCTCTGGAATCCAAGGCAACTGACAAATTCTCTCTCTTCTTCACTTGGAGAAGTATGAAAAGAAAAGGCCCAGGGTTAGGAGGTTTCTTTCTTGTATCCCTGGTCACAGAGCCTAGTGGCCCTCGAAGACTTGCAGTCGGGATAACAACTTGTGGCTACAGTGCAGGCCTCTTCGTGACTCCTGTGAAGGGTACAATCCGTTCAGCTCTGAAAAGCTGCATCCCACTCCCCCAAGGAGTCACTTGGCAGAACGTGAACCTTTCTGTCCTCAACCCAGGAAAAAAAAAGTACAAAAAGAACAAGTCTAGGAACAAATAAGGGAACAAGTCTTGGATTCTACCCAAAAAAGTTAAAAAAAAAAAAAACAAAAAAAACCTGACACATAGGAACAAAATAAGAACAAGGAGCTCCTTCGTTGTATATCGGCTGTGCTGTGTCAGTTGTCCCATTCTTTGGCAGCAGTGCTGGAGGCAAGAGACAAACTTGATAATGAATAAACACCATCCATCTATACCACCTACTAAGATAAGATACTGATTTATAGGAAGTGGATGCAGAAGATATCTACCATGATTTTAAGGAAGTTGGTATTTTCTCACCTTTTCGAAGCTCTTAAGTGTAACTTCATAGATAAGCTCAGCATTAGGTTCAATGCCAAATTTAGGCTTCCCTGCCTCTCCAAAACCATATCTGAAATGGAGAGTAAAAAATAAAACTTTAAAAGAATTGGTGTATTTCCAGGCACTTCCTTTAGTATTTTGAGGCATCAACAGAGCCATTATTTGCAAGCTACATATGTCAGAGACCCAGAAGACAAACCAGATGTTGACCAGAAGATACAGTGTGAAGTATCATTGCTACAGTTTTCATAGAAACCAGGCTAGGTTTAGTTTTCTCCTTCATATTCACATGTAATGCAACACCTGTACTCCTTGGGGCAGATTGATTAACAGGATTTTAAATGTCACTGCCTTTTTCTATACTTGATTTTATATCTGGTTCTTTTTATAAAATGGCCATGATTTAGCTACTAGGAATTTTCCCCTAGGTTTTATCAGCAGGAAGGGCAGGGAAGACACAGCCACTGTAATTGTTAGGGTGGTATTAATCAGAAGTACGTTTTAATAAGGTTTTAACTTTAACGTGCTGTCACCTTCTAGTAGTACCACTTCCAGTCACATAAATGAAGGGGAAAGGCTCACGTTATCAGGAGAGAAAAGTTTTCACACTATTTAAGTTTTTTAAAAGCACATGAAGAAACACAAATAACATAATGATATACTCAAAAATAAGCTGCTGCCCTAGCAAGTTCTGACACCTTCTCTAGAGAAATATTCTTATGGCTTGTAACTATCAGAGTGTAAGATTCTATACCTTTTAGCCAAAACTTACTGAATAAAATAACCGGGGAAATATAAATTTGTTTTTTGGATCATGTAGGATCTCCAGCAAGTTAAATGTATTCAGGAAGCAGATACTTATTAGAATGGGAGCTCTAGCAGAGCTCTGTCTGGTTCAACTGTTACCCCGTGTTTAGAACAAGGCCCAACATATTAGTCAAGTGTTCACTGAAATATATTCTGTTCCCATTTGTTGCAAGCCAAGCTGTTCTTTAATATATGAAATTGGTATTATAAAAAACTTAGTAAACTCAAACTTTCAGGGTACAGATTGAAAGAGGTCAAAACCAGGTTGATCTAATACCTCCAGTTTTCTCTGGGGCAAAGGGTGTGAAAGGAAACACTCACATTTTGTTGCTTGTACCACTTTCTTAACCTTTTGCCTGAATTTTCCAGGAATAAAAATGCTTACTCACTCACCTCCACTGTTACACAGAAAATGGAAGCTGGAGCCAGAAAGAGGAATAGAGATACAAGAGCTGGTAGGAATGAGGAGCAGGGCACAGGACATCCTCCACAAAGACATAAAAAAGGACATAATTACCAGTGACCGATTTTAAGAAGTGATGCCTAGTTTTCTACTTTGAGATCTTAGATGCATATATATATATATTATTTTGTTTCTGCCATCTGATAAATTAAAACAACAATCCGTAACTACCTCAGTAGGTAGGTGAGCCCTTGCTAAGCATATGTTTACTGACAGCATGTTACGTTTGGAGTCCTGTGCTAAACAGTTGCAAATGCAACAAATGATCTCGCATTTGCTTTAGACCAGTGGATCTCAACCAGGGTGATTTTAGCTCCTCTTCCTTCCAGGGAAGCTTTGGCAACGTCTAGAAACATTATAGGTTGTCACAACTATGGAGGTGCTACTGGTATCTGGTGGGAAGAGGCCAGGAATACTGCTGGACAGCCCCCTATGACCGAGGATTAGTAAGCCCAAATTGTCAACAGCGCTGAGAATATCTGCCTTAGAGGAAAGTGGGGGTGGGGAGTGTGGGGTGTATCAAGAGAGGCACCAAGTATCCTATTATTGATGGGATTAAAGAAGACTAAAGGAAAATATTTCTACAGTCTCTCACAGTTGAAAATGAAGCGATTCATCAAGATACGTGGTGTGGCGCACATTATCCTGCGGAGGTGGAAGCTCACGCCAAGCTATCCTGGCAGCACCTATCCTGACTTCCATATTACACAGAAAGTTGTTAGCCTGTGTAAAGAAGGAACCAGGGCACTCAACTCATCTGACTAAAACACCACCACCACAAGAGGAATCTTAGGACCTAACCAAAAGATAATCTCGACTATAGTAACAGAAGGAATTCAGTATTAATGTCCTTGAATTAAGACTAGCCTCCAGAGATTAGAGATACAAATAATGACTGTTAATGACCCTTAAGTCTTTTTTTTTTTTTTTTTTTTTTTTTTT
>NW_016107339.1:10671317-10678291 GCF_001604975.1 Cebus imitator | reverse complement strand
GTTGACCAGGATGGTCTCGATCTCTTGACCTCGTGATCCACCCACCTCGGCCTCCCAAAGTGCTGGGATTACAGGCTTGAGCCACCGCGCCCGGCCGACCCTTAAGTCTTAATGTGCATATAAGAAGCACTTGAACTACAAGCTCTTATCAATTACTCCCTTTTTACAGATGAAGAAACAGAGGCTTTGAGAGAAGTGCTTCCTGAGAAGTCACACAGATAGGCAGTGGTAGAGCCAGGGTTTAAATTCAGACCCTGTGTGTCCCCAGAAAATGTAGTTGTTTTTTTCTTTTTTTTTTTTTTTTTGACTCATACTGCCTCGTAACTAGATACCATGGCTCTTGGCAGCCTGGTGTTTTTTGTTTTTTTTTTGAGATAAGAGTTTCAATCTGTCACCCAGGCTGGAGTACAGTGGCCTAATCTCAGCTCACTGCAACCTCCGCCTCCCAGGTTCAAACGATTCTTGTGCCTCAGCCTCCTGAGAAGCTGGGATTATAGGCACCTGACAACACCCCTGGCTAATTTTTGTATTTTCAGTAGGATGGGGTTTCACCATGTTGACCAGGCTGGTCGTGAACTCCCGGCCTCAAGTGATCTGCCTGCCTCGGTCTCCCAAAGTGCTGGGATTATAGGTGTGAGCCACCATGCCCGGCCAGTAGTCTGTGTTTTCATTTGGGGTTCATGCATGACAAAAACATAAGGAAAGGGAAGGAAAAAGTTAAAACTATCTACACTTGACCTGAAACAAAAAAGATTTATTAGTCTCAGTATTTAAAACAATACAAAGGGAAGATAATGTCCCAATAAGAAGAAAGAAAAACGGATTGTCTGGAAATGTTTTATGAATTTCTTATGAAGACATTCTAGGCCAGGTGCGGTGGCTCATGTCTGTAATTCCAAGCACTTTGGGAGGCTGAGGCTAGAGGACTGCTTGAGTCCGGGAGTTTGAGACCAGCCTGGGCAACATAGTGAGACTCTGTTTCTGCAAAATGAAAAAAATTAGCCAGGCATGGTGGAGCACACCTTAGTCCTAGCTACCTGGGAGCCTGAGATGAGAGGATCTCTTAAGCCCAGGAGTTTGAGGCTACAGATTATGCCACTGTACTCCAGCCTAGGTTACAGAGTGAGACCCTGTCTCAGGGCAGGAGGGGCGGGGGGAGAAAAAAAAACCATTCTTCCCAAGAGTCTATCAGAGTATCAGAGTCAAAGAGAAATTTGCCTTGGAAATTTTCTGGAGAATGAAATACGGATGTCACCGAGAGCTATTTGAAGATATTTTCTGCAACATTTAGATGCAATGTTTTATGGAAGTGGGAACCTGAATAAAACAAGTAAATTCACTGCAAGCACGGAAAACATGCTTAGCATGTAAGGTTTTCATACACACACATACACACACACACACAGCATATAAGTACACATATATACACATACATATATACAGCTTGTAGGGGTTTTCTACATATATATAGTACTATGCAATGCATATGCAGCAGTCTCATATTACAGAGAATGCACTCCACATAATTCCTCAACATACCAACCAACACCTTGAACAAAAATTATGTTCCTTTCTAAATATGCTAAATTATTTCCATAAAGCACATAAAAAACTTTTTTTTTGAGATGTTATTTCACTCTTGGTGCCCAGGCTGGAGTGCAATGACATGATCTCGGCTCATTGCAACCTCCCAGGTTCAAGCGATTCTCCTGTCTCAGCCTCCCAAGTAGCTGGGATTACAGGCACATGCCACCAAGCCCGACTAATTTTTGTGTTTTTAGTAGAGACAGGGTTTCATCATATTGGTCAGGCTGGTCTCGAACTCCTGACCTCAGGGTATCTCCCCACCTCAGCCTCTTAAAAGTGCTGGGATTACAGGTGTGAGCCACTGCGCCTGGCCATAAAAAACTTTTATGCCTAGAAATTCACGAAAACCTATTGATAACTTTTATGCTTGGAAAGATCTGAAAAATCTACCTCATGTTAAACAGGATTTCCTTTTGCTTGTGGTCTGAGGGTAAAATGGAAGAGAGAGCAAGCCGTCACAATAGCAACAAAAGCTCACACACTGTGGGCTCATGTGTACCCTACACGTGTAGGATTTCATTCAGGTCTCCATAACTTTATGAGGTGCATACTGTTATCCCCATTTACAGAGGGAAAACTGAGGCTTAGGAGAGTGAAGTGCCTTGCCCAAGTGCACACAGCTGGGAAGTACAGAGCAGGGGCTAACCACTAATGATACAACAAACAGTTTAAACCTGAAAAGAACTGTTTGCGTTAAAAAATATAAAGACAATTTCTATTTTTCCCTGCCATTAATCTTGAGACACCTGTTCCCACAACTGCCTTTTCAGCCAGGCTAAAATGTAGTGCATATAAACTGGTTCATATAACATTATGTCCTCATAATACATACAGAATTTCTCCTAAGGAAGCTTAAGTTTTGAAAACATACATCAGACATAAATCCACCTCTCTGAGTTTAGAATTACTATAATGATTTGAAATGGTGATTAAAACTAATCAGAGATGGGCTGGTGCAGTGGCTCATGCCTGTAATCAATCTCAGCACTTTGGGAGGGTTAGGCAGGTGGATCACTTGAGTCCATGAGTTGGAGACCAGCCTGGGCAAAATGGCAAAACCCTGTCTCCACAAAAAATACAAATATTAGCCAGGTGTGGTGGTGCACACCTGTAGTACCAGCTACTATGGAGACTGAAGTGGGAGGATCACCTGAGCCCTGGAGGTTGAGGCATGAGCCATGATCATGCCACTGCACTCTAGCCTGGGTGACAGACTGAGATCCTGTTTCAGGAAAAAAAAAAAAAAATTAGAGATTATTTGAATATGGAAGAGACAGCTTTTTCTATGCTCTATCTGAATTTTAAGAAGTGTCCCCCAGAAACAGAATTATTTTCACCTAAAAGTAAACTACAAATACAGAGTAAATATTAATATACATAAGACACACTGAAGTGGGGGCTATAGTTAGTGGAAAGAGGAACCAGGTAGAGAAAAAGAAGGCATTATACAAAGGGTGCTTCAGTGAGGGTTTTAAAGAGTTCAAGGTAGAGCATTTTGGAAGGATTTTCAAGTGGTAGTTGCATGGCTAAAACATCACCTCAAAAATATGATTATGGGCCGGGCGTGATGGCTCACACCTGTAATTCCAGCACTTTAGGAGGCCGAGGCAGGTGGATCACTTGAGGTCAGGAGTTCAAGATCAGCCTGGCCAACATGATGAAACCCAGTCTCTACTAAAAATACAAAAATTGGCCGGGTGTGGTGGCAGGTGCCTGCAATCCCAGCTACTCAGGAGGCTGAGACAGAAGAATTGCTTGAACCTGGGGGGTGAAGGTTGCAGTGAGCCGAGATCATGCTACTGCACTCTGGCCTGGGCAACAGAGCAAGACTCCATCTCAAAAAAATATATATATATACATACATACATATATATATATACACATACATACATATATATATATATACACATACATACATATATATATATATATATATATATATATATATGATTATGGATCAGGTGCTGGGGCAAAGGTAAACTGCCGCTGGATTACTACAGAGGCTACAAAATGACACTGCAAAAGGCATAACATCACCCACTGGCAAGTGCAGGTCATCAAGATTCTCAGTAACTCAGAATCCCACTGTCTGAAATCCATAGAGCCAGAGGGAGGATACACTAGATAAGCAGATGCACTCTCATGCAGAAAGAATCAAAACACCCTGGGTTCTCTCAGGGGTCTGTTTCTCAAGACAGAAGGGTTGGATTCATGGTATAATTTTAGATCTAAAAATAATACTAAACATGTTTTCACAAGAGAGACTGTCAGTGTCTGATAGTTCTAAGCTTGGAAGTGCTAGTGGATATCCTTATGATGGGAAAAATTTAGGCAAAAAATGAGTCATCTTCGTTGCCTTTATATCCAGGAAGAATGTGCTTTTCTTTTTTCAGGGCCTCTGTATTAGAACAAGTGGCACAAGTTCAAGTGGTAGTAAATCGTCCAAATGCTTCTCTGATTCCCAACCCCCATGTTTTCCTGCCTCCTGCCTAATTTAGAGAAAAGGGAAGAGGGGGTGAGAGAACCACATATGAGAAGGGTCCATAGCTGCCTGTCTTGGCAATACTGCAGGCAAAACAAATCATCATAAAAGCAAAAAGTGCCTGTAAGCCCTTTTCTGAACACATATTAATCAAGTAAACATGCTCACAAACCTCTGTGATACTGTAAGGCCCATTAATTTATGTGATGACTAACTGCAGCCTGATTTAATTGTTTCCGCTGCTGGATTAACTTCACTGAAAATGCCAAAACGTTGAATGAAAAAGCAAGCATATCTCTGTCCTTTAGGTGACTTCACTGTGTTCCAAACCGGTATGCTGCTTACCGTGGTCCAAGATGTAAAATACATTGTTCTTCCCGCTGCATTCTCTCCAGAGCTTTGTCAATTCCAATTGGAATGTCGTGGTCTTCTCCTTCACCCACAGTGAATGCCACATCTCTGCAGTCAAACACCCTTCCACCACAGCGGCCTTCCAGATGGACTGAGGGTAAGGAGACAGGAAAGTCAACAGAGCTGCTTCTTAGGGCTGGCTAATTCAGAGATGTGATAAAAATGAGTGGCCAACAATGTAGCAAATACCATTTCCCCTTTCTCATTTCATAAAGAAACACATGCAGTATGTCTTGGTGAAGCTTCATCTACCCAGTCTGAAAGTTTAGGAACAAACATATTTCTTTCCAAGTTAAACTTATAATTACTGATATTTGTATCAGTTTAGTGGGTAACAAACCAGAAACAGGTTTATTACAGGCATGAACCACCACGTCTGGCCCAGACTCTTACATTTCTAGGAAAAACAATTCTCTGAAACTTTACAAATACTTTTAGTATTAAGGGTATTTATTCTTTCCATTTAGGTTTTTGATGCAATAAGAAAAATGGATGGCTGGTATGATAGCATAACAGTCACCAAGCAATATAATAATTTGGATTTTATAAGAAAATCCTCACTGGGCACAGTGTCTCATGTCTGTAATCCCAGCTACTTGGGAGGCTGAGGCACAAGAATCCTTTGAACCTGGGAGGTGGAGGTTGCAGTGAGCCAAGATCATGCCACTGCACTCCAGGCTCCCTCCAGCTTGGGAGACAGAGGGAGATTTTGTCTCTGTCTCGCTCTCTCTCTCTCTCTCTCTCTCTCACACACACACACACACACACACACACACACACACGCATGCACCCTTTATTTCTACTTATGTAATATAATGGCCTCTGTTCAAATCTAGGGATTTCCTAAAATGCTTCTTTTCTAAGACTGGCTGATCTACTTTAGATCAATAACTTGTGGAGAGACTAAAAATCACTCATTCTGTAATACTCATTCCATGCCCAATGACAGAACTATTATCTTCAAATAAAAATTCAATTCTAACTTGTTCTACTTTTGAACTACATGATCTCAATGAAGCTCTAAAATTCTATGATTCGATGACCTGATAATATCACTCTCAATATCAAGATAGCCCAGAAACCGCTTCAAATCTAATTTCTGCAATTAATCATTTAATTGAATTACCTCTAGCCCAGGTCTGAGAAATGGGAGAAACTGAAGAATGAACAGGAATGGTGTAGACACTAGGGGCCAAAATGTCCCTTGAACATTTATGCTCTAAAACTTTCTTCCCTTTTCCTCTCTTTTTTCTTCTGATTTGCTAAATCTTCTCTGTATTGTTCCAATTGTGCTGCCAAAATGAGTACTCCCCCACCTTTTCTTTTTTGAGACAGATTCTTGCTCTGTGGCCCAGGCTGGAGTGCAGTGGCATGATCTTGGCTCACTGTAACCTCCATTTCCCAGGTTCAAGCAATTATCCTGCCTCAGCCTCCTGAGTAGCTGGGACTACAGGCACGCGCCACCACGCCTGGCTAATTTTTGTATTTTTAGTAGAGACAAGGTTTCATCATACTGGTCAGGCTGGTTTCGAACTCCTGACCTCAGGTGATCCACCTGCCTCAGCCTCTCAAAGTGCTGGGATCACAGGCGTGAGCCACCAAGCCCAGCCCACCCTACCCTTTTTTAGCTCACCAGTATTAATATCATCTTGATGTGTTCCCCTTGGAGACACAGAATGGGGTCTAGGAAACTTGGGCCAAACTAGAAAGGGCCTAACTCTCAAGTCAGCTCCTCCAAACTAGGGCTGGAGCTGGACTGGCTGGGTAGAGCTGGCATATGCATTTTAGTTTATGTCCTACACTCAGAGATGCTGATAATTCCTTCTGTTATATTTACTTTTAGAATGCTCTACATAAAATAAAAATTAACTTGTGGGAAATTGATAGTTCTTCTGAATTGGAAAACATTTTAAAAATAATTCAACTTTAAAATTTTCAAATACAGTCGTACTTCACTTAAGGATAGGGATACATTCTGAGAGATATGTTATTAGGTGATCTCATTGTGGGAACACCTTAGAACGTACTTAGACAAATCAAGATGGAACAGTCTACTATAGCCTAGGCTAAGTGGTATAGCATATTGCTCCTAGGCTGTAGATCTGTATAGCATGTTACTGTACTGAATATGGTAGGCAACTGTAACACAATAGTATTTGTGTATCTAAACACTGAGAAGGTAGAGTAAAAATATGGAATTATAATCTCATGGGACCACTGTTCTATGTGGAATCTGTGGAATGTGCTGTTAAACAAAATGTTATATATAGCACATGAGTGTACATGCAGACTAGAGAGGATCCACAGGGAGTCTGAGGCTTAAGATATTTTTACTGAATTCTCTAAGGGTGGTAGCATACGCCTATATAAGTCCCAGCTACTTGGGAGGCTGAGGTGGGAGGACTGCTTGAACCTAGAAGTTCGAGGCTGCAGTGAGTTATTATTGTGCCACTGCAATCCAGCTTGGGTGACAGAGTGAAACTCTGTACAAAAA
>NW_016107339.1:10667511-10670202 GCF_001604975.1 Cebus imitator | reverse complement strand
TATAAGAAACCAACATCTTGTAATATTGACGATATTCGGAATGTCAGAGTAAAAGGAGGTATCATGGCCTCATGGTAAATACAGCCCATCAATTCTCTACATCTACAGGCAGCAAAGGGTATTGCTGGGTTAACTGGTTTCTAAACTTGGAACACCGATGTGATAAGGTCTACAAGACTGCTGATAAGAACTCACACATCACTTGGAGCCACGGAAAGACTGCTGATTGCCACAATAGCAGCCCCACTTGTGGTAACAGATGCAGATATGCAGAGCTCCTATAGCTCCACTTACTCTTTTTACTATTAGCTTAAAAACTGCTACCAAAAAACCCAAACCAAAAACAAAACAAAAACCATGGCAGCTCTGGCTGTGGAAGACCTGTGGTTGTTTTTTGACCTGGCATCTTTTAGTAAAATACTAACTTAATAAATATTTAATAATAACCATCATGACTCACTGGGAGTGCAGCCTCTAGGGCTCAGGAGGTCTGTTGCTAATCCTAACCAGCATAATTTACGGGAAGTAAATCATCTATGACGTGCCCAAAGAGAGTAAAAGTACATACAGGATGCTTCTACTTAGGGCTTTTTTGGTAGAGAAAGAAATAAACAAGTTAAAAAGAGACAACATTTTTTTCTTGACTTAAGGACTATGTAACTTAAAGGGGGAGGGAGGTCCTCCAAATCCCCACAAAGTCAAACCAAACCAAATTACCCAAGCTTAGCTGCGCAATCGGAGTGTAACCACATCAAGCAAGCTGCAAAACATCACTTAAACTGGAGCTCTGACTTATTGTTCTCTTACTGCCCTAGAGCAATTTTGTTTTGAAGAGCACAGAACACCCTGTTCTGAATGTAGCTGGCACATGAACTGGATGTGCTGACAGCAATTTGTACTTCGATTAAAATAGGGGGGGAGAAAGGAAAGAGAGTGCACAGCAGGAACAAAAATGAAATGCAAGAACCCCTAAACCATGCAATTTGTATTTTAGGAAGCAAAACTGAGAAAGCCTCCATAACTTAAAAGAAAAAAAAGGTGCTGTAAATGCTCCAGCCTAAAGACGTTAGCTCTGGTAAGTGTCTATTTTTCCCTTTTCTAATTATAGTAGTTGCTGTCTGATCGCTTTGCACTCATTCTCAAAACAATGACTGGGTCATGGGGATCTGAATGGGAATGTTGTAATAGCATTACTACTAGACAAGACTGGTTATCTGGCCAGAGAAAACCAGGTTGTGACAGGTTACTCCCACTGGGCAAGGGTTTTCTTTGTTGCCTAATTCATGCTAAATGGGCTTCTCTCTACCTGCATCTCCTGCCTCATAGAGCATGGTATCTAAGAGAGTAGGATCTTAATAACCCCCTGAAAAGGCAAGCAGAGATGGCTTTCTAAAAGCAGGAGAACAAAAGAAACATATTCATGCATGGCGATCAGATTTCGCCCAAACGGTTCCCCTTCCCCTTCTGCACCGTTTTGTACTATTTAGGGTGAACACACACCACTGTGAGATTGCTTACGGAACTGATGGACAGACGTTAACAGGCATGGAACCTGGCTCCTGGAACTGAATAACATTTATGCAAATGATTTCTTTTCCTTAGTCTAAACAAGAAGCGTACACCCAGCAACAAATTCTCCACGAACACCAACCCTTACCACTCTTCCCTTCACACTACTATAGCACTTGAGTTAGACTTGGATTCCAGTCCCATTCTGCCACTTCAATTATGGTTTCAGGCAAGAAGCTCAGTTTCTTCACTGATAGAATGTGGATAACATACTAGCTAAATAATAATTATTGAGAGGATTAAATGAGATACTGAATTAGAGCTTTTAATCTAGCACCTGATATTCATTCATTCATATATTGGGGTGTCTATTCTGTGAAAACACTGTTGTTAAGTGGATATACAGAGATGGACTAAATGAATGTTAGCTATAATTATTTTCCTCCATCTAGTGGTAAATTATACCAGATTAAACATGTTTTAGAGCTCTAAGAAAACATTTAATGGCTCAACACAGAAAGCTGTCAAAGTATGAATAAAATTCTTAGTAGGCAAAGGCAGTATCTTGTACTTCTTTTGTGCCTCACAGTACCCAGCACAGAGTTCAGGGCCAGCAAGTAAATATTTATTTAATGACTAATCTTAAAATAGGGCATTAAGGACAGGGTGGTAATTTTCACTAATTTATACAAATTTTCCTTTTTGAATCTATTAGTATTCCTATTTTAATACATTCTAGGAAGCTATACAAATTCTATATTGATATGGAACCTGTGTTTTTTAATACTATTCTAAAATAAGTGACCAATTGGCTGGATTTTTCTTTTTTTTTTTTTTTTGTAACAAGATAAACAACAACAAAATACTATTTTCTTTCTTTTTTTGAGACAGTCTTGCTATGTGGCCTAGGCTGGAGTGCAGTGGCGCGATCTCGGCTTACTGCAGCCTCCACTTACTGTAACCTTCACCTTCTGTGTTCAAGTGATTCTTGTGCCTCAGTCTCCCGGGTAGCTGGGACTACAGGTATGCACCTGTATTAACCATGACCAGTTAATTTTTGTGTTTTTAGTAGAGACAAGTTTTGCTATGTTGGCCAGGCTGCTCTCGAACTCCTGATCTCAAGTGATCCTCCTGCCTTGGCCTCCCAAAGTGTTGGTATTACAGGCGTGAGCCACTGTGCCC
>NW_016107339.1:10664531-10666527 GCF_001604975.1 Cebus imitator | reverse complement strand
TATTTAAAAAATATTTTGTTATTATTTTTATTTTTTTGAGACAGGGTCTTGTTCCATTGCCCAGGCTGGAGTGCAGTGGTACAACCATAACTCACTGAAGTCTCCATCACTGAGGCTCAAGTGATCCTCCTGCATCAACCTCTCAAGTAAGCTGGGACTACAGGTGCATGACACTATGTGCGGCTAATTTTTTTTTTTTTTTCTTTTTTTTAGTAGAGACACGGTTTCAGCATGTTGCCCAGGCTAGTCTTGAACTCCTAGGCTTAAGCAACCCTCCGACCTTGGCCTGCAAAAGTCTGGGATTACAGGTGTGAACCACTGCGCCTAGACATCAATATTATACTGAATGGGCAAAAGTTGGAAGCATTCCCCCTAAGAACTGGAACAAGAAAAGGATGTTCACTTCTACTCGGCATAATACTGAGCCACAGCAATCAGTATGTGGCAAGTCCGATGCAGAGCAATCAGGCAAGAGAAGGAAATAAAAGGCATCCAAATAGGAAACTAGACCTCTACCTCTCACCATATACAAAAACTAACTCAAGATGGATTAAAGACTTAAATGTGAGGCCTCAAACTATATAAATCATAGAAGAAAACCTAGAAAATATTCTTCTGAACATTACCTAGGCAAAGAATTTATGACTAAGTCCCCAAAAGCAAATGCAACAAAAAGAAAAACTGACAGTTGAGACCTAATTTGAGCTTCAGCACAGCAAAAGAAACCATCAATGAAGCCGACAGACAGCCTACAGAATGGGAGAAAACATTTGCAAATTATGCATCTGACAAAGAACTGATATCCAGAATCTATAAACAACTTAAGCAAATCAACAAGAAAAAACCAAACAGCCCCATTAAAAAGTAGGCAAAGGACATGAACAAGCAGCCAACGAACATGAAAAAATGCTCAACATCACTAAGCATCAGAGAAATGCAAATCAAAAGCACAATGAGATATCATTTCACACCTGAGTCAGAATGACTATTATTAAAAAGTCAACAAATAACAATGTTGGCAAGGTTGTAGAGAAAAGGGTATGCTTAAACACTGTTGATAAGAATAGAAATTAGTTTGGAAATTTCAGCTCCTGTGGAAAGCAGTCTGGAGGTTTCTCAAAGAACTAAAAATCGAACTACCATTTGACCCAGCAATCCCATTACTGGGTATACAACCAAGGGAAAATGAATCGTTCTATTAAAAAAGACAGCTGGCATTTGCACTGGCATGTTTACTGCAGCATTGTTTGTTTGTTTTGAGACAGAGTCTTGCTCTGTTGCCCAGGCTGGAGTACAGTGGCGCAATCTCAGCTCACTACAACCTCCATCTCCTGGGTTCAAGAGATTCTCCTGCCTCAACCTCCCAAGTAGCTTGGACTACAGGCATTCGCCGCCATGCCTGGCTAATTTTTCTATTTTTAGTAGAGGCAGGGTTTTACCATGCTGGCCATGCCGGTCTTGAACTCCTGACCTCAAATGTTCCACCCACCTTGGCCTCCCAAAGTGCTGCGATTACAACTGTGAGCCACCATGCCCAGCCTGTTTTGTTTTGAGACAGGGTCTCACTTTCTTGTCCAGGTTAGAGTGCAGTGGTATAAATATGACTCAAGTGATCCTGGACTCAAGTGATCCTCCCACTTCAGCCTCCTGAGTAACTGCCACTATGGGTATGCACCACCATGCCTGGCTTTTTTTTTTTTTTTTCTGTAGAAATGGGGGTCTCACAATGTTGCCCAGTTTGGTCTCAAATTCCTGGGCTCAAGTGATCTTCCCACCTTGGTTTCCCAAAGTGCTGGGATTAAAAGCATGAGCAACCATGCCCAGCACAGCATTTATTCTTAAGCACAGTTACATTCTTAGTAGCAAAGACATGGAATCAACCGAGGTATCCATCAATGGTGGACTTGATAAAGAAAATGTGGGGTGCCGGGCGTGGTGGCTCACGCCTGTAATCCCAGCACTTTGGGAGGCCGAGGCGGGTGGATCACGAGGTCAA
>NW_016107339.1:10627193-10664306 GCF_001604975.1 Cebus imitator | reverse complement strand
AAAATGTGGGGTTCCTTCTGCCATGGCCACCACTGGAGAGCAGCAGCCATGGCTCTGTGCTACCCTATGGCCGTGGGCCTCAACAAGGGCCACAAGGTGATCAAGAACATGAGCAAGCCCAGGCACAGCCACCACTGCAGGCACCTGACCAAATAAATACACCAAGTTCGTGTGGGACGTGATCTGGGAGGTGTGTGGCTTTGCCCCATATGAGCGGTGTGCCATGGAGTTAGTGAAGGTCTTCAAGGACCAGTGGGCCCTCAAGTTCATCAAGACAAGGGTGGAGAGGCACATATGCGCCAAGAGGAAGTGGGAGGAGCTGAGCAATGTACTGTCACCATGATGGCAGCTGCTGCCAAGAAGGAATGAGCACTCTGCCCTGCCCTTTCTCCAAAATAAAGAATAGCTTGACAAATTTGAAAGAAAAAAAAAAATGTACGTATACATAACAAAATACTATGCAGCCATAAAAAAGAATGAAAGGATATTCCCCTGCAGCAACATAGATGCAGCTGAAGGCCAGTATCCTAAGTGAATTAACACAGAAACAGAAAACCAAATACCGCATGTTCTCACTTATAAGTAGGAACTAAACCCTGAGTACACAAAACATAAAGATGGAGACAAGAAACACTGGGGATTCTAAAAGCAAAAAAGGATGGAGGGGTTCAAGGGCTGGAAAACTACTTACTGGGTACTACATTCACCAGCTGGGTGATAGGTTCAACAGAAGCCCAAACCTTACCATCACAGACAATATGTAACAAACTGGCACATGTCTCCCCTGAATCTTAAATTTAAAAAAAAAGAATTAATTAGCATAATCTCCCCTGGAACAAGAAATTGAGACAGCTGGTTGTGGTCGTACATACTTGTACTCTGAACTACTTGGGAGGCTGAAGCAGGCAGATCTCTTAAGCTCTCGAGTTCAAGACCAGCTTGAGCAACAATAGCAAGACTCCATCTCTAAAAGGATAAAAAAAGTTAGCTGGGTTTGTACCTGCAGTCCCAGCTACTCCGGTGGCTGAGGTGAGAGGATGGCTTGAGGGCAGGAGTTTGAGACTGCAGTAAGCCACAACTGTGCCACTGCATGCCAGCCTGGGCAACAGAGTGAGACCTCATCTCTACAAAATTTTTTAAAAAAGAAAATAATCTTGGACAATTTTGCCTTCCCCTCTTCATTTCCTACCCTCACCACCTTCTGTTAAAATGACCCAGAATCCAGACTTACATTATTATTATTTTGAGAAAGAGTCTCCCTCTGTCATCCAAGTTGGAGTACAGTGGTACAATCTCAATCAGGTCACTGTCACCTCCATCTCCTGAGTTCAAGTGACTCTCCTGCCTTGGCCTCCTGAGTAGCTGGGATTACAGGTATGTGCCATCATGCCTGGCTAAATTTTGTATTTTTAGTAAAGATAGGGTTTTGCCATGTTGGCCAGGCTGGTCTTGAACTCCTGGCCTCAAGTGATGCACATACCTCAGTCACCCAATGTGCTGGGATTACAGGTGTGAGCCACTGTGCCCAGCCCAGATTGTTGCATTATTAATATTACTTTTAACAGTACAGCTGTACTGCTTCAGAGATCTTTCAGGATAAATGTATCCAATATAGAAATATTTTTTTTTCCTACTGTTTCTTATGCCTTGAGTTGTTGCTTCTTGACTTATTTTTTTGTTTGTTTTGGTATATCCCCACAGTATTTTTTTCAAAAAGAATATGAGTCTGCAAATTCCAAGACGTTAATTTTGTTTTCATGCATAAATGATAGCTTGGGTGAGTACAGAATTCTAGGTTCAAAATACACATAGCTATAGACAATGATCAAAAGCATTGTCTTTAGTGTAGTAAGATTCCTATTTCTTTGCACATAGCTTGTTCTTCCCTGCAAGAGTTCAGGATTTTCTTGTAAGCTACAGAATTCAGAAATGTCACCAGGGTATATCTGGGTGAAAAACCACTCCTTCCTCCTGCGTACCACTATCACTGGCCTTTCAATTTTAAGATTCTTTTTCTTTTATCACCTATTGGAAATTTTCTATTAGATGTTTGATTAGATGCATATGACCTCTCCTGGATTTTTTATCCATGTCTTCTAATTTCTTTTTTACTTTTCATCCCTCTTTCTATCTGTGTTCTGAGAAATCCTTGGCTATCTTTTAGATCACCAGATTTCAGGGACTGTCCATTTTGCTCTTCAACCCTACCTTTGAGTTTCAGTTTTGATTAACGATGCTCGCATTTCCAGAAACTTTCTTGTCCTCCCTTTCCTCCCTTTCTTGTCCTCCCTTTCCTTCCAAAAGAAACTGGCTTTTTGACTTACGAATCTGATGTCCTGTTAATTATTTCTAAAGACAATCATTAGTATTTTTAAAGTTCTCTTCTATTTCTTTCTTCTGTTAGTCTACTTCAGTGCTTCTTTTTTCGTGGTATTTGCTGATGATTCTTTGTTGTTTGGCCGTATTATACAGGAAGGATTCAGAATGATCAAATGACTATAGTTAGCTGGCACCATTTTTCTAAGCAATTGGATATGTTTCCATGGCAAGCCTTTTCCCAAAAGGGTGGGCTGATTGTGGGGATCTAAGGGTGAAGATTCCACAAATATTTGTTAGGCATTTACTATGAGCGGAGGATGATGTGCACAGAAAAACTGACGTCAGGAGCAGAACACTTTAGCATTATTTACTGTGAAAAGCTGTCTTTTTACTTTTTTCCCCTTTAAATTTGTTTTAAAAGTTTTTTTAAAAAAAATACATTCATTTTCCCTAGTCCAAGTCCTAACACTTAGAGCCTTTGAGGCACATTTTATTTTTTTATTTATTTTAAAATTTATTTTATTATTTTTGTTTTATTTTAGAACCTAGCCTTACTGGTTTTAGCTTGGGAGAAAAAGTCACAGCCAGATCCTAGTCTAGTAGTTTTCAGTCCTTGACTGCAAACTAGAATCACCCAGGAGTTTAAAAAAAAAATACTTTTGCCTGAAGCTCCATCTTCTGAGGTTTGAGATTCTTATTTAACTGGTCTGTGCATCAGAATTTTTAAAAGCTCCCCAGGTAATTCTAAATTCACCAAAAGTTGAGAACTACTGCACTGGAGGTTTACTGGCCCCGTGTTTTTATTCTGTTTTATAACAACCCTGATGACAAAACTAAGAAAAAAAAAAAAAAAAAAAAAAAAAAAAAAAAAAAACAACAAAAAAAAAAAAAAAAAAAAAAAGAAAAAAAACCCCTGATGATTGCTGCTTGGGTTCCCTCACACCAGCTGACTATGAGCTTGGAGTTCCGCCTAAGCCTGTTGAGGAGAACAGTATGTACCTCTGCAGAAGTCCTCTTTACACCTGTCTTGGGTTGGATTTGCTGAGACTAGTTTCCATTGGTTCAAGTTCATTGACTTTACATATTACAGAAATTCTGATCCACTCTTATATTCCTCCCCTTTCCAGCAATATTATTGATTTCTTCTTTTGAAAACCTTTGTCCCCTCCATCTATCATTTCAGTGAGATTTGAAGAAGGAAAGGAGGCATGCCAACAACTGGAACCTGTAGAACACTGTTGAAAATTTCACACTTAAAAATACTGCTGACTGTCTGCATTCTTTGCATTCAAATGTGGTTGAAAGGACTGAGAGGCAAGAGAACCACATACAGCCAGCATTTTGATGGGCCTCTTCCAACCACTAAAGTTGACAAATCAGACTATGTGAGAGACTAGGGGATGGGGGAAGAGTAATTGGTAGCTCTTTAGAGCCTTATGTTAGTCAAATTAGATTTTCTAAGAAAGCAAAACTTCAAAGTAGCAATGTAGCCATGACTTAGAATTAAACTTAAGTATGAAGACTGAAGTAGCAGTCATCATAATCGTATCAATTAGGGTACCTAAGAACACAGTGACTTTTTAAAAGAAACAAACAACTTTGAATAAAAATTACAAGATGGCCTTCTTAGTTGACACAAGAAAAAGGATAGTGGGACAGATTATAAAAATTGACTTGTAAGCATTAGGCTCTTCATGTAAAGAGTAAAAATCAAAAATTTCTTTGAGAAATAAATCCCATCAAACTAATGTAAGTTTTCTCTTCCACACAGAGACAAATTATGAAAAGGAAGTAAAAGTTCACAATTCAGTAAAAGCCTTTTTGAGTCCATAATGCTATTCTTCCCCTCAAACCTAGAGAAATATGATTTAGATAAGATTACTATTAAGATACATGATTAATTTGAAGACTGTTATTAGAGACAAATTGGGTATATAATAACCATGGTAGAGCCAAGAGGATATGCTGATACATGACATGTAGGAGATTAAAAAAAAAAAAAGAGGAGTCGGCTGGATGCAGTGGCTCATGTCTGTAATCCCAGCACTTTGGGAGGCCAAGGTGGGTGGATCACCTGAGGTCAGGAGTTCAAGACCAGCCTGGCTAACATGGTGAAACTCCACCTTTACTAAAAATACAAAAATTAGCTGGGCGTGGTGGCATGTGTCTGTAGTTCCAACTACTCGGGAGGCTGGGGCGGAAGAATCACTTGAACCCAGGAGGTGAGGTTGCAGTGAGCCAAGATTACGCAACTGTGCTCCAGCCTGGGCCATTGCACTCCAGCCTGGGCTACAGAAGAAGAAAAATAGGCATCAAGGATCTTTTTCCCTAGAAGCAAAACAAATTAGAGAAACACAATATATAGGGGAAAAGAAATTAAGTGTCCACTAAATGTCTGACACTTGTCTTCATAACTGTTAGTATTAGCCTGTTCTCGCGCTGCCTTGAAGAACTGCCAGAGACTGGGTAATTTATAAGGAAAGGAGGTTTAATTGACTCACAATTTCACGTGGCTGGGGAAGTCTCAGGAAACTTACAATCATGGCAGAAGGGGAGGCAAACACGTCCTTCTTCACATGGCATCAGGAGAGAGAAGTACCAGCAGGGTTTCCCTGCCAGACACTTATAAAACCATCAGATTGTATGAGAACTCACTCTATCATAAGAACAGCATAGGGGAAACTGCCCCCGTGATTCAGTTACCTCCCACTGGGTCCTTCCCATGACACGTGGGAATTATGGGAACTACAATTCAAGATGAGATTTTGGTAGGGACACAGCTAAACCCTATCACTGTCACACAACCTGTGGTAGTGAAAATTATTCCCATTTTACAGATTTTAAAAACTGGATGCTCCAGACAGTTAAGTAACTTGTCTAAAGTCATAAAAATATCAGGCAGCAATTCCAAGATTCAAAACTCAAGTCTTTCACTTTTGAAGCCTATCTGTCTCCCCCCCATACCACTTAATTGTTTCTTTACACTTAAATGACAGAAATTTAGTAAAACACATATCTATCATGACATATTGTAAAGGGTGATCAATATCTATTGTTCTCGTTCACTCACAGCTGGCTTTTTTTATTCCAGGTTTTATTTACTTATTTATTTATTTTTTGAGATGGATTTTCACTCTATCACTCAGGCTAGAGGGCAGTGGCGCAATCTCTGCTCACTGCAACCTCCGCCTCCCAGGATCAAGCGATTCTCCTGCCTCAGCCTCCCAAGTAGCTGGGATTACAGGTGCCCACCACCACGACTAATTTTTTTAGTACAGATGGGGTTTTGCCATGTTGGTCAGGCTGGTCTTGAACTCCTGACCTCAGGTGATCTGCCCACCTTGGCCTCCCAAAGTGCTGGGATTACAGGCATGAGCCACCATACCCGGCCTAGTTTCAGTTTTTATATCTGGTTTTACATCTAAGTATATTTGGTGATGCTACAAACAAAAGGCAAACCAGTAAAGACTGAGATTTCAAAAAAGAAAAAGGGGATCTTGGTTTTAGATGGGGACCACCTTTAAGGTAATCTTTGTTCTCCTCCCCCAGATAGCTAACTTGTTTAAAGGAGGAAAAACCAGGACAGTTTAACCTTGATAAATGAAAGCACGACACAATACATTTCTATAAAATAGATTTGTTACAGAAAACCAAGAAGGTCTTTTGAGTGAAAAAGCAAAATCAACCATTTACTCTAAAATTTCCCAGGAAAGTACATTCTAACAAGATGAAAGACAAAAGATTAGTCATTGTTCGTTCTTCCTTTCCCTTTCCCCTTCCTTTCCTTTCTTCCCTCCCTTCCTTCCCTTTCAATCTCTCTCTCTCTCTCTTTCTTTTTTATTGAGACAGAGTCTTGTTCTGTTGCCAAGGCTGGAGTGCAGTGGCATGAGATCACAACTCTCTGCAGCCTTGAACTCCTGGGCTCAAGAGATCCTCCTGCCTCAGCCTCCTGAGTAGCTGGGACTACAGGCATGTGCCATCACACCTGGCTAAATTTTAAATTATTTGTAGAGACAAGGTCTCTATGTTGCTCAGGATGGTCTCAAATTCTTGAGGTCAACCAATCTTCCTGACTCAGCCTCCCAAAGTTCTGGGATTACCAGTGTGAGCCACCACGCTTGGCTCCCTTTCTTGAAACAAACAGAAAAAAATAAAATGACATAAAACATAATGAAATACAGGAAGAAAAACCAGGATCTAATGATATAATTAATGAGACAGGAATAGTGTGGAAATAATGGGGAAATGGGAACAGGTTAATAGGGATAAGGGGGCAATAACACTTTTGAGTATATTGTTTTTTGCATAGTTTAGAATCATGGTAATGTTTCACATATCCAAAACAAAACAAATAATTAAAATTAACCAGAGCATGGCAGGAACCCAAAATGGAATATACACAGTAACAAATGAACAACTTGTTACAACTGAGTAACACAATCACACTGACTGGGTTGAGGAAGAAAGAAGTTACCTGAGTTAGAAAGCAAGTGTTTTTTACTCAATATGCTTAGAAATAAAATTTAAAAAAAAAAAAAAAAGTGTTTTGAATATACACTATAAGGCTGATGACACAAGGAACTAAACACAAATATTTCCTAAAGTCAGTTTGTCACAGGGGTCTAGCATAGCAATTCTAAAAGCACCTTACATATACACTATTATGGAGCAAATGAGTATGCTGTGGAGAATTGAGAGCACTTTCTCACTTTGGAGAAAGGAGTTTCAAATGAGCAAAGGGCAGGCAAACCTGCAGTATTGGATTGGAACTGCAGCTGCCAGTGTGTGTTCATTGTTTTAATATCTATACAGGTTGGCCAGGCGCGGTGGCTCACACCTGTAATCCCAACACTTTGGGAGACCAAGACAGGAGGATCACAAGGCCAGGAGTTCGAAACTACCATGGCCAACATGGTGAAATCCCATCTCTACTAAAAATAAAAAAAATAGCTGGGTGTGGTGGCAGGCACCTGTAATCCCAGCTACACTGGACGCTGAGACAGGAGTATCACTTGAACCTGGGAGGCAGAGGTTGCAGTGAGCTGACAGCGCACCACTGCACTCCAGCCTCATGACAGAGTGAGACTCAAAAAACCAAAACAAAACAACAACAAAATAGATATACACACAGCAGGATGATGTGGAAATACATACAGATGTATGTGTATGTATGTTGAGTTCCATATATTCTCTACTGCTCTGTCTGCTAAGAGGGTCTAGGAATGATGATATCTCAAACTCGAACTCCTGACCTCAGGTAATCCACCCGTCTCAGCCTCCCAAAGTACTGGGATTACAGGTGTGAGCCACCGCGCCCGGCCGGGAATGATGTTATCTCATAGCAGGAGCAAACCTAGCACTCCGATCTTGGTTTCTAAATGCCTTTCTCCAATAAAAGCAGTCAGAGCTCCTTGGATAAATGGTTAGTTCCAGATCTGGGGCAGGAAAATTTTAAGATGAGCCAAGAGTGTCTTGTGGTACCAGGAAGTAAGGAACTAGAAAAAAAAAAAAAAAAAAAAAAAAAATGGGGATATTGAAAGGACACAAAAACAAACAAAGGAGTTTCTAATTGTCAAATCTAGGACAATAGGAACAGTAAAATAAATAAGAATAGTAATGAATAATAACCTACAGAATAAAATAAATATCCACAGGTCCATACTGACATAAATAAACTGAATATATATACAGTAGGATTCCAATTAACGTAGAGAGAACAATAGCAACAGAAAAATTACCATTAGTCAAATGCCACAATAATGACTACTGCATGCAAAAATCAACGAATGCCAAAATGAATGTGTAAAGTTGTGATATAAAACAAGGTAGTACTTCCATCCTACTACTTTTTAATTACAAAGGGAAAACGTAAACTTTGCAGTAGCAAAACATGGTTTCCCACCTTAACCCAGTGTTCTAAGTTAACATCACCAGTAATGGGACATCCCTATCATGTACCTCTTGATAATGATGAAAGGCACAACATCACTTCAGTGGTATTTTCCCCAAAATGCATAACCTCAATCTAATTTAAAACATAACAGAAACCCAAATTGAGATATTCTACAAAATCATCAGTTGTCTTCAAAAGAGCAGAGTAGGCCAGGTGTGGTGGCGCATGCCTGTAATCCCAGCACTCTGGGATGCCCAGGCAGATGGATCACCCAAGGTCAGGAGTTTGAGAACAGCCTGACCAACATGGTGAAACCCTGTCTCTATTAAAAATACAAAAATTAGTGGGGTGTGGTGGTGTGCGTCTGTAGTTTCAGCTACTCAGGAGGCTGAGACAGGAGAGTTGCTTGAACCCAGGAGGTAGAGGTTGCAGTGAGCTGAGATTGTGTCACTGCCCTCCAGCCTGGGTGACAGTGCAAGACTCCATCTCAAAACAACGACAACAACAACAAAAGTAAATACAATGCTGGATCCTGAGTTTGATCTTAGACCAGAAAACGACAGTAATGTAATACAGTAACTGGTGAAATTCAAGTAAGATCTGTAAAATAGTTACCAGTACTACATCAATGTTAACTTCTTGATTTTTTATAAATGTACTGTGATTAGGTAAGATGTTAACATTTAGAGGAAGCTGTGTGAAGCATATAAGGGAACACTCTATACTAGTTTTGCGACTTTTCTGTAATTCTAAAATTATTTCAAAACAAAAAGTAAAAAAAGAAAAAAATTGACTCCCATCACAAATATTACCAAAAGCAAGGTTTGATTTAATTTAATCTGCTCTAAAGTAATCTCCACAGTGGTAATTTTGTGGTATTGTCTATAACTGGAGAAAGCTTTTCCTCTTAATTTAGTTGACAAAACCCTCCAGTTTAAAAATAAATATTATAAATTATTGAATCTAGGGAGTTCCTGTATCCATAGGAATAAACCTCTATCTTTGTATATACATTTGAAATTTTTCATAATAAAAATTTAAAATACACATTTATAGACAAGCTTAAGTGCTTACTAATATAGTGAAGATGATTTGCTATCACTCCTATAACTTTTGTAAACATTTAGAATTCTATGATGGAGTTTTAGGGCCAGCAGGACCTTAAAAATCAAGAGGTCCAACCCTGCCTCACTGCATAGGAAAGAAGCTAACTTACAGGGGTGAGGTCTAGCTGGAGCCAGCCTGAGGCCACGGCTGAGGCTGGAATCCTATCTCCCAACTCCCAGTCTGGAGCTATTTCCCTGATATGCTATATTTAAAGCTCTTCATTTATTAAAAAAAATTATCCCAAATGACAGAGCTAAACACTTCAATTGCAATAGCACAATAGTATGTGTAACTGCTTCCCAAAACAACAGAATTTAAACTGATTTGCCAGACTCGTAGAAATAAAATATGGGTTGAAAATATTATATACTTTAAAAATAAGAAACTCAACTATTCTAATTTTCTGTTTTAAATGAACTCTTTAATTTACTTTTTGTTTTTAAGAGACAACGTCTCACTATGGTGCCTAGGCTAGAGTATACTGGCCATTCACTGGTGTAATCATAGCACACTGTAGCCTTGAACTCCTGGCCTCTAGTGATCCTCCCATCTCAGCCTCCCAAGTAGCTGGGACTACTGGTGCACACCATTATACTTGGCTTTTGAAATCTTTCTTTTAAATAGACCTTTTATAATAACAGTTCATGTTCCCATCCTTGTTGAGTGATGTGATTTTTGTTCTTAATGGAAGTATTTCTCTGTTTTCCCATAATTCTCTTCTGAAGGATTTTAGCTCACTAATGACAGTTCTCAAGTATTTATTCATGCAGAAAGCCTTCATTAAACACTAAATGTGTGTTAGGCACTGCAGGTAATGGCTGAAAACAAAAGGATGAAGAAAGGTTCTGGTCCTCAAGCACTCACAGTATACTGGGAGAAATGGGCAAATACTGATTACAATATAAAGTGACAAGTAGTATACACAGTGGTACATACAGTTTGCTCTGGGAGGGAGGAAGAGTCAGCTATTTCAGCCCTCAGAGCTGCCCGTACTCCCACTTAGCAAATGAAGCAACTGAACAGCTTCAGGCTACTCAATGAATAGTAAAGCAGGACTTGAACCTAGGTCTCCTGATATGGAATAGAATGAACACTATTATCCAATATTAATCTAAATGATGAACTATTTTTTTTTATCTTGATAGCTGATGAGATGGATTTGTGTCCTAAAGGGGAGTACAATCTACTACTCTGTTTAGTAACACTGTAACCTTGGGCAATTTATTTGACATCTCTGAACTAACTTTTCTCATCCGGGGATAAGAAATCTAACCTCTTAAGGTTGTAAGAAATAAATGAACAAATTTATCAGGCAACTAATATAGTTGTTGGCAAACCAAAGAGTCCACAGATTGAGAATTTCTTGTGGATGAAATTACTTTGTATTCATTTTTGAATTTGTAGAGGCTGGTAGGGTACCTGGCATGTAGATGTTGAATTAATATTTACTAAGTAAAACTATTATTAAATAAATGTTGAATCTGAAACTATTCTTTTTTCTTTTTTGGGGGGACAGAATCTCGCTGTTGTTCAGACTGGAGCGCAATGGCACAATCATGGCTCTCTGCTGTAGCCTTGATCTCCAGAGCTCAAGTGATCCTCCCACCTCAGCCTCCCAAGTAGCTGGGACTACAGGGACGAGCCACCACGCTCAGCTAATTTTCTCGATGTTTTTTAGTAGAGGTGGGGACTCACTATGTTGCCCTGGCTGGTCTCAAACTCCTAAGCTCAAGAGATCCTCCTGCCTTGGCCTCCCAAAGTGCTGGGATTACAGGTGTGAGTCACTGTGTCCTGCCAATATGTTCATTTCTATAAACAGATTTTTTTTTTTTTTTTTTTTTTTTTTTTTTGGTTTTTTTTTTTTTTTTTTTTTTTTTTGAGACGGAGTTTCGCTCTTGTTACCCAGGCTGGAGTGCAATGGCGCGATCTCGGCTCACCGCAACCTCCGCCTCCTGGGTTCAGGCAATTCTCCTGCCTCAACCTCCTGAGTAGCTGGGATTACAGGCACGCGCCACCATGCCCAGCTAATTTTTTGTATTTTTTTTAGTAGAGACGGGGTTTCACCATGTTGACCAGGATGGTCTCGATCTCTTGACCTCGTGATCCACCCGCCTCGGCCTCCCAAAGTGCTGGGATTACAGGCTTGAGCCACCGCGCCCAGCCTAAACAGATTTTTTTTAAAGTCTCCATTTTGTCCACATAAATGGAGCCCAACTTTTAAGGATTAGTTCCCTCTTACTTCAATACTTACTTTGTACTCTTGCTCCTTCATTTGGATTTGAATATCCCTCTCCTCTCCGTTTAGTTCTCCGGATAATGCCTCCATCTTCAAGTAAATCCTCTCCTTTGAAATCAAGAAGCTCTATCTAGAAAGAAAAAAGGAATTCAGCTGAGAAAAGATCAAATAAAGCCAATGTAACATATGTGAAGGCAAGGGCAACCAATTCTTTCATTTTATAAAATAAATCTGTTTAAAAATATATATATTCATCTATGTATCTTAATTATTGGAAAAGTAGCAAACAAAACCCACTATACTTTTCCACACTTGGAACAAATTTCATGTAATAATAATGTCTTGGACTATATCCTAAGGGATGCAGTACAAAGACAGGAAATATTAGGAAAACTACCCTGTGGGCAAAAAGCCAGAGCTACAAGGTACTGATGTAAAATTATTTTATTTGAGGCCATGACTTTCCCACCCTGGATTTATAGAGTTTCCTTCTCAAAATGTAAGAATAAATCTCACGAATGTGGCCTATGACTGACTAAAGGTGTATCTTACCTAGCTAGGGTGGTTCTTAAAAATCAAGTTTTGCCAAATAAATGTCATTCAACAGAGGATGAATGATGTTTTATCACTATCAACGGCTTCTAGAGAAGTGAGATCTATGATATATAAACCTTTATAATATGAAAGTACCTGCAACTTGACATAGGCATATTTCTACATTTATCACCAACATTTCCATCCTGTATTCTGGTCAATTTTGAGTATATCACACTCACACCACAGACCAGAATCTTTATTTCTAAGTGTAGTGTCTTGTTTATTTGGATATGAACTTTCTGTGCTAGAAGCATGTTTCTAAGAAAGCACTGGCATGCACAACCTTGGGTGTGTGGGAAGCAATTCAAGAAGCCATGCTCCAAAATAAATAAGTTGGATCTGATACTCTATAGCAAGCTTAGCTCCCACTGTTGCTTCAAAGCCATTTCTATTGTAGAGCAGATGCTGACAAGGCAGCATCACACACATACTTGCCTCAAAAAAGAGAGTTGCATTTGAGGGAATTTTAGGAAGACTGCCAGTTGCTCCATATGCATATTCTGGTTTGCACAGTAAATGGCATATCTCTCCTTTCTTCATGGTAGCCACCCCAATGTCCCATGCCTTGATGACTTGGCCTAAGAGAAAGGAAAAGGTAGTTGAAAGCTATATGGCTTATTTTAAAAGATTTAACTTTTATAAAACAAAAGTTCAAAGTTCCAGTTCTTCATACTATGTACTCAGCTAGAAAGTATGGGCTACAAGATGACAGAACTCAGTATAAGTTACATACAAATAAATAAATTAAGATTTTTTTTTTTAAGGCTATCATAAAAGATTCCCTGCTGATCGGCCCAGCACTTTGGGAGGCTGAGGCCAGAGGATTGCTTGAGCCTAGGAGTTTGAGACCAGCCTGGGCAACACAGCGAGACCTCATCTCTACATTAAAAAAACAAAACAAAACAAAAACAAAAAACAACACCCCAAAAAAACACAGCTGGGTGTGGTGGTGCACAACTGTAGTCCCAGCTACTCCGGAGGCTATGGTGGGAGGACTGCTTGAGCCTGGGAGCCCAGGGGGTTGAGGCTTCAGTGAGTCATGATTATGCCACTGCACTCCAGCCTGGGTGATAAGAGTGAGACCCTGTCTCAAAAAGGATTCCCTGCTGAAGGGAATGAAAGTAGTATAAATTCCTAAACTACTCAAAAATTAAGTCTTTGAAAACTGGTGGTAACATTATCCATGAAATATAGCTGTGTTGCAATTGTTGCTTAATTTATCATTTCAACTATATATAATAAGTGCATATTTTCTAGGCAGAGACAGAACAAAAATAGTACTGAAAAACAGAGTTTGTCCTAAGGAAGCTTATAATTTAGTTGGGGTAGACACAAAAACAACAAAACAAGAAGTAACCAGAAGAGTATAAATTGCAAAGGGTTCACGAAACACATTTCTTCTCAAAATTTATAATCAGAAAAATGTTTCTTTAAACAAAAAATGTATGTGTCTTTTTGTCAACCCACAGCTATAGAACTTAAAATATTTTATTTTTTGCCTACTTCCAGGAAACTAAGTTAAATTTATTGCTCAATTGTAGAAATATATTAGGCTATATAATTGTAATCTTAACGTTTACAGTTCCTATGATGTGCATCATTATCTTACTGTAAGTATTATCAAGTCCTTTGGGAGACAGTAGAAAATTTAGGCAATTTAAAAGGCTAAATTACATTTTGGCTGGGCGTGGTGGCTCACACCTGTAATCCCAACACTTTGGGAGGCCAAGGTAGGCAGATCACTAGAGGCCAGTAAGACCAGCCTGGCCAACATGGTAAAACCCCGTCTCTACTAAAAATATAAAAATTAGCTAGGCATGATGGTGTGGGCCTGTAATCCCAGTTACTTGGGAGGCTGAGGCAGGAGAATTGCTTGAACCTGGGAGGAAGGGGTTGCAGTGAGCAGAGATCACACCACTGTACTCCAGCCTGGGCTACAGAGTGAGAGCCTGTCTCAAAAAAAAAAAAAAAAAAAAAAAAAAGGCTAAATTACACATGAGGTACTCTATCAAAAACATTAAGTATCTGGGGACTGGGCACATTGGCTCATGCCTGTAATCCTGGCACTTTGGGAGGCGGAAAGATCCCTTGAGCTCAGGAGTTCGAGACCAGCCCAGGCAACAGGTGAAACCCCATCTCTACAAAAAATATATTAAAAAAATTAGCCAGGCAAGGTGATGCTTGCCAGCTACTCAGGAGGCTAAGGTGGGAGCATCGCTTGGGCCCAGGAGGTCGAGGTTGCAGTGAGCTGAGATCGTGCCACAGCACTCCAGCCTAGTCAGCAGAGTGGAGACCCTGTCTTGTCTCAAAAAACAAAAACAAAAATGTAAGTATTCAAAGTGGAATCAAATAAAAGACGAACCCCAGAGGAAGTGAATTTAAAATGAGCTGGTGGTAAGATATTAAGACAAGGGAAACCCTACATAACAGTATATAAGCAGGGATAGATAAAACATTTGTCATTCATGGCTTTAGCTTGATCTTTATTAACTATTACAACTTTTCAAAATGTTAGCTACATTTATTTCAGTGAAAAATGTATGTAAGTGGCCAGGAACACTGGCTCATACCTGTAGTATCAGCATTTTGGGAGGCCAAGCGGGAGCATCCACTTGAGCCCAGGAGTTTTAAGACTGGCCAGGACAACATTGTGAGACTCCATCTCAACAAAAATTTTAAAAATTAGTGTGGCATGGTGGCACATGCTTATAGCTCCAGCTATTTTGGAGGTTAAGACAGGAGAATAGCTTGAACTCAGGAGTAAGAGGCTACAGTGAGCAATGATTATGTCATTGCACTCCACCCTAGGTGACAGCAAGATCCTGTCTCTTAAAAAAATTACAAAATTATTCAAGTAATACATAACTATTATTAAAACACCCATGAGAGAGATGGAAAGTGACAGCTGAAAGGCCACCCATCTGCTCCTTATAAGTCACTGTTATGTTTATTTGGTATTCTACTGTGTGCCGTCACTTTTTTAAAAAATTTAAAACACAAATGACAGCAAACTAGACATTCAGTTCTGAACTATTTTTTCATTTAATATTGTCTTCATCCTCTTTCTCCATCAGTAGAAAGGAGGATATATACTTTAGAGGTCAAAAATGCACCATACTCTAACCTCAGACCACCTGGATTTGAATACCAAGTCTGCCCTTTACTATCTGTGTAAACTTGTAAAAGTTATTTAACCTCCATGCTTCAGTCTCCTCACCTGCAAAATGGCGATAATAACAGTACTTGCCATATATTAATAGTTGTTGTAAGGATTATTAGATAAAACATATCAAATGCATGGCACAGTGCCTGGCACATATGTATTTGATAAAGAAAAGACATCATCATCATCATAAATACAAATAGACCTACCTCATTCTTAATGGATGTATAATACTACAATCTCCTATTGATAAATATATTACCAACAGTAATCTGATGAGACTACTTGTCCATTTATGTTTGCCTACTCTGCATATGCATATTTGGAGGGTAACTTCCTGGAAGTGCAAAGGTGATATGCACTTTAAATTTGATAACTATTGTCCAACGGTCTTTACAAAATGGCTACATCAATTCTTGTTTAAGAGACAAGGGTCTTGCTCTGTCACACAGGCTGGAGTGTAGTGGTGTGATTATAGCTCACTGCAGCCTCAACCTCCCAGGCTCAAGCAGTCCTCCCACCTTAGCCTCCCAAGTAGCTGGGACCACAGACATGTGCCACCACATTGGACTAATTTTCTTTTTTCTTATTGTAGACAGTCTGACCATGTTGCCCAGGCTGGTCTCAAAAGCCTGGGCTCAAGAGAACCTCAGCCTCCCTAGTAGCTGGGACTATAGGTGCACACCACCGTGATTTTAAATTTTTCTGTAGATATGAGGTCTTGCTACATTGCCGAGGTTGGTCTTGAACTCCTAGCCTCAAGTGATCCTCCTGTTTCAGCCTTCCAAAGCGCTGGGATTACAGGTGTGAGCCATTGCATCAGCCCAGTTTTTTCCCCCTTTTTAAGAGACAGGGTCTTTCTATGCTGTTCAGGCTGGACTCAAACTCCCAGTTCAAGTGATCCTCCTACCTCAGCTTCTGAGTGGCTGAAACTACAGGCACCTGGCTTCAACTGATACTTAACAAGAGTTTGAGAAAGAGAAAGTAGCCTCCCCAACATCTGGAAACTGCGTGAACAATTACAGCTAGACTTCAGTGTTCTTTGAAGCTGGCCTAGGGATTACAGGGAGGCCATATTATTCTCCTGTGGGACATAAACAATCTCACAAAGTATCAACATCGGACAAGGTCACTCTGAGACTGTGTTCAAGTGAGGCAAAACAAAAATACTTCACAATTTTGTCTGGTTGGGCCCAGTAGCTCATACCTGAGGTCAGGAGTTTGAGACCAGCCTGGCCAACATGGCAAAACCCCGTCTCTACTAAAAAAACAAAAATTAGCTGGGTGTCAAGGTGGGTGCCTGTAATCCCAGCTACTCGGGAGGCTGAGGCAGAGAATTGCTCGAACCCGAGAGGTGGAGTTGCAGTGAGCCGAGACTGCACCACTGAACTCCAGCCCCACTTCAAAAAAAATTTTTTTTTGTCTAAGCCTAGAGAAAAAAAAAAGTTCACTATGTATTTTACAAAACACCAAACACCCCCCTCTCCTGGCTAATATGAGTGACTGCTGCTTCTCTACCAGTTACAGCTTTGGTCTCACTCTACTCTAGTTGGCCTACCTCCTAATAAGATATATTAAGACACCCAAACGTAGAATCACTGCACACCCTAACAGCATCTAATCGAGAAAGCTCTGCTTTCCTAAAATTCCCCAAAATCACCTAATTCAAGCCCAAGTCTTATAAAATATCCCTTCTAACACTCTGAGATACTCCACAGTTCACATGGTGTGCATCCTCCCTCACAAGTAGTGAACCAACGTGTCAAACTATAGGTGTATTTCTAGTGGTCTGTGGCTGCAGGGCACTGACAAGGCCCACTCCACTTATGGGAGCAGTGTGTGGGACCACACCACAGGAAACCAGTTGTATCACTCAGTGTATTTGCAAACAGAACAGAGAGCATCAATTAGTCTGGAGTGGAGTAAGCAAGCTTCTATACCACATTTCCTTAGGTTAAATTCCTAGATGTAGAATTAACTGGCCTAAAAGCATAAATATTTTGTTTTTGAGACAGGGTCTCACTTTGTTGCCCAGGCTGGAGTATAGCAGCACGATCTTGGCTCATTGCAACCTGTCTCCTGGGTTCAAGTGATTCTCGTGCCTCAGTCTCCCAAGTACCTGGGATTACAGGCACATGCCACCATGCTTGGTTAATTTTTGCATTTTTTGGTGGAGACATGGTTTTGCCACATTGGCCAGGCTGGCCTTAAACTCCTGACGTCAAGTGGTCCACCTACCTCGGCCTCCAAAATGGCTGGGATTACAGGCGTGAGCCGCTGTGCCCAATCCCCAATGCATAAACATTTTAAAGATTTCTCATCTTTAGGATCTTAGTCATGGGTAAAATACAGGTAGAATATATAAAGTCACTTTATTATTGTACTTCATCTAGACCTCAATTTTACTAGCTTACACATAATTTACTTTATCAATTTCAGGAGTCTTATTCCATTTGTAATAAAATATGAAACAAGAATATATATGTACACAAATGCATAATACAGCCATCACTGAATTTAAATGCTTTATATGTATGTAACTATAGGCAGGTGAAAAAGTTTAAAAGTATACAATGCCCAGTATAAAAGCAATGCATTATACTTTTTCTTTCTTTTGTTAATATTACATTTTTTCTGGTTTAAAAAAATTATGTAACATATTTTAAGACACAAAATTTTGATCCCTGAACACATTTATTTATAGTAAAGACTATAGTGACCACTCCAGAACATTCTGACTACATAATTTTCTCCTTGAGTTAAAATACACACACACACACACACACACAATGCATTTACCACCTTAGCTATTTTAAAGTGCATAGTTGAGTATTTTAAAGTATATTCACACTGTTGTGCAACCAATCTCCAGAACTTTTTCGTCTTGCAAAACTAAAATTGCATACCCATTAAACATTTCCTCCTTCTCTAACCTTTGGCAACTTCTATTCTACTTTCTGTTTTTATGAATGTGACTACTCTAGATAGATACCTCATATATGTGGAATTCGTCTTTTTTGTCACTGGATTACTTCCTTTAGTATAAAGTCCTCAAGGTTCATCCATGTTGTAGCATCTGCCAGAATTTTTCTTTAAAACTTAAATATTCCACTGTACTGTTATATCACATTTTGTTTATCTATTTATCTACTGATGGACACTTGAGTTGCTTCTACCTTTTGGTTACTGTTAATAATGCTGCGACAAACATGAGTGTACAACTATCTCTTCAAGACCCTGCTTTCAATTCTGTTGGTTATATGCCCACAAGTAGAATTGCTAGATCACATAGTAACTCTATTTTTAATTTTTTGAGGAACTGCCATACTGTTTTCCACAGAAGCTGCACTATTTTAAATTCCCACCAACTGTGCATAAGGGTTCCAATTTCTCTAAATCCTCATCAACACTTGCTGTTTCCTGTTTTTCTGATAGTACCCATTCTAATGGGTATGAGGTTGATATCTCACTGTGGTTCTGACTTGTACTTCCCTAATGATTAGTGATGTTGAACATCTTTTCATATGCTTGTTGTCCATTTTTATATCTTTCTTGAAGAAATTTCAAGTCCTTTGCCCAGTTTTAAAAAATTTTTGTAGAGATAGGGTATTGCTATGTTGCCCAGACTGGTCTTGAACTCCTGGCCTCTAAGTGATCCTCCCACCCAGGTCTCACAAAATGCTGGGATTACAGGTATGGCCACTGCAACTGGTCCTTTACCCATTTTTGAATTGGGTTATTTTGTTGTTTTTATTGAATTGTAGGAGTTGTTTATGCATTCTGGGTATTAACCCCTTATTAGACATAAGAGTTGTGAATATTTTTCTCCTATTCCATAGGTTGCCTTTCATTCTGTTATTGTTTGATACAAAAAGTTCTTAATTTTGATGTATTCTAATTTATGTTTATGATGTACAGTAATTTATATTTAATTCTGTTTTGCTTTTGTTGCCTGTGCCTTTGATGTCATGCCAAGAAACCCCAGCAAAATCCAATGTCATGAAGCTTTTCCTCCATATTCTTTTTTTTTGAGATGTAGTTTCACTCTTGTTGCCCAGGCTGGAGTGCGATGGTATGTTCTCAGCTCACTGCAACCTCTGCCTCCCAGGTTCAAGCAATTATCCTGCCTCAGCCTCTAGAGTAGCTGAGATTACAGGTATGCGCCACCATACCAGCTCATTTTTTATTTGTAGTAGAGATGGGGTTTCACCATGTTGGCCAGGCTGGTCTTGAACTCCTGACCTCAGGCCCGCCTACCTCAGCCTCACAAAGTGCTAGGATTACAGGCGTGAGCCACTGTACACAGCCTAGTTTATTTTAAATAGCTATAAAAGGGCTCTAATAATCCTCCCTACTCCCTACCAATAGGAACTAATCATGAATTAAACAAATTATGTATTTTGTTTTGTTTGAGTTAGGGTCTTGCTCTGTCACCCAGGCTGAAGTGAAGGCATGTGATCATAGCTCATTGCAGCCTTGACCTCCTGGGTTCCAGCGATCCTCTCATCTCAGCCTCCTGAGTAAACTGGGATTACAGGTGTGCGCTGCCATGCCTGGCTAATTTGTGTATTTTACTAGAGACGGGATTTCACCATGTTGGCCGGGCTGGTCTTGAACCCTTGGGTGCAATCGATCCTCCTGCTTGGCCTCCCAAAGTGCTAAGATTACCGTCATTATGTTTAAGACTCTTTTTTAAAGCGTTCATATCTTATGTTACATTGTATTTTTGTCATTTGTCTAATTACTAAGAGAACTAATCACAGGATAATCTCTCCCCACCTTCATGGCTTATAATTTAAAAAAACAGGGAAAGAAAACAGATATGGTGGCATTATCTGTCCTGCGACAGCCTTAAGGATCAACTCTGCCAGGCTAAATTGTTACATACTTAAAGGTAGGGGTCATATTTTAATTATTCTTTCCCAAACAACGATAGTACCACAATATTGTAGTCAAAAAAAAGAACAAAGCCAAGATGTAATATTAAATTTAAATGGAGTAAGAAATTTGCTTAGGTCTCCACAGCCTAAATCAGCTCCTCCCTGATATCCACTCAGCAGTGGAAGTCGGAGGCATTCCTCCTCTATTGCCAAGTACCAGGAAAAGCCAAAGTACTTACTTTCTTAAAGTTTGCTGTCTTTCTAGCTTACACTTTTGGGGACAATTAGAAAAATTAAATATTTTAGCCTAGAAGCTTTCCTTACAAATCTCCTGAATGCTCCTTAACTGCATGTAAAAAAAAAAAGTAAATAGATATTAAGAACCTATTGGCTGGGCACAGTGACTCATGCTTGTAATCCGAGGACTCTGGGAGGCTGAGGTGGGAGGATTGCTGAAGCCTAAGAGTTCAATGCTGTAGTGAGTTATGATGGCGCCATTGCTTTCCTGCCCTGATGATAACAGGCATGGTGGTGTGTGCCTGTAAACCCATCTACTTGGGAGGCTGAGGCAGGAGAATCACTGGAAACTGGGAGGTGGAGTTTGCAGTGAGCTGAGATCACGCCACTGCACTCCAGTCTGGGTGACAGAGCGAGACTGCATCTCAAAAAAAAAAAAAAGAAAGAAAAGAAACATCTACTGTATATCAGACACTCAATAAATACTGCTAACCAGGACCTACGACATTTCTGTACCTGGTTTGGGCTATGTTTTAAACTTTAAGATCTAATATAACCTAAAGGAGACTAATCTGAATTTGAATCCCAGCGCTGCCATTTACTGTATAGCCTTGGGCAGTTTACCAAAGATAACACAAGATTCTGTTTATGTGAAATTCTAGAAAAGGCACAATTATAGTAACAGAAACCAAGTTAGTCACTGCCTGGGGCCCGGGGTCCAGGAAGGAAAGTAATTTTGCAAAAGGACATAAAATTACTTTTTAGGGTAAAGAAATTGCTTTATATTTTGATTGTGGTGGTAGTTACAGAAATATTATCAAAATTCATCAAACTATATACTTAAAAGGGTAAAACTTTATTATATGTAAATAATACCTCAATAAAAAAACATTCAAAGTGGCCTCAACACAAATGTTAATATGATTGTCACCTAAATTATACTAATTGTATAAAGAATCCAAAAAATAGTAAGATTGGTATGTGAATTAAATGAGATAATACACATAAGGCCCTTGGCCTCGCATTGCAAGTACTTAAAGTACCAGCTGACTAGTCTTTCAACATATATTTTCCCCTTCTTACCCCAGTATGCTACTGGCTGACTAAATTAACAGGTATTTTTACTAATGATCACAGATCGTAATGTAACAAAAGTAAGATTTTATTAATGTAACAGGCAGATTACTCTATTTACTTCATTATGGCCAAATCTCTCTAATAAAAGGTTAGTATAGAAATGTGAGGAATCCAAAATTATTGGTTTTTCTCTTACTCCTCAAATCGGAGGGAAAAGTATAAAAAGTAGGATTTTTATCTTTGTGATTCTCAAGTGTGTTAGTCACATACTGAAGAACATAAAAAGCAACCTCAATGAAGTGGCCTTATATCAGATATATCACCAGGCTTTTACAGGGGTGAATGGAGAGGGGTAAAGCTTTAGTACTCTTGGATTTACTTCTAAGAATAGGGTAGAGGTTGGGTGCGATGGCTCATGCCTGTAATCCTAGCACTTTGAAAGGCTGAGGAGGGTGAGACCAGCCTGACCAACATGGAGAAACCCGGTCTCTACTAAAAATACAAAATTAGCTGGACATGGTGGTACATATCTGTAATTCCAGCTACTCAGGGGTCTGAGCCAGGAGAATCCCTTGAACCTGGGAGGCATAGGTTGCAGTGAGCTGAGGTCGTGCCATTGCACTGTAACCTGGGTGACAAGAATGAAACCCTGGCTCAAAATAAAATAAAATAAAATAAAAAACAGAAATTAGCTGGGCGTGGTGGCAGGTGCCTGTAATCCCACCTACTTGGGAGGCTGGGGTAGGAGAATTGCTTGAACCTGGGAGACAGAGGTTGCAGTGAGCCGAGATGGTGCCACTACACTCCAGCCTGGGCAACAGAACGAACTCTGTCTAAAAAAAATAGGGTAGAAATAATTATTTCATCCTCCAAACCTATCGCCCTCTTCCACTTTACTGAAAACATATTTGCTGTGGGGAGGAGGGTAAAAGAACAGAACTCCTATTATAGACTTATGTATGAAAATCCTCAGTCATTCTTAATTCAACTTCTTTTTAAATGGGCTATGACCAGTTTTAAGAATTCACACCTCTAATATTTAGTTTAGAAAACCTAGTGAGAGAAACCACAACTCTTCACTCTAATTTCTGTAACATATTCCACAGTAGTAATAATCAGTTCCCTTAGACTGATTCTGTCTTTCCCAACTTCCTGGGGCTAAGCAAGATAACTGAGCATTTTTTTGAAGGTTTGTATGCATGCATGCATAGTCAACAGATAGAGTCAGAGCTGAAGATGTTATAACACAGTTTTTACCATTCCATTATAAAACCAATCAATAATCCTAACACTGCAACAATAGTAATCAACATCTGAGTGCATACCATGTGTTAGGCTTAATGTTAGGTGATGGTGTACATTATCTTACTTAATCCTCAACATAACAGTATACACTTACATAATCATATATAATATATGATTATCATCACCTTAGATGAAGAAGGCAAAGCACAGAATTTAAAAGATGGTACAGTTGGCTGGGTGTGGTGGCTCACACCTGTAATTCCAGAACTTTGGGAGGGCAAGACAGGTGGATCACCTGAGGTCAGGGGCTCTAGGCCAGCTTGGCCAACATGGTGAAACCCATCTCTACTAAAAATACAAAATTAGACAGGTGTGGTGGTGTGTGTCTGTAGTCCCAGCTACTTGGGAGGCTGAGGCAGGAGAATAGCTTGAATCCAGAAGGCAGAGGTTGCAGTGAGCTGAGATCGCGCCATTGCACTCCAGCTTGGGCAACAAGAGCGAAATTCCATCTCAAAAAAAAAAAAAAAAAGATGGTATGGTAAAAGTAATAGATGAATACAAACCAAGTGTAGGTATAGCTTGGGATGTTACCTTTTCTTATTTACTTATTTATTTATTTATTTTTTGAGATGGAGTCTCGCTCTGTAGCCCAGACTGGAATGCAGTGGCTCAATCTCGGCTCACTGCAACCTCCGCCTCCCAGGTCTCAGTTCAAGCAACTCTCCTACCTCAGCGTCCCAAATAGCTGGGATTACAGGCACGAGCCACCATGCCCAGGTAATTTTTGTATTTTTTAGTAGAGATGGAGTTTCACCATGTTGGCCAGTCTGGTCTTCAACTCCTGACCTCGTGATCTGCTCGCCTTGGCCTCCCAAAGTGCTGGGATTACAGGTGTGAGCCACTGCGCCTGGCCATGCGTATCTTTTCAATGGGATTTTTACGGATAGGTTCTTATGGTTCTATTTTAAATATTGAAGTCATACTAGAATCCCTAAATTAGAATGACTTTCCATTGAAATATTTCTATTTAGGCCAGGCACAGTGGCTCACGCCTATAATCCCAGCACTTTGGGAGGCCAAGGTGGGCAGATCATGAGGTCAGGAGATGGAGACCATCCCTGCTAATATGGTGAAACCCCATCTCTACTAAAACTACAAAAAATTAGCTGGGTGTGGTGGCATGCGCCTGTAGTCCCAGCTACTCAGGAGGCTGAGGCAGGAGAATGGCTTGAACCCAAGAGGCGGAGGATGCAGTGAACCAAGATGGTGCCATTGTACTGCAGCCTGGGTTACAGAGTGAGACTCCATCTCAAAAAAGAAAAGAAAAAATATTTCTATTTATTCCCTTGGGAGAGGTACAATATAAGGGATCAATATAAGGTGTAATATAAGGGATCAATGAACAATATTTATGCTACTGTCCATTTATATTATTTTCTGCATTTTGATAAAGTACCTACTGCTATAAAATTTAAGTATAAAACAATAGGCCAGGTGCAGTGGCTCACGCCTGTAATCCTAGCACTTTGGGAGGACGAGGCAGGCAGATCACCTGAGCTGAGGAGTTTGAGACTACCCTGGGCAATATGGCAAAATCCTGTCTCTACTAAAATACAAAAAATTAGCCAGGTGTGGTGATGCACTCTTGTTGCCCCAGCTACTCGGGAGGCTGAGGCACAAGAATCATTGGAGCCCCAGAGGTGGTGGTTTCAGTGAGCCAAGACCACGACACTGCATCTCATCTTGGGCTTTAGAGTGAGACTCCATCTCAAAAAAAAAAAAAAAAAGGGAAAAAGAACCCCACCCACAAAACTATAAACTCCCAAACCAATGTCCCTTGTTTTGTAGGCAACTAAATACATTATGCTATAGATGTTTTACCAGAGGTATACTGCACAATCCTAATATTTCCAATTACCATCTTAAGGGGGCCTCTAAAGGTCTCCGTGTTGGTATTAGTTTTTTATGGTTTTTGTTCCCGCATGCTTTACAGAATGAACAAGAATGGAATCACACAGGCTCTCTATAGACTTCCTTTTACAGAAGCAGGTAAGATTAAGTGGCTTACTCATGTTAACATACCACAAAGAATAGTGAAGACAGAAACCCTGGCTTTCTAACACCCGGCTGGAAGCTTTTCCCATGAGACCACACTGGCTCTAGACAGGTATGCTGAGGCACAAAGTCAACTGAAAGTTGCCCCCTTTTTCTCCCAACTTGCATTTTTAAAAAATAACTCAAAAAATCTTCTCACCTCGCTTAAAATTCTAGGAAACTCATTCACCATAGTGTTTTTGCTGAGAAAATCTCAGTAGAGAAGGTAGCAATATAAATTCTCAACAATTCTTAATTCTACTCACCAAGATAACTGCTAAAAGGTGACCTGTTACCTTAACTCTATCAGCTTCTTTAAGACAGAAATTCTAAGGGTAGAGTAAGGATTTAGCAGATGGCAGGAATAAGGGGGTCTGACAAGGCCAGTCACTCTTAGGTCACCTAAATAATGATGCCATACCCATTCTGACAGCCCTGGAGGTTCATATCCCTAAATCAACAAAAATGAAAAAAAAAATTCTAAAATAACTGTCATAATTATCTGCCACAAGACTATGTTTGATTTTTACTGCTATCTTATTCAAACAAAAGATTAGCACATGAGCCATTAATCTAGTAAGGACCCAAAGGAGAAGGGAGCAGTGGCATGGTCAAAACTGGAGCCTGGAAAGAGCACAGCTGGATGGGAAGCAGAATTCACCAGGCACACAAATGATACAGAAAGCAGGGAAGGCTGAGTGGCAAGAGACAGAAAGTAACTCCTCAGTTCCTGCTATTTCCTTTCCAGATCCATGCTTAGTTAGCAATTCAACTAGATACAGAGCTGAAGGAGAAGGGAATGAAGTTCACACTGAACCTCAGTGGTGAACAGGTTGAATACTTTTTTCTTCCCTAATCTAGGAACAAACTACAATTGCTTGTCTCGCAGACAAGAATAAAAGCCATAACTCAGCCACCAACTTCCAATAAGCCACATGGTCTATGAAGTTTAATTTGATGTATGGGTTATTATTTCTACAAGATTAAAAAATAAGACTAAATGAACTAAAGACATTTAAAAGCATTTGAGGCCAGGCGCAGTGGCTCATGCCTGTAATCTTAGCACTTTGGGAGGCTGAGGCAGGCAGATTGCTTGAGGCCAGGAGTTCAAGCCCAGCCTGGGCAACATGGTGAAAGCCCGTCTCTATAAAAAAAAAATAAAATAAAATAAATAAATAAATTAGGCTGGGCATGGTGGCTCATGCCTGTAATCCCAGGTATTTGGGAGGCCGAGGTGGGCGGATCACTTGCAGTCAGGAGTTCAAGACCAGCCTGGCCAACGTGGCAAAGCTCCAGCTTTACAAAAAATATAAAAATTAGTCGGGTGTGGTAGTACATGCTTGTAGTCCCAGCTACTTGGGAGGCTCAGGCAGGAGTATCTCGCTCGAACCTAGGAGGGGGATGCTGCAGTGGGCCGAGGTGGTGCTACTGCACTCCAGCCTGGGCGACAGAGTAAGCCAGGCATGGTGGCACACACCTTTATACCCAGCTATTTGTGGGACTGAGGTGGGGGGATTACTTGAGCCTGGGAAGTTGAGGCTACAGTGAGCCAGCCCGGGTGACAGATTGAGATCTTGTCCAAAAAAAAAAAGCATTTGAAAATAAATTAATAAAAAATCATACTTAATACTTGAAAACAGTAGTTCTCAACCTTTTTTCCTCAGGACCCCATAACATCTTAAAAATTGAGGACTCCAAAGAGATTTTGTTTATATGACATATCTTCTGATGTTTACTATATTAAAAGTTAAAAATTAGTTATTTAATAATTTTAGAATAACCCCATGTTAATAAGTAGTTTAATTTTGTAAAGTATTTTTATATTTTGTATTTTCCAAAACAAAAGAAATTAGTGAGAAGAGTGTCATGTTTTAGAATGTTATACATGGAGAAATGTTTGACTTGTAACATGAGACAACCAGATTCTCATAACTACTGCTGCATTCACCTGTTGCAATTTTGAATGAAGTACATGGGAAAAAAATCCAAACCCACAAAGATAGATAGTTGAAAAGGGTAGGAGCCCTTTAATAACCTTTTAGATAACTGTGAATATAACTATCTGATACTACATCAAAACTGTACAAGTTGTAAGTTTCATAAAAGTCAATTACAATGTGGAAATTGAAGGTATACTAATGAACTTTTCACACTGTTACATTAAAATCTGTTGGTCTAACTTTGAATGAATTGTTTATTCACACATGATAACATCTTGCATTGGTCACTGAGAAAATATTGGTTCTTAGTTATAAAGATCTTCCAATCATTGTATAAGATTTAAAACCACATTCATTAATACCCACTGACCTCATCAGAAAAGCCTTCAGAAGCTGTCAAGCTCACAGTGGCAGATAGGAGTTCTCCTAAACTATAATTTTTACTTAAAAACTTAATGGCAAAAAACATTGTCAGTTGTTTTTCCTTGTAGTGACAGACTTACTCCATTCATTCTCAGAAAAACACCTGCCAAACACTGAATCAAGTCTGCATAATCACAGTCTGCCCTTTCAAGTAAAAATGGTATTTCATGAAATAAATGCAGTTAGTTCAGATCTCAACTAAAACAAGAGCACAAGTAGTTTTCCTTGAGACAACCATCATACTTCGGGGTACAGAAGTGCTCTATATGTACTTCCCTTTCTGTCACAGAATATCAAAGTGATGTGAAACTTGAGGATTGGGTTTTAATAAAACTAATAATTTTTACTGCTTTATCAGGACATTCTTACGTGAAACTAGCTTTTTCCTTTATGTAAATAGTGAATGAGTGGCAGTGGAAAATACCATGACTACTGGAGCAGCTGATTACCACTGCCTTGATTTGTGTTAAGGAAGCAGCAGTTTTTTACCACTGAAGCTTTTGTACCATCGGTGCAAATGTCAGCTCAGTAAAAAGGCAAATAATATCTTAGTATTGTGATGAAAGCAAATGACATTTGGGACCCCCTAAAAGGATATCAGGGAGCCCTAGGGATTCTCAGACCGTCTTTGAGTATTAGTGCTCTAAAACATCTTTAACTTTCAGAAAGGATAGAATCAGCTGCTCCTATATGTTATAAATCGTAATAAAGCTAAGTAAAACACAACTCAAAAAAACACCCTCTTACCTTTGCCAATACTAAAGACAAACGGTTCATTTCTATCACGACTGGAATCAAACTTCTTTCCATTTGACAATTTTCCATTGTAATGGACATAAACTTTGTCTCCAATCATTGGTGTTTCCTCACCATGCCCCACTCTTTTGACAATCTAGAAACGACAAACATTAAGAAAAAAAAAAGGTGAAATTTTTACTAGTAATCAGAGAATAAAAAGTTCGCAGTCCATCCCAAGACACCCAAGCAGATCTGCAAATATGCTATTATCCACTCTTTCTAACACCTTCCTTCATAGTCCTCATAGCAACTCTCATTGTTAGAAAACTGTCCTTTGCCAACCTGTCTCTTATATCTACTTTTATTGCTGATCACATTATTTATTCCTTCAAAGAATTAACCAATAAATCCTGTTCATTGGTTTAATGCCCTATATTTTGACACTAAATTCTCTCATAACACAGACTTGTGAGCTAGTCCATGTACACACTAACTTAGGCCAGAAAGAATGGTAGACTTTTAAAAATATTCCAAAAGAAGCTTAGGCAAAGTTTCAAAGGCGTAACTGTATTTCCCTCCTTTGCTAAAAACATTAGCTTCTGACTAAATTCTGATTGTTTACTTTCAGAAAGCCCAATTTCCTGGTAAAACAGGTTATATTTCCTACATTTGAAACATAGTCTATCTGTAAAAGACATGAGTATCATTGCACAGTTTGATATGATACTAAATAATTTGTTTTCTAGTATTTAGCTATCTTAAAATCCAGTGTATTTATTTTGTTCTTGGCTGAGCAAGCTGCTAATGTAGTTAGTCAGTTCTGGGAAAAGAAAAGCAAATACAGGTGTGTAGTGGTGTAATTTAGTTTGTCAATCATCTATCCCAAATTAATCTTTTTTTTTTTTTTTTTTTTTTGAGACGGAGTTTCGCTCTTGTTACCCAGGCTGGAGTGCAATGGCGCGATCTCGGCTCACCGCAACCTCCGCCTCCTGGGTTCAGGCAATTCTCCTGCCTCAGCCTCCTGAGTAGCTGGGATTACAGGCACGTGCCACCATGCCCAGCTAATTTTTTGTAGTTTTAGTAGAGACGGGGTTTCACCATGTTGACCAGGATGGTCTCGATCTCTTGACCTCGTGATCCACCCGCCTCGGCCTCCCAAAGTGCTGGGATTACAGGCTTGAACCACCGCGCCCGGCCTCCAAATTAATCATTTTTAGTAGGTAACAGAGGATGGTAGCTAACATCTGATGAACATCTTTTTGGGAGAGGAGTTTGCTTTGAGTTTTATTTAAATAATTTGACCATTTGCTCCTAAATTCTTTTTTGACAAGTAAACCCTCCGCCTAAAATAAATATCACATAAACACTGTGAACTTAGATTCCATAGCTTTCTTAACTCAAAAGCCCAAACATCTTTATTCTATTTTTTGAGACAGGGTCTCACTCTTCCACCCAGGCTAGAGTGCATGCAGTAGTACAATCATAGCTTGCTAGAGCCTCTGTCACCCAGGCTCAAGTGATCATCCCACCTCAGCCTCCCAAGTAGCAGAGGCCACAGGCACATGCCACCATGCCTGGCTAATTTTTTTATTTTTAGTAGAGACGAGCTCTTGCTATGTTGCCCAGGCTGGTTTGGAACTCATGAGTTCAAGTGATCCTCCTGCCTCAGCCTCCTAAAGTGCTGGGATTACAGATATGAGCTACTGCACCCAGCCTCAAACATTCTTTAAAGGCAAAGAAGCATGACTGCCCTTCCAGGACTTCGAAAGAAAAAAAATAGTTTCAAAACATTAATCTAAAAGATATCTTACAATATTCTCCAAGTGCTCATGTTCATGAACTGGCTATGCTCAACTGTCAGCCTATGTGGAATGACTCTGCACTTCCAGGACTATAAACAATAACTGGGCATTTGGGATGAATGGCTACCAGAGAGTTAGAGAGCCAGCCACACCAGCAAGTGGTACTATGGTATCACTTCAGGCTTCCCTAGCAAGATGAACTTGTGCCTAAATCTAGAGTTGCCTTAAGGCCATAATCTAGGTTCTATTCATCTTTAAAATATAGATCCAACTTTTGTCTTCCTCGGATGGTTACTGAATTTCCAAACCAGCACTGGTTCTTTTTTTAAAATATAGAATAGTTAATAAGATAGATTATTATAGGACAGGCACTATGCTAAGTGCTTCACCTTATCCTAATAACTGTGAGACTGATGGCATTATTATTCTAATTTTACAAACAGGAACTTAATCACAGAGAGGTTAACTAAATTGCTGTAGCTCGGCACAGTTACCAGACCTATTTAAATATTAACCAAAAGACTCATGGTGAAATCCGAGGCTCTAGACAATGATAAATGATATAATTTAAAGGGCTTCAAATCTCAAACGCTTCTTAATAAGCCTAAAAACCTTGCAATTAGATTTACTCCCTAGAACAAAACAGGGTCTGTAGCAAGTTGGGGATCATGTTCCCTGGGCGTGGGCACTCTGAAAAGATGAAAGGGGAAGTTGTAAACAGAGGCCGCGAGATGCTGTGGACAGCCGGCAGAGCCTCCATTGTCTCTAGAAGCTTCCTGGAATTTAGGAGGAGTAACTGTAACTACAAGGTTGAGAAGCCCTCTAAAAGAAGACAATAGGATGTAAATCTATAGCATAGAACACTTATTCTATAGCTACAAGTCTCCAAAAGTTGACTTGGCACATAGCAAGCTAATAGCAATTCACATATATTCAGAAGAGATCCTGGCACAGAAGAAGGGCTTTCATATAAGCAAGGTTAGACAAACAAAAATTCTTATTTGCTACTGCTGGCATAAGAGATATTAAAACTCAGCATCCTGGTAATATTTAGAATGCATCAGATAAGCTTTTCAGGAAAAACAGAACTTAACTATACAAAACTTTTATGTGTTAACAATGGTGTAGGAGAAATAACTTAATGTGACTAAGGCCACTTAAACTTTCTCAGATTCAGTTTATTTACTTATAAGATGGAAGAATCAAGAGAGGCTCTGATTGTCTCACCACACTGTTGTAAGAAACAAAAAAAATTCACATGAAAATGATTATAGGGTGAAGAAATACATACAATCAGGCATTGCTTAAGGACAGAGGTATGTTCTGAGAAATGTGTCCTAAGGTGATTTCATCCTTGTGTCAACATCACAGAGTGTACTTACACAAACCTAGATGGCCCGGCCTACTTACTACACACCCAGGTCAGGTGGTTTGGCCTATTGCTCCAAGGTTACAAACCTGTACATTTTGTTACTGCACTGAATACCATAGGCAACTGTAAAACAGTGGTATTTGTGTATCTAAACATATCTCAACATAGAAAAAGGTAAAGTAAAAAAAGGTATAAAAAACATATTGTACACCTGTACAGAACACTTACTATGAATGGAACTTGCAGGACTGGAAGTTGTTCTGGATGAGTCAGCAAGAAAGTAGTAAGTGAATGTGAAGGCCTAGGATATTACTATATACTTCTGTAGACTTTATAAACACTGGATACCTAGACTATACTAAATTTATTTAAAACTTTTTTTCCTTTAATAATAAATCAATCAGCTTATTGTAACTTTTTTTTTTTTTTTTTTAGACAGAGTTTCAACTTTTTTTTACCAGGCTGGAGTGTAATGGCATGATCTCAGCTCACTGAAACCTCTGCCTCCTGGGTTCAAGCAATTCTCCTGCCTCAGCCTCCCGAGTAGCTGGAATTACAGGCACCCACCACCACGCCTGGCTAATTTTTTGTATTTTTAGTAGAGATGGGGTTTCGCCACACTGGCCAGGCAGGTCTCAAACTCCCGACCTCAAATGATCCACCTGCCTCAGCCGCCCAAAGTGCTAGGATTACAGCCGTGATCCACCATACCCGGCCAACATTTTTACTTTGTAAACTTTGTAATTTTTTTTAGCTTTGACTCTTTTATAGTGACACTTAGAATACAAACACACTGTACAGCTGTATAAAAATATTTTCTTTCTTTACACCCTTATTCTATAAGTGTTTTTCTATTTAAAATTTTTTTTTATTCTTTTACTTTTTAAACTTTTTTTTGTTTAAAACTAAGACGAACACATACATTACCCTAGGCCTACAGAGGGTCAGGATCATCAATATTACTGTCTTCCACCTCCACATCTTGTCCCGCAGGAAGGTCTTCAGGGGCAATAACACACATGGAGCTGCTGTCTTCTATAATAACAATGCTTTATTCTTGAATACCTCCTGAAGGACCTGCCCAAGGCTGTTTTTTATTTGTTCGTTTGTTTGTTTTTGAGACAGGATCTCACTCTGCTATCCAGGCTAGAATGCAGTGGTATGATCATAGTTCACTGCAGCTTGGAACTCCCAGGCTTACATGATCCTCCTGCCTCAGTCTCCTAAGCAGTAGAGACTACAAGTGCATGCCACTATGCCTGGCTAATTAAAAAAAATTTTTTTTCTACAGATAGGGGTCTTACTATGTTGCCTAGGCTGGTCTTAAACTCCTGGCCTCAAGTGATCCTCTTGCCTTGGCCACCCAGGATACTGGGATTACAGACATGAGCCCCTGCACTCAGCCAAGGGTGTTTTACAGTTAACTTTTTAAAAAGTAAGTAGAAGCACACGCTAAAATAATGTTAGAAAGTATAGTAAGTCTATAAACCAGTAATATAAACATTATACTATACATAACTGTATGTGACTGCAGTGCAGTAGGTTTGTCTATACCCACATCACCACAAACACATGAGTAATACATTGTACTACCATGTTACAACCGCTATGACACCACTAGGCCATGGGAACTTTACAGCCCCATTATAATCTTATGGGACCACTGCTGAAGGTACAGTCTGTCATCGACTGAAATGTCATTATGTGGTGAATGATTGTATAGTGTTTAATGGTAAGAACGCTAGATCAAAAGTAAGATACATTCTCTGAGGAAATTTTAATAGATACCTTCGCTGTATACAAGAACACTGTATGTAAAAATAAACCCCTCTAAACTTTTCAAGTTAGCTTTTCTTTCCTTAAAAAGTCTTTAAAATTGTCATTAGCTAGCTTTAGTGTACTAAAATGATACATTAAAATAGTAACCCATTTGTATACTCGGAATAGGGAAACATAGCCCTTTAGAATGAGATATAACTTGGACCTGAACCCCAGGTAAATCTGCATTTACTAAGATATATGATGTTGGGCAAGTTAATTTACCTAGCTCAATCTCAATTTCAACATCTGTGATCTGGGATTAAAAACTAAAATCTCTAGCTAGGTGCAGTGGCTTGTGCCTATAATCCCAGCTACTCAGAAGACTGAGGTGGGAGGATCGCTTGATTTCAAGACTAGCCTGAGCAACATAATGAAACCCCCCTCTCAAAAATTTAATTAATTAATTAAAAAATAAAGTCACAGCTACTCAGGAAGCTGAGGTGGGAAGATCACTTGAACCCAGGAGTTAAAGACCAGTCTGGCCAACATAACGAGACTCCAAATCTTCAAAAAAAAATCTTGGAGTTATGGAGACAAAAATGAGAATCTAGCTATAGTGTTTAGCACTTAGTAACTCTCAATAAACATTGTCCAACCCAGACCCCCTCAGAAAGATGTTATAAACAATCTTTCCAGATAGCAGATTTTCTTGTATGTCATTCAGCTTTGTGGCCTCACCTTTAACACACCCCTGTCTTTTTTGGAGGTAACATCCTCTCCCTGCTCAGCAACAGTGGCTGTGGGGTTTTCTCGACTGCTCTTGGCACCTTCATCAGTAGTCATTGTCTTTTAAGTAGAGAACCTGCTAAGAAGAAAAATATTTTAGGTAGGAAAAATATCACTTCTTTATGAATCTTTAATGCCCCTCGGAACTGAGCTCTACCCGACCTAAGATTTATTTAGGGCCAGCAAGCTTAGATACTGAAAACAAAAACAAAGGCATTTGCTATGAGTACGTATTGATGTCATCGAGCATGTAAACAAAACATCATCAACTCTTAAATTTCCCATCTAGCTCTGGTCTCAAAACAGCGAACAGTACAAGTCAGGTTTGGTAGTGATTACATTCCTTAACATAACATGGTGAGCAGTCCCTTCACAACTTTGAAAACATCCTCTTCCTATAGCCATGTTCTTGACAGAGGATTAAGACCTTATCAGTTCTTAATAAAAGAAGTGACAATGTATCAATCACAGTGAGAAACAGAACAGGCTTTAGAATCTAAGAGACCCAAGTCTGAGTCCTAGCTCCAGCTCTTGACATTTCCGATTTCCTTAATTTCACTGAGCCTTCATTTCTCATCTGCAAAATGGACACAGTACACGATTCATTGGGTTACAGTGAGGCAGCAGTGAGATAGCACTCGTTAAGACATCAGCACAGATTGGTAACTTAAACATGTTTAGGCATTATTTATGATCATGATTGGGCCTTCTGTAGGGTCATTTTTCATCTCCTGCTCAAAGTACCTATGGAATGAGGTTCTTCCATATGGCATTCAAGGCCCTTCACAATCTGGCCCTAACCTATCCTTCAGTTCTAGCTGCCATTATTTTCTTTTACTTTCTTTCAAGCAGCTCATGCTGCAGCTAAACTAGACCAATTCTACTTCTACAACAAGCCCAGTGCTTTCCCACAGTGATTCTATCTTCACTCCCTTTCTTGTTTCCAAAACATCCACCTCCCTCAAATGCTACTTCTGAGCCGGGTACCGTGGCTCACGCCTGTAATCCCAGCTCTTGGGGAGGCAGAGGTGGGAGGATAGCTTGAGCCCAGGAGTTCGAGACCTGCCTGGGCAATATAGCGAGACCCCATTCTCCACACAAAAAAGGAAAAAGACAAACAAACAAACAGAAAGTGTAACTCCCCTCAAATGCTACTTCTATCACACCAATCTTGACCCTCTATTTGTAGGTCATTTTGCCCTTTTATGTACTTCCTCAGCTTTCCTCTCAATTTGTTGTCTATAATAGATTTATAAGACTATACGCCTGCTAGGTTTAAAAGATCCTTCAGAGCAAGGTCTATGCTCTGTTCATATTTAAATTCCCTAGAATGCCTCTACCTTTTAGAATGGTAAAACAGAAAGTGCAAGGAAATTGTCTTGTAATCTAGGGGGGTCTTCCTCTGCTCCTTACAAGCTGTTTGATGTGGAACTACTTTAACTTCTCTGAGACTTTCTTCCTTGCCTACGTGATTAGAATAAAAATACCTGTTTTCACAACTAATCTTCTTGATGAACTGGTATAATGTATATGTTTAAGGTATACTATTCAAATGTTAGCTCTTATTGTCATTGTTGGTCACCTGACAGAGACTTTTTCATGCAAGGCAAGCCAATGTAACAGGCTAATCATAGGCTAAATAAAACACACCCAGCCACTGCCATGATGAATTCCACAGTGCTCCCTGCTTGGGCAGGGGAAATCAAAAAGGAACCAATCCTACAGCTATTCCACATTAGGCTAAAAACAAACTTAAGGCCCCCTAAAGTCATCTCCTGAGCATTTTTGTCTACAGAGTCAAAGAGTCTTTCTGCACTTGTGGAAAATGTCTTATTGATTCAACTATAATTAAACAACTAAAACATATATTGTAGTGTTTTAACTCATTTCCAAATGACCACCATTGATTTCAGTTCAACAAAGACACAAATACAACTGTTGTGCCCCCAAAATCTTCAAAGAGAACAGCAAAAACCAGGGGCTAAGTCCTTCTGCTTTAGTTTCTAATACAGTTTATACCAAACATAAAAGATTCAAATGTTTGGCTCTGGATAAGCAAAAGGCCAGAACAAATCATTCTCAAACAAACAACAAAATTTAAGTACCTAGCTTTACATAAGGCTGGCTAGATAATCAGGAAAATCAGATGAACGGGATTGGTTCCCAGCTTCTGGAAACCTCCTACTTGTAACACACTTCTGTGATGCACAGAAACTTGTAAAAGGCATCTCGATAACACAGGGAAAAGATCTTTTAAATATTTGGAGGGTCCTGGACTGGATGCCTGGGGAAATATACGCCCACAAAAAAATTTCCTGGGGCTTCAGAGAGATACTGACATCCATCAATAGATCCCTGGTTAAACTGAGTTTTAAAGCATTGAACAAATTAAAACCACTAGGTGAGCGGTTACAGGAAAAGTACCGCACAGATTACTTATTATTAAAAAAGAGAAAGGACCTTTCAAATAAAATGATCTGACTGATACCACTTTAAGAAGTGATCTGCATCATAACCAAACTGCATCACTAATAATGAAAAAACTGCTATTACGTGTTTCTTAATGTGATGTAGTAATGTGAAATAGATGTGCTATCACCTTTCACTTTTTTTTTTTTTTTTTTTTTTTGAGACGTAGTCTCCCTCTGTTGCCCAGGCTGAAGTGCAGTGGTGCAATCTCGGCTCACTGCAACCTCTGCCTCCTGGGTTCAAGCAATTCTTCTGCCTCAGCCCCCCAAGTAGTTGGGATTATAGGCACACACCACCACGCCTGGCTTATTTTTTTAGTAGGGACAGGGTTTCACCATATTGGCCAGGCTGGTCTTGAACTCCTGACCTTGTGATCCACCCACCTCGGCCGCCCAAAGTGCTGAGATTACAGGTATAAACCACTGCGCCTGGCCTGTGCTATCACCTATGTGGTATTCCTATAAAAATGTTTAACCAGAAACTAATCAAGAAGAAAAGACAAAAACAGATTGTGGAGCATTCTACAAAACCATTGGCCTAGACTCCTAAAAAATGCTAATGACATAAAGAACCAAAAAGGTGGTGCGTGCCTGCAGTCCCAACTACTCAGGAGGCTGAGGCGGAAGGACTATTGATTGAGCTCAGGAGTTTGAGGCTGTAGTGAACTGTTACCATGCTGCAGTACTCCAGCCTGGGCAGAAGAGCAAGACCCCATCTCTTAGAAGATAGGGAGAGAGAAAGAGAAAGAGAGAGAGGGAGATCTGTTCCAGATTAAAGGAGATTATAGAGATATGACAACCAAGTGTTATCAGTGATCCTTGGCTGGGTCCTGGGTTAGGGGACGAAACCTTATAAAAACTTGGAAAAGCAGGCAGGGTGAAGTGGCTCATGCCTGTAATCACAGCAGTTTGGGAGGCTAGGGCAGGGGAGTCACAAGATCAGGAGTTCAAGATCAGCCTGGCCAACGTGGTGAA
>NW_016107339.1:10615184-10626157 GCF_001604975.1 Cebus imitator | reverse complement strand
CACTGCACTCCAGCCTGGGTGACAGAAAAAAAAAAAAAAAAAAAAGAAAACAAACAAATGGACAAAAAAACATTTTATTTTGATTCTAACCTTGCTATCTTGGAAACAATGGCTTGCTTAAATTCAAGTAAATAGGCAACTTGTATAAACTGATTTAGTAGCTTTCTAAATCCCATTTGATAAAGGAATTAGCTCTTCATTTTTTGGCTCCAACACTTCAAGGGATGCAGGTAATTTTAGTAATCTCAGAGGATGACTCTTGTCAGTAGTACTAAGTCCATATATAGAGAAGTACAATGAATAATTAAAACACAAAGATAAAAACAAGAAAACAACCTTTTGAACTTTCAAAAGCAGATAAATCTGGAAGAATAAAGAAATATACTGAATTTTTGAACTATTTCCCTTAATTCCAGTTAACCATTAGGAGTACAGGTTTTTGGAAGCTAACAAAACAAATAAAACTTTTTCCTTGATTGAGTGTTACATGAAAAAGACAGTAAGAACAGACAATTCCTAAAAACCTTAACGACACGATGAGACAGTTTCACTGTTTTTATGAGGCAGACTTTTCTTCTTTCCCTCACTCTAGGTTTATTCTGGATTTAAAATCATTATGTAGCTATGGATATTAATCTGTGATAAAGCTTACTGTGCTGCACTGTCCAAAGGTGGAAAATTGCTACCCAGTACATTAGAAAGGGAACACACAATACATTGTGTTATGGACATGGCAGATAAGCATATACTCTTCAAAGTGCTAGTCAGCAAATACCTGAGACAATAACAGAAAAATGGGAATACATTTAATATTTCATCAACAGTATACTAAAAACTTCAATTAATATAACTATCTGGTCCACCAAATGATAAGTCATTTTAAAGCTATATCCACCAATTCCTCATGTATATTACGTAAATTACTGTGTTGTTCTCTTTCCTAAAATATCAGTATCTTGCCTCAGATTATGCTACTAACAAACAGGAGAGTTTTCAGAAAGATATTTCTTTAGTGAACTTATTTTTCTTCTTAATACAAATAATTACTGAAGAAAACAAAGCTAACAGACCACACTTGCCCTGACTCTGAGTGCTGAGTTGGATAAATTACTGTTTTTAAGTAGGCAGAAATCAAAAGATTATATTAAAACAAAACAAAACAACTAGAAAATATTAGACTATCCAAATTGCTATTATATATATTAAAAGATGAACCTGAATATAGTATTATTCTCCTTAATATGATTTTATCCTATTTGGCCTCAAAAAGGTTGAACAAGGACTAAGTCATTAGCTTCCTCTCCCCAGGAAGATGCTAGGATGACAAGAAAAAGTTTTAAAAATTTGCAAAACTCTGAGATGGAAAACAGGAAAAGGTGTTCATAACTGAACCAGAACTTTGACAGACTTTCTGAACACCACACAGCAGATGAGGTCAAATGGAAGGAGAGAGCAAAAAAGAACAAGTTGCCTCCCAAACACCAACTGCTCTTCCCAGGGGAGCCTGGAGAAGCTCTAGGCCTGGGGTCAGTCGAGAACGCAGGAGTAAGCCAGGGGAATGCACTGGAGAGCGGCATCTGGGGGAAAAAGCAGAACCTGTGTTTGGATCACTTGGGCCAGGTAGGTTTCTTTCCCTCCAGAGGGCACACTGTGGCTCCCATCTTTTCTTCTCTGGAAGACGTAACAATCTTTATTCTTGGAGTTCAGACCCATCACAAGGATATGTCAAGGTATTGTCTTCCTTCCTGAATTCCTGCAGGGGTCTTGATATCATGGCCCTTAACTGCTGAAGACAAGTCTTGGGGGATGGGATCTCCAGAAAAATTTTCTAGCATTATTTCTTCTCCTTTAATGACTCTGTCCTCTAACTCTAGAAGTATTATTAGATAGACTTTGGACATTTTGGTTTTATCCTTCGGGTTTCTTAAACATTTTTCTAAACCTGGGCTAAGCAACATACACCTGAGGAGCTTAAAAAAAAAGCTACTGATGCCTGGACTCCACCCCAGAGAGTCTGGATTTAACTGGTCTGTGATGGGGTGAGGGTAACCGTGTTTTTAAAAAGCATGTTAGATGATCCTAATGTGCAGGCAGATATAGTTGAGAACCACTGGATATTTCTCATCTTTGTCCCTTTACTTTATATCCTAAGAGATATTCTTTGATGGAATTTTCATTCATTCATTCATTCATTCATTCATTCATTCATTCATTCATTGTCTCTTAAGAGAGAGGGTCTTGCTCTGTTGCCCAGGCTGAAGTATAGTGGTACCATCATCGCTCACTGAAGTCTTGAATTCCTGGGCTCAAGCAATCCTTCCCCTTAGCCTCCTGAGTAGTTTAGGATTGCTCAGTAGTTCACACCTAATGTTTTTTAAAAAAATTTTTTTGGTAGAGAAAGGGTCTCACTATGTTGCCGAGGCTGGTCTCAAAGTGATCTTGGGCTCAGGTGATCCTTCTTCTTCGTCCTCTTAAAGTGTTGGGATTAAGAGTGAGCCCACACCTGGCCTGATGGAATTTTTATATCGACATTTGGTCATCAGCTATGTTCAACACATCATTTAGTGTATTTAAGGGATTTTTAAAAGAATTTAGTGGCCAGGTGTGGTGTCTCAAGTCTGTACTTCTAGCACTTTGGGAGGCTGAGGTGGCCAGATCACTTGAGGTCAGGAGTTCGAGACCAGCCTGCCCAATGTGGTGAAACCCCATCTCTACTGAAAATATAAAAATTAGCTGGGCATGGTGGCGGGTGCCAGTAATCCCAGCTACTCAGGAGACTGAGTTAGGAGAACTGCTTGAATCCTGAGGTGGAGGTTGCAGTGAGCCAAGATTGCACCACTGCACTCCAGCCTGGGGGACAAGAAGGAAACTCTGTCTCAAAAAAAAGAAAGAAAGAAAAGAAAGAAAGAAAGAAAAGAAGAAAGAAGGAAGGAAGGAAGGAAGGAAGGAAGGGAGGGAGGGAGGGAGGGAGGGAGGGAGGGAGGGAGGGAATTCAGTAGGCCCGGCGCAGTGGCTCACACCTGTAATCCCGGCACTTTGGGTGGCTGAGGTGGGCAGATCACCTGAGCTCAGGAGTTTGAGACCAGCCTGGCTAGCATGGTGAAACCCTGTCTCTACTAAAAATACAAAAAATTAGGCAGGCCTGGTGGTGGGCACCTGTAATCCCAGCTACTTGGGAGACTGAGGCAGGGAATCACTTGAACCCAGGAGGTGGAGGTTGCAGTGAGCAGAGATCACATCACTGCATTCCAGTCTGGGCGACAGGGTGAGACTCTGTCTCAAAAAAAAAAAAAATAAAAAAAAAAAAAAAAAAAGGAAAAAAAGTAAAAGAATTTAGTAATAATGTTTTCCATTTTTACATATTCTTATCTGATTGCTCATTTTTTTTAGCACTTAGTCTTTACTTTGTAGATGCAATTACCTCTGAAATCTTTCTGAGGGTACTACTGAGAATAAAATGGAGCACTTCTTATAAGTAAGTATTTGGCTAAAAGATTTTTTTTAAAGGAAAAAAATGCCTCAAACTTCTGGGAGGTGGCATTTTGTGTATCCTCTAGCATTTCCCAAGAACACTAAGCAGTGGGGATTCTCCGAAGTTTGAGACAATAAGAAGTGAAAATAAGAGAATGGTAGCATATTGTGAACATGAAAGTTAAAAGTAGAAGAGAGATGTACAGAGAGACAAAAGTAACAGGTGAGAAGTTTGATACTTATACTAGGGTTATAAAAAGGCGAAAGATGAAATTATTTGGGTGAAAGAGAAGTGGAGAGCAAAGGCTTGAGAAGAACCAGGTAGGCTTAAGTGCATAGGGAAAAGAATCTAGGGGAGACGAAAAGTAATGATGCAAGAATAGGAAGAACAAAGGCACAGATCTGTTCATCAACTAAACACAGATCACTTAGTTCCAGCTAAATTTTAACTGTATGGCTAAATAAAAGTATTTCAAAGTTTTTCCTCAAGAGGATGGTCATGGGAATATTTAAGTAAAATTTGGCAAATGCATACTATAAAAATACACAGTGTTTGAAAAGGATGAGATAAATAGAGTAGAGAATCATTCAGCTAAGAGTCTAAACAAAAACATCCAAACAACTGAATTGGGAAAATATTTTGTAAATGTTCATCCATTAAAAAAAATGTCAGGCCCAGTGGCTCACACCTGTAATCCCAGCACTTTCGGAGGTCAAGGCTGGAGCCCAGAAGTTTGAGACCAGCTTGGACAACACAGTGAGACCCGATCTCTGCTAAAAATTAAAAATTGGCCAGGTGTGGTGGCGCATGCCTGTGGTCCCAGCTACTGGAGAGGCTGAGGCAGGGCAGGAGTATCACACCATGATTTCACCACTGAACTCCAGCCTGGGCAACAGAGCAAGACACTATCTCAAAAAAAAAAAAAAAAAAAAAAAAAAAAAAAAGAAAAAGAAAAGGTTTGTGGGGAATTTAGTGTTATTTTATTGGGCATAAGGGCCTGGGGGGAATTTGTTCTCTGGACCATTAAAAAAAAAAAAAAAAAGTCAGTTGATGATGCCACAATAGGCTAATACATGTAACACAAACAGTTCAATTTATTTATTTATTTATTTATTTTTTTACCAAACTGCTAAAACAGTGTTACCTCTGGAGAATGAGATATGGGAGAATAAGAAGGAATTTTCACTTCTTAGATTTTATTTTTATATTATTTAAATAGTCTAACATTAAACATGTATTACTTTCATGATCTTTTTAAACTTAGGGAAATAAGATGAAACATTTTACGGTTCCACTCATCAGGACTTTTTATTCTTTCTCTTCAATTTAATTCAAACATTTTGGAGTGCTTTTTATAGAGAGCAAGAGAACTCTGGCTGGGGCATGTTGAGCAAGGGGTGCTTGTGAGATATCCAGAAGGTTATCAGAGATAGGGCCTGAGCTCAGGAGAGGGCGTGGGTGACAGTTATATATTGGGGAGTCATCAGATTCTACACAGTAATTAAGATAACAGTATTGTTGCAATTATGTACTACGAAGCAAATAAAACCATGGCTCTCAAACTTTTAATGTCCAAGTCTCGCTTTGATTAGGTTTAGCATTCCTAATTGGAAAATCCAAACTCCAGGATGCGCCAAACTCTTAAACTTTTTGAATTCTAACATGATGCCATAAGTAGAAAACTCTACACCTAATACTTCTGCTTTCTAATGGTTCAAGGTCTAGAAATTTTACTTCATGAACTAAATTATTAAAAATAACGTATAAAATTACCTTCAAGCTGCATGTATGAGTACATATGAACATACATAAATTTCATGTTTACACCTGAGTTCCATCCCTAAGATACTGTATCTCATGTATACATGCATGTGTATGAAGTCAATCAACAATGTGACAATGGGCTAATACATGTGATGCAAACAGTGAGGTTTATCATAGTTATTTGCAGCAACCAACCACAGTTCCTAATTGTTCATAGATTTTAGTGGGTATAATCATTTTAGAGCACTGGATTACAATTATGCAAATATTATATATTATTACATGCCAAAATATCTTTTTCCCTTAGTGAAATATGCAAATATTCCAAAATCTGAAAAAAATCCAAGATCCAAAACACTTCTGGTCCCAAGCATTTTGGATAAAGGATACTTGATGACCTACAGTACTTTTGGCAGCATAATTGAATTTTTTGTTTTTTTTTTTTTCTGAAACAGAGTCTCACTCTGTAGCCCAGGCTGGAGTGCAGTGGCGCAATCTCAGCTCACTGCAACCTCTGCCTCCCGGGTCCCGGTTCAGGCAATTTTCCTACCTCAGCCTCCCAAGTAGCTGGGATTATAGGCATGAGCTACCATGCCCCGGTAATTTTTGTATTTTTTAGTAGAGATGGAGTTTCACCATGTTGGCCAGTCTGGTCTTGAATTCCTGACCTTGTGATCCGCCTGCCTTGGCCTCCCAAAGTGCTGGGATTACAGGTATGAGCCACTGCACCTGGCCTGAATAGTTTTTAAAACTTGACCAGCACTAAAGAAGTCAGCAAGACTACTATGATGGATTTTAAAAGATCTACAGCACTTAGAAAGCGGCTGAAGTTACTGTACTATTCCTCTCATTGTCTTCTAAAACCATACCATTGTATAAATAAAGCTATTTACTGCTCTTTTACCCCTGAAGCAACCTGAATCCTTCTCTGGCACTTTCTTTCTTGACTCTACGCCCTGCCTCTTTGTTGTTGCTGTTGCTGAAGACTGAGTCTTGCTCTTACTGCCCAGGCTGGAGTGCAGTGGCTCGATCACAGCTCACTGCAACCTCTGCCTTACACGTTCAAGCAATTATTCTGCCTCAGCCTCCCAAATAGCTGGGACTATGGGCATGTGCCACCATGCCTGGCTAATTTTATGCATTACCTCTTACCTCTCATAAGCTGTATCCAGCTCCATACCAAGTCAAGAGACCCCTTAGCTCAAAGGTAAATCTGACAGGCCTCACTGTTAAACTTATGGCAGCAGTTGGGTGCAGTGGCATGTGCCTGTACCTCCAGCAACTTGGGAGGTTGAGGTCGGAAGACTGCTTGAGCCGAGGAACTGGAGTCTAGCCTGGGCAACATAGTGAAACCCTGACTCTTAAAAAAAAAGTAGTTGTGGGCCAGGCTTGGTGGCTCACGACTGTAATCCCAGCACTTTGGGAAGTCAAGGTGGGTGTATCATTTGAGGCCGCCAGGAGTTCAAGACCAGCCTGGCCAACATAGTGAGATCCCCATCTCTAAAAGGAGACAGAAATTTAAAATCATTAACAATAAATTAATTAAAAGCTGAAGGATAAGTAGGAGCCATTCACTTATTCAACAAATATCTACTGAACACCTACTATGTGCCGGGCGCTGTTGTAGCACAGATACAACATTAAATAACAGAAAACATTCTGTCTCCATGGAACTTACATATTGATAAGGGTAAAGATAGTAGGAATGAGCCTCTATTGCTTGTCTAGGTTTTTTTTAATAGAAAAGTCAAATTTCTACCTGTGCCACAGTGGTAGAAATATTAACTTGAGGTGATTCACTAGGGCCAATGAGGTTGGTTCCAAGTCTCCTGATGATTTCTAAGAACCAACCAACAAGGTAACATATGACAGAAGTCTATAAACACTCTACATGTAGAGAATGTGTCCTGTTCACTTCGTACTCCCGCCACCTAGTAAAAGTAAATGGTGCAGAAGCAGAACTCAACAAATCATGAGATGAATCAATCATTATAAAGATGGGAAAATATCAGACACTATAAAGAACCAGTGCTGAAATACAATTACAAGCTGACTATATGCCTTCTCTAAATTTAATCTGAAAAATCTAATCTGGAGAATTACACTATACCTGAGTGTTCAATTATAAAAGTAAAAATAAAATTCCGTTCTATCAGGAGTACTAATTAAGAACATCCAGGCATAATTAAAATCTGTCTCTGAAGTGCATTATTAGAATGTCTGTGCATATACAACACATAGCACATTTATCTTATTAATTAGATTAGTTTGGCTTAAATACGGACAGTCAAGAACAGAGGACCATACCTAGCTGCCAATATTTGAGTATACGTTAACTAGCAAATGGAGGAAGAGAGGTTTCAGAGAGTTGAGCTGCAGAGAGAAAAAACCCAAGGCAAAAGTTTTTAATACTACATCCTCTTATAATACTATCTCATTAAAGCACTATTATATAAATTGTTTCCCAAAGTCTATTATATGCCAAAGAGAAAAACTGTACAAGAATAGCATTTGGGGGTCTGTATAGAAAGAATAAAAAACCTTGGCCACCTTAAATCCCCACCATAAAAACATGGAGGGAAGAAAGGACCAGTAAACTCAGATCCACTTTTTTCTTTTGAGACACGTTTCACTTTCGTTGCCCAGGCTGGAGTGCAATGGTATGATCTTGGCTCACTGCAACCTCCAGGCCACAGGTTCAAGCAATTCTCCCGCCTCAGCTGAGTAGCTGGGATTACAAGCATCTGCCACCATGGCTAGCTAACTTCCTATTTTTAGTAGAAATGGGGTTTCTCTGTGTTCATCAGGCTGGTCTTGAACTCCCAACCTCAGGTGCTCCACCCACCTTGGGCTCAGATCCACTATTAACTAGCTGTGGAATCTTTGGCCCCTCACTCAGTTTCTACATCTATCCTTTCAGGGTGTTAGACTAGAATCATATCTAAGGTTTATTCCAACTCTATTACTTTGTATTTATTCATTAAAAAGTAATTCTAAATGTATGTTTTACTTTTGGGGAAAATGAAGTTTGCTATGTGGAAGGAAAAACAATTCCCAGGGAATAGAAAGTTATCTTAATAATACAGAGTTTACTTTCCATTGCAATTCTCTGGCAAAACATGACTTCTGAGCTTTACTCCCTTATATATGATATTAGTTTTCGATAGATGCCATAGTAAATTAACACAAACAGGCCAAGTGAAGTGGCTCATGCCTGTAATGCCAGCACTTTCCAAGGCCGAGGCAGGCGGGTCACTTGAGATCAGGAGTTCGAGACCAGCCTGGCCAAATAGTGAAACCCTGTCTCTACTAAAAATCCAAAAATTAGCCAAGCATTGTGGTGTGTGCCTGTAGTCCCAGCTACTCAGGAGGGTGAGGCAGGAAAATCAGTTAAACCGGGAGGTGGAGGTTGCATTGTGCTGAGATCATACTACTATACTCCAGCCTGGGGAAACAGAGCAAGACTTTGTCTCAAAAAAAGAAAGAAAGAAATTAACACAAACTTAGTGGCTGAAATAATACCAATTTATTATCTTATAGTTCTGGAGATCAGAAGTCCAGAATGGGTCTCACTGGGCTAAAATCAAGGTGTTGGCAGGGCTGCATTCCTTCTGGAGGCTCTAGGAGAGAACCCATCTCCTGGCTTTTTCCATATTCTAGAGGCTGCCCACATTTCTTGGCTGGTGGCCCCCTTTCTCCATCTTCAACCAGCAATACTGCTTTTCTCTGATCATTCCTCTGTAGTCATCTCTCTCTCTGACCACAGTTGGGAAAGTTTCTCTACTTTTAAGAATCCATGTGATTAAGTTCAGCCCATCTGGATAACCCAGGATAATCTCCCCATTTCAAAGCCTTTACCCTTGTTCACATCTGCAAATCCTTTCTGCCCTACAAGGTAACATATTTACAAGTTCCATTTTTGAGGAGCAATTTATTCTCTCTACCATTAGTACCTAATTATCCAATCAAGATCAAAAGAATTTCTCTCAAGCTTGGAATTCCACTGACTTCCTCCATTTGGCACTTAGGGTGTCTCATAACATTTTTCCCTTTCCTTTTCTTTATCATCCAGTTGGATCACAATGTTTTAATCTAAAATAAATTTTAACATTTTATGTCATTCTGAAAATTCATTCAGAAATTCAGAAAACATAAAGTAAAACAACTGGTTTCTCAATATTGTCATAAAATTATAAGTAAATTTGCTATACACAATGCATGTGTTACCTCAAACCCAATCACTGAAAAATTATTTTAAAAATTAGTCTCAGTCCCTTATGTGATTCTGAAATTTGAGCAGCATGCTATAAATGTTGAAGAACACACATGAGGTATTTTACAGATTTTGAGACATAATTAAGCTATGATAAATTACACATTTAAAGTATACAATTCAATAAATTCTGACATATGTACATATATCCATGAAACCATCATGACAATTAAGATGATGAACATAACTATTACTCACAAACATTTTCTTCACAAGTCATCCATTTGTAGCTCAGGTCTCCAGGCAATCTAATCTGCTTTTTGAGTAGATTTTACAGAATTTCATAAATGTTTCATTTTTTCTGACTTCATTTCCTTACTAAAATTATATTGAGAATATGTTGTATGTATCAACGGCTCATTCCCTTTTATTGTTGAATAGTATTCCATTGTATAAATATACCACAAATGTCCCTGTTGATGCATATTTGAATATATTCAATTTTTGCCTATTACAAATAAAGCTCCCATGTATTTGAATACAAATCTTTATGTGTTCATATGTATTCATTCCTCCTGGATAAATGCCTAGGAGCAAAATGGCTGCATCACTTGGTAGTGTCTATTTTAAGTCCTCAAGAAAATGCCAAACTGTTTTCCAAAGTGGTTGTGCCATTTTACATTCCCAGAACAAGTATATAAGAGTTTCAGCTGCTCCACATCCTCACCAACACTTGTTACTGTCAGGCTCTTAAACTGAACACATTACAGTGGTATATTCTTATAGTTTTACTCTGTATTTCACTAATGACTGATGATGTTGATCATCTTTTTTTAATGTGCTTATTTCCTGTTCACGTATCTTCTCTGACAAAACATCTGTTCGAACCTTTTGCCCATTTTTTACTAGGTTGTTTATTTTATTATTATTGAGGGTTTTTTTTCTTTCTTCTTTTTTTGGAGAGAGTCTCACTCTGACACCAAGGCTGGAGTGCAGTGGCGCAATCTCAGTTCACTGTTCACTGCAACCTCAGCCTCCTGAGTTCAAGCAATTCTCGTGCCTCAGCCTCCAGAGTAGCTGAGGTCACAGGCCTGTGCCACCATGCCTGGCTGATTTTTGTATTTTTAGTACACACGGGGTTTCACCACATTGGCCAGGCTGGTCTCAAACTCTTGGCCTCAAGTGATCTGCCCACCTAGGCCTCCCAAAGTGCTGGGATTACAGGCGTGAGCCACTGTAACTGGTCTTATTATTGAGTGTTGAGAGTTCCTTACATATTCTGAATACAAGTCTTTTATCAGATTATCTTCTACAAATATTTCCTCCCAGTCTGGGGCTTGTCCTTTTATTCTGTTAAGCATGGCTTTCAAAGAGATATTCTTAATATTAATGAAGTCCAATTTATCATTTTTTTCTTTTATAAATCATGCTTTTGGGCCAGGCGCGGTGGCTCAAGCCTGTAATCCCAGCACTTTGGGAGGCCGAGGCGGGTGGATCACGAAGTCAAGAGATCGAGACCATCCT
>NW_016107339.1:10608574-10615059 GCF_001604975.1 Cebus imitator | reverse complement strand
CCAAAAAAAAAAAAAAAAAAAAAAAAATCAATCACGCTTTTGGTGTTGTACCTAAGAAATCTTTACCAAGCCCAAAGTCATAACAATTTTCTTCCAGAGATTTTATAAATTTGGGCTTTCCATTCAGGTCTATGATCAATTTTGAGTTAACTTTTATGTATCATGTATGGTATAACTCAAGATTCACTTTTTTATATATGAAGACCAAATTGTTCCAAAACCTTTGTTTTTGAAAGGACAATACTCTTTCTATTTAATTGTCTTGGTAGCTTCTTCAAAAATCAACTGACTATGTATTTTTTTCTGGGCTTTTCTATTCTGTTCCATGAATCTGTTTATCTTTACACCAATTACCACAAATACTGTGCTTTAATCACTGTAGCTGTAAGTTTTGGAAATCAGTGTTAAATCCTCCATCTCTATTGTTCTTTGTCAAAATAGTTTTGGCAATTCTAGATCTTTGCATTTCCATATGAATTTTAAAACCAGTCATCACTTTCTATATCGTTGGGGAAAACTGATGAAAATATTGAACCTTCCAATCTTTGAACACAGTATCTGTGCATTTATTTAGGTTTTCTTTAATTTTTCTCAACGTTTTATAAGCTTGCAGTTAGAGCTTGTATATTTTTTGTGAAATTCACCCTTATTTAGTATTTTTTTTACTGTCAATATTATTTTTAAATTCTAACACCTGATTGTTCATTTATTAGTATATAGAAATACAACTGACTTTTCTATATTGATCTTGTATTCTGTAAATTTGTTAAGAATACTTAATTGCTCTAATACCAGTTTTGTAGAAATCATAGGCAATCATGTCATCTGTGAATAAAGAGAATTTTATTTCTCCCTTTCCAATCTGGAATACTTTTTCTTATCTTATTGCACTGGCTAGAACCTCTAGAACAATGGTGAATCCAATTGGGAATAGCAGATATCTTGACTTGTTCTAAATATTATAAGAAAAGCATTCAGTCTTTCAGCATTAACTATGATTTCAGCTATTAGTTTTTCACAGATGCTCTTTATCAGATTGAAAAGTTCCCTTCTCTTCCTCGTTTGCTGAGTTTTTATCAGCAAGGCATGTTAAATTTTGTTAAATGTTTTTTTCTGCATCTATTGAGCTGATCATATGCTTCTCTTGCTTATGTGATACATGACATTAGTTTTCAAATGTTAAACAAGCCTTGCATGCCTGGAATAAACCCTATTTGGTCATTGCATTTTATTGTTTTTATATATTATTGGAGTCAATTTGCTAAAATTTTGTTTAAAATTTTACAGGCTAGGTATGGTGGCTCACACTTGTAATGCATTTTGGGAGGCCAATGTGAGTGGATTGCTTGAGCCCAGGAGTTCGAGATCAATCTGGGCAACATGGTAAAACCTCATCTCTACCAAAAAATACAAAAATTAGCCAAGCATGGTAGCATGTACATATAGTCCTAGCTACTCAAGAGGCTGAGGTGAGAAGATGGCTTAACCCCAGGAGGCGGAGGTTGCAGTGAGCCATGATCGCACCACCACACTCCAGTCTGGGCAACAGAGTGAGACCCTGGCTCAGGGGGATAAAAAAAAAAAAAAGAATTTTGCAACTATGTTCATGACGGATATTGGTCTATAATTTTCTTTCCTTGTAATGCATGTCTAATGTTGGTAGACTAGATTTGTCCAGTTTGGCATTTGGTAATAGCAGTGTCATAGAATGACTTAAGAAATATTCCATCTTTATCAACTTCATGAAAGAGTTTGTATAAAATTGGAATTATGACGTCCTAAAATGTTTAGCAGAATCAGGAATACCATGTAGGCCCAGAGTTTTCTTTGGGGAATTCAATTTCTTTAACAGATACAGGACTTTTCAGGTTGTTTCTTCTTCAGTGAGATTAGGTATTTTGTATCTTTCAAGGAATTTGCACATTTCATCTAGGTGTCTAAAGTATTAGTATAAAGTAATTCATATTCTCTTTTTCATCCTTTTAATAATTATAGAATCTGAGCTTTCTCAGCAATTATTTCATTCTTGATATTGGTAATATGTGTGTTCTCTGTTTCCTGATTAGTCAGGTTAGTTTGTCAATTTTATTGTTCTCAAACAACCAGCTTTTGATTTCACTGACTTTCTCTACTAGTTTTCATTTTTTCTATTCTAACAATTTTGGCTTTTATCCTTAACTCTTTTCCTCTGTTTACTTTGGGTTTAATTTTCTCTTCTTTTTCTAATTTCCTAGGGTGAAAGCTGAGGACACTGATTTGTGATTTTACTTTTTACCCAATACAGGCATTTAGTGCTATTAATTTTCCTCTGAACATTTGCATTAACCACAACCCACAAATTCTGATGATTTTCATTAAGTACAAAATGCTTCCTAAATTCATCTTTGATATTCTTCTTTGATCTGTGGGCTTCTTAGGAATATATTAGTTTCTAAATATTTAGGAATTTTCTAGGTCTCTTTCTGTTATTAATTTAATTCCCTTTGGTCAGCATATACCTACTCTATAATAATCTAAGTCACTTTAAATGCACTGACATTGTTTTATGAACCAAAATATGGTCTATCTTAATGAAATGTCCTGTGTGCAACTGAAAAGATTGTGTATTCTGCTTGTACTGCATAGAATACCATGTAAATGTCAATTAGGTTAGCTGATAGTGTTGTTGACATCTTCTAAGTCATTTTTTGGCTACTTGTTCTATCAATTATTGAGAGAGAGGTGGGGTATGGGGTATTAAAGTCTCCAACTAAAAGAAGATCTATTTCTTCTTTTAGTTCTATCAGTTTCTGATTCGTGTATTTCGAAGCTCTGTTACTAGTTACATAAATATTTAGGACTATTAATTTCACTTGATGAATTGACTCCATTATCATTATTAAATGATCTTCTTTATTGCTGGTAATATTATTTGTACTAAAATCTAATGTCTGAAATTAGTATAGCTATTCCAGCTTTCTTTTGATTAGCATTAGCAATAAGACATCCTTTTCCAACCTTTCAACTTCAGCTCTATTTGTATCTCTGTACATAAAGTATGTTTCTTATAGGCAGCATACAGTGGGTTTTGCTTTTTTATTCAGTCTTCGCACTGCCTTTTGAAGTGTTTAGACCACTTATATTAAATATGATTATTAATATGGTTTGGTGTAAATCTGCCATCTTGTTTTCCATTCATCACATCTGTTCTTTGTTCCCTTTTTCATCTTTTTCTTGGATCTCTGACTTTATAATGATCAAATTTAGAAATTTCTTGACATTGTTTCTTCAAAATTATTTTCTGTATTTCCTCCTCTCCTTAAGACTACAACTACATGCATATTAGGCTACATGAAGTTGTCACACAGCTCACTGATGCTCTATTCATTTTTTCCTAGTCTTTTTTTCTTTCCTCTCTGAGTTTATTCTGAATAGTTTATGTTGCTATGGCTTCAAAGTTTTTTTTTTTTTCTTTCAGAAATTTCTCTCCCCCTACCTTCCCTCCTTTTTTATTTCCTTCCTTCATTTATTTAAGAGACAGGGTCTTCTTGCTTTATTGCCCAGGCTGGAGTGTAGTGGCATGATCATGGCTCACTGCAGCCTTGACCTCCTAGGCTCAAATGATCCATCCACTTCAACCTCCCAAGTAACTAGGACTGCAACTGTGCACCACCATGCCCAATTAATTTTTAAATTGCATTTATTTTATGGTCGGGCATGATGGCCTCACACCTATAAGCCCAACACTTAGGGAGGCTGAAGCAGGAGGATTATTTGAGCCCAGGAGTTTGAGGCCATCCTGGGCAACATGGCAAAACCCCATCTCTATGGAAAAATCAAAAAATTAGCTGGGTATGGTGACACCGTGCCTACAGTCTCAGCTACTTGGGAGGCTGAGGCAACAGGACTGCTTTAGCCTAGGAGATTAAGGCTGTAGTGAGCCATAATCATGCCACCGCATTCCAGCCTGGGTGACAGTGAGACCCTATCTCAAAAAAATAAAAATAAAAATTTTTTTAAGAAGAAAAAAGTATTTTTTTTTTTAAGAGATGGGGGGGATCTCACTGTGTCACCCAGGCTGGTCTCAAACTCTTGGCCTCAAGCAATCATCCCACCCTGGCCTCCCAAAGTGCTGGGATTATAGGCATAAGCCATTGCACCCAGTCTGGCTTCAAGTTTTCTAATCTTTTCTCCTGCACTGTCTAATTTGCTGTTAAACCCACGCAGCGTATTTTTCATTTCCAACATTATAGTTTTCATCTCTAGATGTTCAATTTGGCTCATATCTTCCATATTTGTATTTAACATTCGCAATGTTTCTGGGTACTTTCTTGAATGTATGGAATATAGTTATAATAACTTTTAATATCTCTGTTTGCTAATTCCATCATCTGTGTCATTTCTGGGTCTGTTCCTAGTGATTGATTTTTTTCTTCATAGGCTATATTTTTCCCACTTCTTTGCAACTTGTTAATTTTTTACTGGTGGCTAAAATAAAATTTTACCTTAGTGAGAGCTAGATATTTTTTTGCATTCCTACTAATACTGAGCTTTGCTCTGGGATGCAGTTAAGTTGCTTGGAAACAGTTTGCTCCTTTGGATACCTGTTTTTTTTTGTTTTTTTTTTTTAATTATTTTTTTTATTGGACTTTAGGTTCTAGGGTACATGTGCAGATCATGCAGGATTGTTGCATAGGTACACACATGGCAATGTGGTTTGCTGCCTCCATCCCCCCGTCATCTACATCTGGCATTTCTCCCCATGTTATCCCTGCCTGACCTCCCCTGGACACTTGTTTTTAAGCTTTTTTTTTGTTTGTTTTTTGGTTTTTTTTGAGATACAGTTTCACTCTGCAGTCCAGGCTGCAGGGTAGTGGCACGATCTCGGCTCACGGAGACCTTTGCCTCCCAGGTTCAAGTGATTCTCCTGCCTCAGCCTCCCAAGTAGCTGGGATTACAGGTGTGCACCCCTGCACTCAACTAATTTTTTTGTCTTTTTAGTAGAGACAGGGTTTCACCATGTTGGCCAGGCTGTCTTTGAACTCCTGACCTCAGGTAATCTGCCCCCCTCAGCCTCCCAAAGTGCTAGGATTACAGGCATGAGCCACCATGCCCGGCCTTTAAGCTTTTTTTAAAAAAATTTATTACTATTATTTTTTAATAGCTCACTGCAGCCTTGAATTCCTGGACTCAAATGATCCTCCCACCTCAGCCTCCCAAGTAGCTGGGAATACAGGTGTACACCACTAGGCCCAGCCCATTTTTAAATTTTTTTGTAGAGACAGGATCTCACCATGTTGCTTAGGCTGGTCTTGTAACTCTAGTGCTCAAGAAATCCTCCTGCCTCGACCTCCTAAAGTGCTGAGGATTACAGGTGTGAGCAACTATGCCCAGTCTGCTTTTAAGCTTTGTTGGAGGGATGAGAGCACTCCTCACTCTAGGGCTACATTTGCCTACTACCGAGGCAATACCTTTCTGAGAAATCTACCCTATGTCCCGTGACTTATGAAGATTTTCTGGTCTGGGTGGTGGAAACCAACTATTCTTGACCCTGACAAAGAATTAGGAATTCTTCCCTCAAATTCTTTTGGGTGCTTCTTTCTCTAGGTTTTTGGTGGCCTCCACGGAACACATTCACTGACCAGTACTCATTTGAAGACTTAGGGGGACTATCTGCAGACCTCTGGAGTGCTCTCACTGTGCAGCTCTCTCCTCTCCAAACTCTGGCCACTTTGGCCTTCCTGGACTCCAGCTCCATCTTCTCAACTCAAAAAGATTTCTGTGCTCTGCCTGGGGTCCCCCTCCGTACCCTGAAACCTAGAACTCTTGCTAGGCAGTAAGCTAGTATATAATTATAGACTTTATCTTGTTTGTTTCTGCTTTCTTGGGATCCCTGTCCTGTGCTGCCTGTTGTTCAAGACTGATGCTTAATATATTTTGTCTAGGTTTTTGCTTATTTTGTGATTACAGCCAAGAGAGTAAATCCAATCTTGCTATTCCATCTTGGCCAGAAGCTCAAGGCCATAAGTACAAGGGAGACATAGTAAAAAGACACAAGTAAGGTGAAGAAAGTGTCTTATAAACAGTGGCTGAGCAAATTTTGACAGTCTGAAATGTAAAGGGGATAGGTTTTTCATGTCTCTATAAAAGCCAAAGCCAAAGCCTGCAGCTAATGCTTTATTTTAAAATAGATACTATGTGTGCATATTTCTACAAGTCTAGATAACTGAGTCTTATTTTGTTTCTTCAATCTATATAAAAATGGCTATTTTAAACCTTGCAAGAAAAAAAAGGCCGGGCGTGGTGGCTCACGCCTGTAACCCCAACACTTTGGGAGGCAGAGGTGGGTGGATCACGAGGTCAAGAGACTGAGACCATCCTGGCCAACATGGTGAAACCCCATCTCTACTAAAAATACAAAAAAATTAGCCGGGCGTCGTGATGCATGTCTATAGTCCCAGCTACTCAGGAGGCTGAGGCAGGAGAATTGCTTGAAACCGGAAAAC
>NW_016107339.1:10606049-10608510 GCF_001604975.1 Cebus imitator | reverse complement strand
GGTGATAGAGCGAGAAACTGTCTCAAAAAAAAAAAAAAAAAGAAAGAAAAATTGTGATTTTACATTTCAGAAGGCCATTAACAAACAAATATCACAATAAAAAAAACTGAGACAAAACTATTTCTCCCCTTCTTTTGAGTAATTCAATTTAAAAATATGCCAGATAAATCATCTTAATACTTCAAAGTTATAATGCTACAAAAGTTGCCTTTGGGTGACTTTGTATTAATAGGCTTTAGCAGGTCTTTAAATTTCTCCTTCCCTTTGGACAAACCCCAAATGCCCACCTATTACACTACTTAAACTAGAAAGAAAACCCCAAACTATTTAGAGCACAAACACTCTGCAACAGCAGCCGTCACCAAGCCATATAGCTCTCCCTTCTCTGTGTAAACTTTTAACTAACCCTAGCACCACCTGCAGATCTCTTAAAAAACATATAATTTCAGGATGGGTGCCGTGGCTCATGCCTGTAATTGCAGCACTTGCTTGAGCCCAGGAGACCAACCTGGGCAATATAGGGAAGTCCTGTCTCTACAAAATAAAATTAAAAAATTAGCCAGGCGTGAAAGCACACACCTGTAGTCCCAGCTACATTGGGAGCTGAGGTGGGAGAATCATTTGAGCCCAAGAGATTGGTGCTACACTGAGCTGTGATCATGCCACTATACTCCAGGCTGAAACACAGAGCAGGACATATCCAATTAAAAAAAAAAAAACACACACACACACACACACACACACACACACACACACACACACACATATGTATAAAATTTCATAAGAAAACAATATATACAGATGCCAAAAATTGACAGAACTCAAACAGAGGCAAAAAAGGCAGTGAAGAGCTCTGCTTGCACAATTTCATTTTCCCCCTCCCCAAATCACTTTCCATCAAAAGTGGCTTTTGTAGCTCAGACTATACTGACTCGTTGCTTTCAGGGTACTCTGCCACTGTTCATTCCACTTATCAATGGGAATTAGATAAACTAGCCAGATTTCCCAAATTTCATCCAAAGGTTCTGATGAAAGTCCTAAGCTGGGGTGTGAGAAAGAGGCTTTTAACGGAGAGTGGAAAGACAGATGAGAAAGTAAACAAAACTGACTGGAGAGGGAAAGGAGCATTCAAGGAATTGAGTATTATATCTGAGGCTGGCTCACTCTAATCATAACCCTATACCTCAGCTCCTCACCTTCACACAGTTTTCCTAGAAAGCTGGGTACCTGGATTTTATCTACAGAGTGAAGAAGGGTTGTATTTTGAGTTATTTTATTAGCCAAAACTTAAATTTTTAAAATTATAACTATGTTGCATGTAACATAGTTTGGGAAATAAAGAAAATATGTTAACCATATACAAATATTACAATTTTAGGTACCCTAAAATTAAAAAAAGAATAGACTTTATTTGTTAGAGCATTTTACGTTCACAGCAAAAGAGAGCAGAGTACAGAGAGTTCTCATATACCTGCTGCCTGCCCCGAACTTCCTCCACTATCAACTCTGACACCAGAGTGGTAAGTTTGTTATAACTGATGAACTTACGCTGGTGATCATTAACAATCCATGAACCTACATCATTATCACCCAAAGTCCATAACAGTTTACATTAGGGTTCACTCTTGATGTTGTATATTGTATAGGTTTGGACAAATGCATAATGACATGGATCCACCATTATAGTATCAGGGTAGCTGACCTGTCCTAAAAGTCCTCTGTGCTCTCTACCTATTCATTCCCCCATTTACACTAACTCTTGGAAACCACTGTTTTGTTTTTGTTTTTGTTTTTGAGACAGAGTTTCACTCTGTTGCCCAGGCTGGAGTGCAGTGACACAATCTCAGTTCACTGCAATCTCCACCTACCGGGTTCAAGTGATTCAACCTCCCCAGTAGCTGGGACTACAGGCATGCGCCACCGCACCCAGCTAAATTTTGTATTTTTAGTAGACAGGGTTTCACCGTGTTGGCCAGGATGGTCCCAAATTCCTGACCTCAGGTGATCTGCCCACCTCAGCTTCCCAAAGTGCTAGGATTACAAGCATCTTCTCCCTCCACCCTGGGAAATCCCAGTCCCATCATCCTGGTGTGAGAATAAATTTGGGCTTTCCTGCTCCAGCTGAGATAACCAACTGTCTTCCATAATCAGGAAACCAAGTGCCATCTTCTCAAGAAACTTTATTTTCACATAGCTGAAGTGCAAAACATAGGTGACAATTTTTAATAAGCATAAATCTTTAGCCACAGAATGTCTACAAGAATTACAACTTTAAAACTTTTGTATTTCAAAGATATCTGAACTCAAATAAATCAATTTCTTTAAAAAAAAAAAAAAAAGTAGCTGGGTGTGGTGGCGTGTGTCTTTAGTCCCAGCTGCTCGGGGGGCTGAGGTAGGAGGATCACCTGAGCCTAGGAGGTCGAGGCTGCAATGAGCCATGATTGTGCCACTTCACCCCAGC
>NW_016107339.1:10585734-10606039 GCF_001604975.1 Cebus imitator | reverse complement strand
AGAGTGAGAGACCCTGTCTCAAAAAAAAAAAAAAAAAGTCCATATACAGGTTTTTGTCTGGATATATGTTTTCAACTCATTTGGGTACACACCAAAGAGCATAACTGCTGCATTATATGGCAATGGTATGTTTAGTTTTCTAAGAAATTGCCAGACTGTCTTCCAAAGTGGTTTTACCATTTTGCGTAACCACCAGCAACAAATGAGAGTTCCTGTAGTTCCACATCCTTGTCCGCATTTGGTGTTGTCAATGTTTTGGACTTTAGCCAGTCTAATAAGTGTGCAGTGGTATCTCATTATTGTTTTAATTTGCAGGTTTTTTTCTTTTTCTGTTTGAGACAGGGTCTTGCTCTGTTGGAGTGGAATGATCTCGGCTCACTGCAGCCTCCACCTCCCAGGTTCAAGTGATTCTTCTGCCTCAGCCTCCTGAGTAGCTGTGATTACAGGCACAGACCACTATGCCTGGCTAGTTTCTGTATCTTTAGTAGAGACAGGGTTTCGGCATGTTGGCCAGGCTGGTCTCAAACTCCTGACCTCAGGTGATCCACCTGCCTTCGTCTCCCAAACTGCTGGGATTACAGGCATGAGCCACCGTGCCCAGCCATGTTTTAATCTGCAATTTCTTAATGACACACAATGTTGAACATTTTTTCATATCTTTGTTTGCTATCAATGTATCTTCTTTGGTAAGGCGTCTGTTACAAGTATTTTGCCCATTTTGAAGTCAGGTTGTTTTCTTATTGTTGAGTTTTAAGAGGTTTTTTTTGTATATTTTGGATAACTGTTCTTTATCAAATATATCTTTTGCAAAGTCTGCAATTTGTCTCCTTATTCTCTTGGTAAGGGTTCTTTTAAACATTTATTATTTTTATTTATTTATTTATTTTTCTTTTTATCTCAGCATCTTCCCAATAAACATTTTTTCATACAGCTGCCATCATAGTGTACCTATTTTATATTCTGATTCTTCCAATTTGACACTATGCACATTTTAAAATGTCACTATAAAATAGTGACATTTAGTAGTATTAAAATAACTACAATTATAAATGACTACATTATGTCCTATTGAATGCTCTCCAAACTGATCAATGAAATCCTTGCCAAAATCGAAGCTGGCTTTGTGGCAGAATTTAGCAAGCTGATCCTAAAATTCATATGGAAATGTAAGAGACCCAAAATAACCAAAACAATCTTAAGAAGAAAAAAGTGGTAGAACACACACTTCATAGTTTCAAAACTTACTACAAAGCTACACTAATCAAGACAATGTGGTAGTGGCAAATGAACAGACACACAGATCATGGAATAGAACTGAAAGTCAAGAAATAAACTTACATTCAGCCGGGCATGGTGGATCATGCCTGTAATCCTAGCACTTTGGGAGGCCGAGGCGGGTGGATCACCTGAGGTCAGGAGTTCTAGACCAGCCTGACCAACATGGAGAACCCCTTTTCTAACCAACCAACCAACCAACCAACCAGCCAACCAACCAACCAACCCACTAACCAACCCCAAAGAAACTGAGTTTTGAAAAGGGTACCAGGACAATTCTGGGATAAAGAACAGTTTTTTCAACAAATTTTGCTGGGACAACTAGCTCTTCACATGCAAACGATTACAACATTGGACACACAAGCTTAAACCATTTACAAAAAGTAACTCAAAATGAATCAAAGACATAAATGTAAAATATAAAACTATAGAACTCTTATTAGAAATCATAGGGGTAAATCTTCATTGACCTTGGATTAGGCAAAGGTTTCTTATGCAAAACTGAAGGCCAAAGCAACAAAAAAATAGAAAAACTGAACTTCATCAAAATTTAAAACTTCTGTGTCAAAGGACATCATAAAGGAAATGAAAAGATAATGCACAGAATGGGAGAAAAATTTTGCAAGTCATACATATAATGAGATCTGTAGCCAGAATATAGTAAGAGGCCAGGTGCAGAGGCTCACACCTGTAATCCCATGTAATTATAAGTAATTAACATAATTAAAAGTATGGGTTCTCTTCATTACCTGTGTAATCCCAGCACTTGGGGAGGCCAAGGTAGGAGGATCACTTGAGCTCAAGAGTTGGAGATCAGGCTGAGCAACATAACAAAACCCCATCTCTAAAATAAATATATATTTACATATATGTGTGTGTATATATAAAGAAATCTTCCAAGTCAATAAAAAGACAAAACAAATTCAAAATGAGCAAAAAATTTGAACAGATCTTCTCCAGAGAAGATGTAACAAATGGCCACATGAAAATATGCTTGGCCAAGCACTGTGGCTCACACCTGTAATCCCAGCACTTTGTAAGGCCAAGGCAGGCAGATCACCTGAGGTCAGGAGTTCAAGACCAGCCTGGCCAACAAGGTGAAACCCTGTCTCTACTAAAAATATAAACGTTAGCTAGGCATGGTGGCATGTGCCTATAGCCCTAGCTACTTGGAAGGCTGAGGCAGAAGAATTGCTTGAACCAAGATCATGCCACCGCATTCCAGCCTGGGTGACAGAGCAAGACTCCATTCCAAAAAAAAAAAAAAGATGCTCAACATCATTAATCATTAAAGAAATGCAAATCAAAACTACAATAAGATACCAAACAAACCCACTAAGATGACTACTATAAAAAAGATAACAAGCTATATACAATGGCTCACACCTGTAATCCCAGCACTTTGGGAGGCCGAGGCAGGTAGATCGCTTGAGGTTAGAAGTTTGAGACCAGCTTGCCTAACATGGTGAAACCTGTCTCTACCAAAAAATACAAAAATTAGCTGGGCATGGTGGCACATGCCTATAGTCCCAGCTACTCAGGAAGTTGAGCACAAGAATCGCTTGAACCCGGGAAATTGAGGCTGCAGTGAGCTGAGATCACACCACTGCACACCAGCCTGAGTGACAGAGTGAGAGCCTACGAAAAAAAAAAAAAAAAAGGAGAGAGAGAGAATAACAAATATTGAAAAAGATGTGGAGAAAGTGAGACTCTTATTCACTGCCTTGGAGAATATAAAATGGTGTGGCTGCTTTGGAAAATAGCCTGGGACTTCTCTAAAAAGTTAAACAATTTGCCCCAATAATTCCATTCCTAGGTGTATTCCAAGGAAAATGAAAACATATATCCACACAGAAACTTATACACAAATATTCACGACAGCACTGTTTATAATAGTAGCCAAAGAATGAAAATAATCCAAGTGTCCATTAACTGATCAATGAAGAAGCAAAACATGGTATATCCACATTATGGAATATTAACCAGCAATGCTGTGCTGACAACATACTACAACATGGATGACCCTTGAAAACACTAATGTTAAATGAAAGCAGCCAGTCATGAAAGGCCATGAATTATATGATCCCATTTATATGGAAGGTTCAGAATAGGCAAATTCATAGAGACATAAAGTAGACTGGTGGTTGCTTAGGGTTAGGGTAAACAGGAGGAAATGGGGAGTGGGAAATTTCTTTTTAGGGTTATAAATGTTTCAGAGTGGGACAGCAGTAATAGTTGCACAAATCTGTAAAATATGCTGAAAACCACTGAATTATACACTTTATTTTATTTACTTTATTTTATTGTATGTATGTATGTATTTATAGAGAGATGAGGTCTCGCTATGTTGAACAGGCTCATCTTGAACTCCTGGCCTCAAGCGAACCTCCCATCTCAGCCTCCCAAAGTGCTGGGATTACAGGCATAAGCCACCACACCCAGCCTGAATTGTACACTTTAAAGGGGAAAATATTATAGTATGTGAATTTTATCTCAATTAAGCTGCTAAAAAATTATTCTACTGAATGGATGACCATAATTCATAAATGATATACACTGCTTCCAACTTACTGATACTCTGTAATACTGCTATGAACATTTTTGTGCCTAAGCTTTTAACATATGTAATTCAAAGCATGGCTTCTTGGCGGGCACAGCGGCTCATGCCTGTAATCCCAGGTACTTTGGGAGGCTGAGGTGGGCGGATCACCTGATGTCAGGAGTTTGAGACGAGCCTGGCCAACATAGTGAAACCCCGTCTCTACTAAAAATACAAATATTTAGCTGGGCGTGGTGGCAGGTGCCTGTAATCCCAGCTACTCAAGAGGCTAAGGCAGGAGAATCACTTAAACCCAGGAGGTGGAGGCTGCAGTGAACAGAGATCACGCCATTGCACTCTAGCCTGGGCAACAGGAGTGAAACTCTGTCCCCACTGCCAAAAAAAATGTATGGCATCTTGAACACAGTCAACACAGTCTGCTTGAATGAGAATCTTAGCTTGACAATATAGCAACTGTATGATCTTGTGCGAGTCACTTACCTTCTTTGTGCCTCGGTTTCCCTATCTAAAACACAAGGTTATCAGTATCAATATCTCTTGGGATTGTAAGGACTAAAGTAATGTACATAAAGCGCTTTGTATAGTGCCTGTTACATGGTAAACTTTCAACACAGTAGTAGTAGTAGATAGTGTAACTGTTGTTTAGTTTGTATTACCTTCTCTTTTCAAATTTTTTAATTTTTTTTTTTTTTTTTTTTTAGAAACGAGGTTTTCCTATGTTGCCCAAGATGATCTCAAATTCTTGGGCTCAAGTGATCTTCCTGCCTCAGTCTCCCAAGTTGCTAAGATTTACATGCAAAAGCCACTGTGGCTGGCTAGTTTGTATTATTTTCTTAAGATTTCCAGAAGTGGTATGACCTCATCAAAAACAACGAGAATTTACGTGTCTGATTTTTGTTTTGTTTTGTTTTTTTTGAGACAGGGTTTTGCTCTGTTGCCCAGGCTGGAGTACTGTGGCACGGTCATAGTTCACTATAGCCTCAATCTCCCAGGTTCAAATGATCCTCCCACCTCAGCCTTCCAAGTAGCTGGGATTAGAGACACACACAACCACACCCAGCTAATTTTTTTTATTTTTATTTTTGTAGAGACGAGGTCGCACTATATTGCCCAGGCTGTTCCTGAACTCCTGGGCTCAAGCGATCTTCCCACCTCGGCCTCCCAAAGTGCTAGGGTTATAAGTGTGAGCCACCGCGCCTGGTTGTGTCCGAATATATTTCAAAAAAATACACCTAAAGCTGAGTATACTAATATTTGGTGCCAGTAGTAAGCATATGTAAATATATAAGAGAACAAGGATTAACTAGTTATCATAATTACAGTAAATTTGTTTTGTTAATAGGAATCTCATTTTAAATGTGCATTCGTTTTTGCTGCTTTTGGCCCTTAGTTGTTTGAAAGCCAATAGTTTTTTTAATTATCCTATGAATCCTACACACTACGAATACCTACTGAATAGGAAATGTCTGTAAGCCCCTGTTCTCGGGGCTACAGAGGAAACTGAATTAAGTTAACCCAAGGATTTTTGGTGAAGGCAAAGAAACATTTTAATTCCAAATATTATGATTACATAGAAGAGAGCTACAAAGTGTTTCTGAGTCCAAAGCAGGGAGAAGATGGCAGTGTCTAAACTGGTTCTTGAAGGACAGGCATACTTTCAACTGGCAATGGTGTGGCAAGAGTAAAATCAAGGCTGGTAAAAGAACACAGCATGTTTCAAGCCTAAGCAGCTTAAGTACAAAGTGGCTTGGGGCAGGAATGATGAGAGACCAAGAGCACAAAGAGGACCCTCTAAAACAGAGCCAGTGATCATGTGAACTGAGGGGGCAGGCTTCTCACAAGGCAAACTGTGCAGAAAGACCCGAAGACACAAAGCATCATGACCCACCCAGGGAGCTGCATGTGATTCCACTTGGCTAAGCGACGGGTACATGTGGGAAAGATGCAGATGATGCTAAATAAACAGGCAGAGGCCTGACTGTGAAGGACCTTGTGTGCCAGAATAAAGTACATGAACTTTATTCCAAAGGCAACAGGAACTGAAGCATTTTTAAGAAAAGAAATGACAAGCAGACTAGCTTTAAGAAAAAATTACTCTGACACTCCAGTGGCTTCCCATCTCACACAGAATAAAACCCAAAGTCCTTCTTATGCTTAATACCCTATATACACCGATCACTGGCTATCTCTGAAATTATTTCTCCTTCTGCCCTCACTCACTGCTCTGGCTACAGTGGACTTTTTGCTCTCCCTCCCATGTCCCGTTTCCTCAGGGCCTTTGCACTTGCTGTCCCCTCTACCTGGTACTCTTCCTGGATAGCTACATAGCTCGCTCCCTCACTCCTTTCAGGTCTGCCTTCATGTTCAAACACTTTCTTATCGGAGTTGCTTTTACTGTTACTGGAAATAAAAGAGCAAAAATCGACTATAATCAGCCCCTGCTATGTTTTCCTCCAGTGTATTTACAGCATCTGTATACCGCCTGTCTCTCCTTACTAGAATGTGAGCTCTATGATGGATCCCTTCAATAACCGTGTGACATTGAGATTGTTACCAGACAGCAAAACTAAGGGAAGAACTAAGTAATCTATCCATGGATATACACTGCTAGTGAACAGTGGAACCAAGGAGAATGACTCCAAAGCCCGCACTCTAAACGTTTTACATACTGACTCCCCAGTAGTGTCCCAGGTCCCTGACTCTGATTCTAAAGCATTTCCTGTGAACAGGCTCCATGCTGACAAGCACTAAGGCAGCAAAAACTCTGAATTCACAGTATGTCCTTCTAAAAAGACATCGCTTCTTATCATTTGTATTAGCCATGTTTTAAAAGCTAGGAAATATTTTTTAAATAATCAATCAAAATGTACAAGGTATCTGGACTTTTATCTATCCAAAAATTATTTTATTTTTAGCCCCACAGATATTCAAACAAGATGAAAAGATTTTATCAACTAAAAGGAACACAGCCTATGATACCAAAACTGCTTTCCCAAGACCCTTTTACAGGTATCATATTCAATTTCAGAAATAAAACTCAACAACATCTTTAAAATCATCATCAAAATTTTCTAACACACCACTCCCAGAGGAAGAACAATGTGGTATCTACAGGAAAACTTCCAGCAAATACAATTATCATATGCAGTAAAAGAATGAAAGGTAGGCTCAGTAACAGTTCTCTTGATTATTTTCCCATGCCTGAAATTATTAAATTTCCTCTCTGCCAGGACATTCTTTCATCCCATCTCTTGTTACCGTCAGTATCCTCTCTTTAAAATGTAGTTTTCAATCAACAGTTCCTCCCACCAACCACTTCATACCGGAATTCATCCACTCTTAATTTCAACTACTACCTCTATGAGTATAACTCCCAAATCCTAATAGAGGTAGTAGTTGAAATTAAGAGTGGCATAATTTCTCCCTGTTTCCTTCTCCAATCTTTGATTTCTCTCATTTCAGGACCATTTTACTTCCTTACATTTTTAAGGAAAATTAGCTTTTTCAAAATTGGTCCCTTCTCCATTTACTTCATAATCTATGTATTATCTGGGCATTCTCCTAGGTTTGCAACTTCAACATAATTTTTCTCCACTTAATCAATAGGACCTGCCAACTATTCATTGTGTTTCCTTGCCTTAATTTTGACTCCATAGCTATCACCACATTCTGAGTTTTCTTCCCCTCTCTTGTGAATTACTACGGTTCTCCAGAGGACCTGCCTATCTCCAGGCGGCTCACTCACTTCCACTCATTCTGTATACACTGCTAGTGAAGGCTTTCTTATTCAGCACACCTACTACATTATTCCCTAATTCAAGGACCTTAAATAGTGCCCCAGCACAACAAATCTAAACTTCTCAAACCAGCACGCGGTCTTCTGCTCCTTTAGAACATCACTAGCGAGTGTTTATCTTAACCATTCTAAAAAGATAAAAACCTAGAAACCCAACATTGTGATCTTCCACATCTGAATCTGTACAATGCACACTATGGGTCTGTAGAGGTCACAGTACACCATCTTCCACCTAACTTCAACTGACCATATCAGCCAACTATAGACAGTCCCCAACTTAGGGTTTGGGTTACGAGTTTCAACTTTTTTTTTTTTTGAGATAGAGTCTCACTTCGTCACCCAGGCTGGAGTACAGTGGCACGATCTCAGCTCACTGCAACTTCCGCCTCCTGGGTTTAAGCAATTCTCCTGCCTCAGCCTCCCAAGTAGTGGATTACAGGTACGCACCACCACACCCGGCTAATTTTTGTATTTTTAGTAGAGACGGGGTTTTATCCTGATGGTCAAGCTGGTCTTGAATTCCTGACCTCAAGTGATCTGCCTGCCTCAGCCTCCCAAAGTGCTGGGATTACAGGCACGAGTTTCAACTTTATGATGGTGAGAAGGCCATACACTTTTAGTAGAAATAGTACTCCAAGCACCCATACAACTATTCTGCTTTTCACTTTCAGTTTTCAATAAATTATGTGAGATATTCAACACATTATAAAATAGGCATTCTATTAGATGCTTTTGTCCAACTGTAGGCTAATTTAAGTGTTCTGAGCACATGTAAGGTAGGCTATGATGTTCAGGTTAGGTATATATATTAAATGCATTTTCAACTTATGATATTTTCTATTTACAATGAGTTTATCAGGATGTAAAACCATTATAACCCAAGGAACATGTATATTACCTAATCTATCATTTTCTGAACATCTCGAGTCACCACAACAAGGATTCATTTTCAGAAGTTTAATCCTCTAATCCACAAAATGAAAGTGTGTACAGTTATCAGGAAAATAACACTTCATATCTTTAGTAAGAGTACAAATTGGTAGAATATTTTTAAGGGCAAATTTCACAATATTTACTGAAAGTTTATGAGCAAATATCCTTTAGCCCAGCAATACCACTTCCAGTAAATAACCTGTAGATATTTTCACAGAAGCAAGCAAAAATACATGCAGAAACACTACTATTATAGTAAAAAAAAAGGGGGGGGGGCGAAGAGGAGTGGGTTTCCTTAATAAACCTATTATATACCTCTACAATGGAATATTTATAAAATTAAAAATAAAGACACAGTTACAAACGAACTGATATGGAAAGTTTAAGAATGGCATGAAGAAAAGAAAGCTATTCACAGAACAGAATATAATTGTTCTATTTGTGTAAAGAAAGTATGTATGAAGAGAAAATATCTAGAAAAAAATATAGTAAGCCATGAATAGTAGCTAATTCTGGAGAATGGGGCTCAGGAGAAGAAACAATAAATTTTCACTTTTTGTTTTATATATATGTGTGTGTGCATACATACACACATCCCTTCTAAAAACATAACCAGTTTATTAAATTTACATTAATAAAGAAAACAGTATAGCAAAGGCTTTTAACCATAGAAGAATATAATTGATCTTGATTATCCACAGCACAAGAAATATGAGCTATTAAAAGTGCATAATGAGAAACTTATACATTCAACTATTTATGGAACATTTACTACGTGTCAAGCATTATGCCTGATACTGACACAATGGTGAACCAGAAAGACCTAGTCCTTGCTCCCAAGGAACTTACAGAAAGGCCTTTTGGACTCCAGTGTTTCTGTCTTCCCTATAAGAACCACTCTGACTTACAAGTGTGTGCTCTCACTGTGACTATTATATTTATGGCTTCCATAAGACAGATATTAATTAATAGAATCACTGTATCAAACAAAAAGAAACCTTAAAATGATTAACCCCTGTTTCCTCCGTAATAATAAAAATTATTATTATTATTATTTTGAGATGGAGTCTCACTCTGTCTCCCAGGCTGGAGTGCAGTGGCACAATCTTGGCTCACTGCAACCTTCACCTCCGGGGTTCAAGCAATTCTCCTGCCTCTGCCTCCCAAGCAGCTGGGATTACAGGCGCCTGCCACCATGCCCGGCTAATTGTTGTATTTTTAGTAGAGATGGGGTTTTACCATGCTCGCCAGGCTGGTCTCGAACTCCTGACCTCAGGCAATCTGCCTGCCTCAGCCTCCCAAAGTGCTAGGATTACAGGTGTGAGCCACGACACCTGGCCCACAGTTACTTTTTAAAGTTATTAGAAGCACAATCTGTGGAAAGAACAATTCAACAAGCACTCTTTTAAATAAATAAGAAGTAACCTAGTTGGCTAGGCACAGTGGCTCATGCCTGTAATTCCAATATTTTGGGAGGCAGAGGCAGGTGGATCACCTGAGGTCAGGAGTTTGAGACCAGCCTGAACAACATGGTGAAACCCCATCTCTACTAAAAATACAAAAATCAGCCAGACGTGGTGGCAGGTACCTGTAATCCCAGCTACTCAGGAGGCTGAGGCAGGAGAATCACTTGAACTCAGGAAGCAGAGGTTGCAGTGAGCTGAGACCCCGCCACTGCACTCCAACCTGGGTGACAGAGTGAGACACTCTCTCTCTCTCTCAAAAAAAAAATAGTAACCTAAATGTTAAATGAAGTTTAAGAGAAATTAGCTAACAACATTGAAAAAGGAAAAAAAATTATAGGAAATTTTTATTTTATTTTCCTCACTAATTTACTTAATTTTTCTACAATGAATATGTAATATATTGAGAAGGTAAAAGTTATTATTCAAAAGAATCCTCTAATGGCAACAACAGATCAGCTACTGTATAAAATCCAACTCCTTTACCCACTATACCCGGCTCTTTATGTTCTGGCCTTGCTGAGACTCCTTGTGTCAGCCCAGAGCCCACTTCTCTTTATGCTGGCAAACAGCATCCCAGGACTTTCCTCTGGGAAGTCCTGCTCCTTACCACTTAGGCTAGGCCTAGCATCCAGTTTTTGCCAGTCATTGCTTTCTATCCCCTTGACTACCACAGTTCAGGGGTAAATGCTCGACCCTAACAGACCAAAACCAAAATCAATCCTGAAAAGAGACTAACTTTAATGAAACCATTAAATTGATTATAATTAAGTGACAGGTAATACAGCTAAAAATCCTTTTAAAAACTTTGTAATAAAAGTAATTTTCACTTAATGTGGTCCCTAAATGTTTTGTGTGGCTATTAATTTCAAATCATAAAACTGGAGTAGAATAGTCATGTTACCTCTCTTGTTAAAATGCACAATAAAACAACAACAAAATATAATGGCACAATTTCCATTTTTAGGAAGCTATTAGAACTTCATGATTGTCTCTAAGAATTAGAATGTTAAATTCCTATCAATCACATCCTGTTCAAATACTAAGTATAGAAACAGTAAGAAAATACAGCTCAACCAGGCATATACGTTAGTCACATTTCCTCCGACAAATTTTTTTATAACTTCAAAAATCAAGACTCCTGCAGGAAGTATTTTATATGGAACCTAAAATGCCACAATATATAAGAAAACACTTAAGATGCATCTAACTTTCCAAAACAGTTTGATCAATAAATTATTTTCTTCTCAACTTTAAGAAAGCTATAGAATGTATTTATATATCACAGAAAAATAAAGTTAAATTCAGTGTAAGAAAACAGAAGTTAACCATCAGAATTCCCTAAGACTGAAATAGGCTATTTTGTAAAACAGGGACCTCCTCTTCCTTGGAACTAAGCTAAAACTAAAACTCTGGAATTCTCTGGAAATAAGACATCCTTGAGGAATTCAACTGATGTGCCAGCTGTTTTATTTCTTGAAAGAATATAGCTGAACACATATAATAATCTGTTGCTTTTTTTTTCTAGTATTACACAATGTTCCTGGCCTACAATGCACATACTGTATCTATTATCATATTTAAGCATCTGACAGCATTGTTATAAGAATCCTTAATATTCATCTCTAATTAAATACATACATAAAATTTTCAGTCTTCAAAAGGGCATGGCTTTCAGTAGAGTATCATATATATTTTTTCCACATAGTCTAAATACAATACATTTCCTGACCTTTTAGCTTTCAGTTTCCTGTTCGTCAGTGGCTACAGCTCTAGAGGCAATACATAAACACATCCCAGCCATGGTATTTCCACTTTTGACAACAGTGGACATGAACTTAATATGACCAATATAATTATAGTACATATAATGGTATCTGATGGCTAAGACAGCAACAGCAGAAATTCAATTATTTTCAAAAGCAGAAATATAAATTATGTTCCATATATAAGAATTCACATAACAAACCTTTTAAAACTTACGACTCAGAAAAAGTGTCTCTCTTGTGAAAAACTGAAAAGGTTTTCTTTATTAGACAATAACTATAAAACCTATCCTGTTTCCTTTTTTCTCTTGCTTGCCAGGAAGCTCAGAGCTAAATTTAATGTTCAAATGCAGAAACAATCTGGCCTCAGATTACTAATGTAAAGATGTCTTCCCATTCCCTCATTCTGCTCATTATTTCTCAAGTGATTTATGCTCATTTTCTACCTTTGTTTTTAATGGTCTTTGCCTGTTTTGTTTTAATCACAAACTATCAAATCCTTTTCAATAAATAAGTTCATATAAATTATAAATTAAAGAAAACTTAATGACCTTAGTTTGTATCTTCACACCACTGCATAACCTGCTAATGCAATTTACAGAAAATGGAGGTTCTAAAAGGTATCTTTGCTGTTTTAAAGTTAATTATTTCACATGATTCACTTTTAGAAAAGCCAATGACAATTTTTTAAAATAAAAGAATAACAGAATGAAGCAAGGATCAAAACTTAAATTACTAAATTAAAGACACTGAATTAGGAGGATTCCAAATTTTTTAATGTTTTAAATTTACTAACAAAATTGGTCTGGCAAAGCTAGGTAACTATTATAAAAAATAAACTTACATAAAGGGTATTAAATTCTGAGCAGGTGAGATGGCTCACATCTATAATCCTAACACTTTGAGAGGCCGAGGCGGGTGGATCACTTGAGGTCAGGAGTTCAAAACTAGCCTGGCCAACATGATGAAACTCTGTCTCTACTAAAAATACAAAAAAAAATTAGCCAGGTATGGTGGTGGGCACCTGTAATCCCAGCTACTCAAGGGGCTGAGGCACAAGAATGACTTGAACCTGGGAGGCGGAGGTTGCTGTGAGCCAAGATTGTGCCACTGCACTCCAGCATGGGCAACAGAGCAAGACTTCGTCTCAAAAAACAAAACAAAACAAAACAAAAACCCTCATACACTGCTATCCGTGTCATTAGCTGCAGAGTGGACATCAGGTATAAAAATATTGAAATAGTCTAGGAATCTAAGAAAAAGGGGGAAAACTCAGTCACATGTTTAAAAATTATAAATGCACACATACACATGAAAATGTTTGTATATGGTTAATACCAAAATTTGTTAAATGGAGATAAAAGGGAGGTATTAATTAAATTAATAAGCCAGGTACAGTTATTCTTGCCTGTAATCCCAGCACTTTCCAAGGCCAAAGTGAGACGATCCCTTGAGCCCAGGATTTTGAGGCCAGCCTGGACAAAACGGTAAAACCCTGTCTCCACAAAAAATGCAAAACTTAGTTGGGCATGGTGATGCACACCTGTAGTCCCAGCTACTTGGGAGGCTGGGGCAGAACGGTTGCTTGAGCCTGGGAGGCAGAGGCTGCAGTGAGCTAAGATCACACCACTACACTCCAGCCTGGGTAACAGAGTGCAACCCTATCTCAAAAAAATAAATAAATAAACAAAAACAATAAAAGGAAAAGAAACTACAATCCAAACTGACACATCTAGCCAAAATCTTAAAAAATATATCATGAATTCAAAAAAATCTAAACACAGTCATATTAAAAATGGAAAAGGGAAATGAATGCATTTTATAACAGAAAAGACAGCCTATAAAGTGCCTAACATTATATGAAAGCTCCCCAATTTTAGAGGACACAAATAAAATGATAATAAATGGAAGGAACAAGACAGCCAAATAGTATCTATAAAATGAAAGTGAAAAAGTCAATTATCGCTTTCTCTCTCAAGATATCAGAATTGCAGGGTTTTCTGCACAAATGGTAGCGCCATACCAGAACAAAACAAAACAAAACAGAATTTCAGGGTTAACAGAAGTTAAATTACAAAAAACTTCATATTCTAAGACTGAAGTTAACAGCAAAATTTATTACTATGTAAATTTAAAAGGCTAGTAATCATCCACAAATATAGCTTAACAAATTGTTTTTAAGCAGCAATAACATAATTCAACATAAGAAAAACATTTAAAAAATAGAAACAGAAGTTTCAACACATTATATGAAGGGGCTAAGAGAAACCTACACACACAAAACCAGCCCTCTAAAGAACCCCAAAATCTACTTTTGAGGCATTTATCTTCTCTCTTAGTAGCAATAATTAGAAGATAAAATTTGTTGTGTCTTTTTTCTTCACTATCTCCAGTAATGGCTATAAGCAAGCTAAAATTTGTTATAAAGGGTTACCATCCAAATACAAAACAAGTCACAGATCAGAAAAGGGAGAAAAAAAATCCCTTTTTACCTTCTGAAAAATGAAGACAAGAAAAAGAAACCAAACCATGAGAAATACAAATAAATAATCTGATACAAGGTATTGAGGACATGGAAAAAATTTTGTATAGACATTTGTGAATTATATGATTCAACTTCACAGTGTTTAATATAGAAAAATGAATATTTCAGTAAAAATCAATCTAGTCCAGCAGCTTGCCTTTTTTTTTTTTTTTTTTTTTAAGAAGTAATGTGGCAGACTGCAGAGGTCTAGGACATCTGCATAAAACCCAGGACACTTTTTACTTCTTTAATCATGGGAAAGAATATAGAACATGAAAAGTTTACCATTTGCAAAATGATTTATTGATTATGCTTATAGAGACTAAAAAGTATTTGTACATTACACAAATTTTAAAAATGCAGAGAGGGCAAACGTATTTAAACATAAGTTTTGAAGGAAGAAAAGGAAGTGATGTGATAGTGAACTGGTGCTTGGGAACTAACATTATATATGAGAAAAAATTACCAGCCCTGTAAAAGGGAAGAGAATATTTACTGAGCAACTGGTATGGCCAGACACTAAGCTTAGATACCTTATATCACATTACATCTAGGTAGAAAAACAATGTAAAAGAAAATGCTTGAATACATAACACACCATTATGTGTTGTGTGTGGCATATATTAAAATCTAAGAGATTGGCTGGGTGTAGTGGCTCCTGCCTATAGTCCCAGCACTTTGGGAGGCCAGGGCAGGCAGATCACTTGAGGCCAGGAGTTCGAGACCAGCCTGGGCACCAACACAGTGAGACCCCATCTCTACAGAAAATTTAAAAATTAGCCAGGTACAGTGGTGTGCGCCTTTAGTCCCAACTACTTAGGAGATTGAGGTGGAAAGATTGAGCCTAAGCCTGAAAAGGAGCTGTGATTGTGCCACTGCACTCCAGCCTGGGCAACAAAGAGAGAACAAGAAAAAAAAAAAAAAAAAAAAAAAAAAAAAAAAAAAAAAAAAGAAGAAGAAAAAGAAGAAAGAAACAAAAAGTCCACTCTTTTGAGAATATTATTTATGTTTATAATACTATTATAATTTACAACTCTAAAAATGCAAGCAAGAAACCCTCTCCTCAAAGCAGATTTTGGAGTGTTGGTTTTACGCATTACTTTAAGAATAGTGATGCTCATGTGAGAAATAAAATCATGGGCTTATTAATAAGGTTGAATTATTATCATATAGTTCCTGTAAGTAAAATTATTTTTGTCTTGGTGTTTAACAGTAATAACACAAAATTGACTTATTGTACTACTAAAATTCCCACCCAGATGGCTGAGAATCACACTGAGATTATAGTAAAAAACAGCCTTCAGCCATTCAAAAGTGGGCGAAGGATATGAACAGACACTTTGCAAAAGAAAACATTTATAAGGCCAACAAATATATGAAAAAATGCTCATCATCAAATGCAAATCAAAACCACACTGAGATACCATCTCATGCCAGTTAGAACGGCGATCACTAAAAAATCTGGAGACAACAGATGCTGGAGAGGATATGGAGAAATAGGAACACTTTTACACTGTTGGTGGGAGTGTAAATTAGTTCAACCACTGTGGAAGATAGTGTGGCGATTCCCCAAGGACCTAGAAATAGAAATTCCATTTGACCTAGCAACTCATTACTGGTTATATATCCAAAGGATTATAAATTGTTCTATTATAAAGACACATGCACATTTATGTTCATTACAGCACTGTTTACAACAGCAAAGACCTGGAACCAATCCAAATGCCCATCGATGACAGACTGGACAAGGAAAATGTGGCACATATACACCATGGGCTACTACACAGCCATAAAAACTATGAGTTTGTGTCCTTTGTAGGGACATGGATGAATCTGGAAACCATCATTCTCAGCAAACTGACACAAGAACAGAAAATCAAACACCGCATGTTCTCACTCATAGGCAGGTGTTGAACAATGAGAACACATGGACACAGGAAGGGGGGCAACACACACTGGGGTCTGTTGGTGGGGGAGAATAGGGGAGGGACAGCAGGGGGAAGGGAGGTTGGAGAGGGATAACATGGGGAGAAATGCCAGATATAGGTGACAGGGAGATGGAGGCAGCAAACCACCTTGCCACGTAAGTACCCATGTAACAATCATGCGTGTTCTGCACATGTACCCCAGAACCTGATGTGCAATAAAATATATATATATAGGGCCGGGCGCGGTGGCTCAAGCCTGTAATCCCAGCACTTTGGGAGGCTGAGGCGGGTGGATCACGAGGTCAAGAGATCGAGACCATCCTGGTCAACATGGTGAAACCCCGTCTCTACTAAAAATACAAAAAATTAGCTGGGCATGGTGGCACGTGCCCGCAATCCCAGCTACTCAGGAGGCTGAGGCAGGAGAATTGCCTGCACCCAGGAGGCGGAGGTTGCGGTAAGCCGAGATCACGCCATTGCACTCCAGCCTGGGTAACAAGAGCGAAACTCCGTCTCAAAAAAAAAAAAAAAAATATATATATATATATGTATATATATATATATAAAACAAAACAAACAAAAAAACCAGCCTTCATTTAGTCCCAAAAGGGGCAGCCCTGCTCATTCATTAGCTGTGGATCTTGAGCATATGCCTCTAGTTCCTCTACACCTCAATTTCCTCATCTGTAAAACAAGACAGCTGGACTAAAGGATGGTTCTCTTCCTTCTTCCCTTTCTCCCTCTTTCTGGTCCTTTCCACTTTATGGCTTGGTGATTTGGGTTCTAGACTGGGGTTTTGAGGACAGAGAGGAAACACTAGCAGAAACCCACTAAACTTTGTAGAAAAGAAATAAGGATTATGTAAACAACTAGAATATGGAGAAAAAGAGAAAGCCAAACACATTTACAAAAATAAATGGACAAATAAAGAGGCATAATGGCTCAGTTCAGAAGATTATGAGCTTTACTATCAAAATTAGCTTAAACAGAAGTTTCAGTTACTTGGAAATTAAGAAAGATGGGGAGAAATGCTGGAGATACAGACTTAGAAATGATCTGTAACATATAAGCCTCGACAACCCAAGAATCTTCCCAAGTTCCCTCAGTATATATGGAAGAGATGCTAGACTCCTTGGCTTAATCATTCATGTCTCTGTCTCGACAAATTCATCCACTATTCTCCAGCAGGCTATCCCTCTGGCCAATTTGGTTTCATCATTTCAAACAAACCTAGAGTATCTCCCCTTCATTATTACTCAATGTTGTATCTGAAATGCATTCTCCCTTCTCTTAACTTATTAATGATATGTTATCATATTGTTAGAACAATGTTTGAGGAACCATTCTAAGTGTTTTACATGTATTAATTCATTTAATTCTCTCAACAATCCTAGGAGAGAGGTCAAATCACATGCTTAAGATGACACAGCAGCAGAACTGGGATTCAAACACAAGCAGTCTGGCTCCAAAGAGACTGTCAACTTGCTAATGAGTCCTTCAAAGCTCAGATCAAGTTTTGTCACCTTCCTGAAGTTCTCATTTGCTTAAGCAATTATTCCTGCCTCTTGAGCCCTTAAGTCAACCACTCATTTGCCACTTACCATTGGATATAGGTTGTTATTCATCTTTTGTGCATATGTTCTATCTTTTCTGAGAGCAGGATCATGTCCTATTCATTTTGTTAACACAACTTAGAACCTAGCAGAACTTAATAAATACCTGGAACACAGCAGTACTTATTAATGAAACTAGAATAGTATTTAATATTTACTGAAGACATACTAGGTGCTGAGCTAAGCGCTTTACATGTACTGTCTCATTTAATCCTCACAACAACCTTGAGGTAAGTGCTCAGTTTGTCCCTCTCCCATGTTATAGATGAGGAAACTGAGACTTACAGAAAATAAGCATCTTATCCCATATCACAAAGTGGTAATGATAAGATTCACTGAAGTCTTACTTAAGAGTCTACGCCATACTCTTAATCCCCAGGCTACCATAAAACACCTCAAGGAAAGAAAGCATCAATCTTAACAATTCAATTTGCACTTAGCAGCAGCAATACTTCAGCATTACTGAATGGTGTGGATTCAGGATTAGAAGTTCAGCTGCTGCCTTCAAGAAACGCATAGTCCATTATGACTTCAGGATCAAACTTTTATCATTGCCAAGAGTGACTATCATCAAAACTTAGGATTTTAACTTATATTTTAGGGGCAAAATCAAAACAATCCTCGGAATTCTCTTCACCATTTTTTCTACCTTCAGGCTTGCCCACCTTCTCTCACCCTAGGACTCATCTCTCCAGTTCCTGTATAACAGAGTCCCATTAATCCGAACAACTATTGAGACATCTGAATTTAAATCAGTAATAGCTTCGACTCAAGGGTCTACAGCTAGTGCTCGACTTACGACCACGATTGGTTCCGACAGACCGGTCGTAACACGATTTGGTCATAAGTTGGGTAGGCTATATGCACGTGGAGATGGTAGTGCTGCCGGAAGCTGGTCCGCACTGTCGTACGCCCAGCTGGGCAACGTTTGCGCTGCCAGACGCGGAGCAGTTGTGGCTAGCGATTGTGGTCGTAAAGTCAAATGGTCATAGGTTGCATAGGTCGTAAGTTGATCAATACCTGTATCTGATAAATTCCACAATCATAATGAAATATGGGTAATGAAAGATAGCTAGAAAAAAGCAGTAGCAAGAAGAAGCAGAGAAAGGGGGATTTGAATTCATACTGTAAAGCAAATAGAAAAGAAAAAGGCTAGAAAAGCAGAAAAGTGGATACAAATATTAATAGAAGGTGAAAGGGTCCAGAATAAATTCGCTGAAAAGATACAGATAAATCTAAATCCACTTTACAAATGCTGACTCCTTTAATTATTTCTTATCCTAACCTCTAATGGAAACAGAAAAACATGTATGTGAAACAGCCCCTGAAAAATCATTAACTAGGAACAGCATATAAATTAGGAGGTTTTTTTTTCTGAGAAACCACTCATCTTAGAATTTCAGAACTGCAGAGGGACCTTAAGATATTACCTAAAATCCAACCCGCTCATTTTATACATAAAGGCTCAGAATGGCTAAGTAATTTTAACACACCCAAGATCATACAGCAACTTAGTGGCAACACTCCTGAATCTCATTCCAGTGTCTATCCTACCATATCAGGATTCCTGGGATAGTTTATTGTCCTTCTTTCCCCCTCCTTAATAATCATTAAATTAATTTCTGCAAAACCATTTCCAAATCCGTCAGAAGAAACTAATCAGATGTTCTGAATTATCTAGAGTAATATATAATTTCATTCTCTTATCCCCAAAGTCAGTAATTACTTAAACTAGGTCTTGGTTTGTACCAGGAGGAAATTTTAACATTTCCCAGAAGGGCAGAAATAAGAAAAAAAATCTCCATACATGGACCAAAAGCAAGTCAAAACTACCACACATCTGGAAAGGAATCACGCCCAAGACCCCTGGAAGCTAGACAACTGCTAGCGGGAACAACAATGGAGGTCAGTTATAATCTCATTTCTATTTTATACCCTCCCAACTAAGCTCAACTCCTATCTTTCTGACAAACCAATTCCAGAAGCCTGCAAAGAGAAGGCAGTGTAATGAAACAGGGCAGCATGTCACTTTAAGCAAAGGTAGATTTTCAAAGGGTCAGGAAATATGAGACACAAGATAAGAAGAAAGTCTTCAAGTAAATCCAAAGATCTGTACTTTCTGCCATAAAAACACTAGAAAGTCTTAAAAATGTGATATATATATTCGGTTCAGCATTTCCCTTACTACAAAGCACTTGCCGATATTCTGGGCTTGGAGGAATTCATCCTGGGCCACAATCTGTGGTCTAAGAAAGTCTGCTGTTGAAACCCCTTGAAAAATCATGGGCACTGCCAGCCACCACTATTCCACCACGTTATTTGAGCTGAGTGATTTGGCAATCTTCCATATCACCTTGGTTTAAATATAATTATTACCTAGGCCTTAAAAATGATGTGTCTGCCTAAAGGCTGACTGAAGCCAATCTCTCTTTTTTTTTTTTTTTTTT
>NW_016107339.1:10559872-10585054 GCF_001604975.1 Cebus imitator | reverse complement strand
AAAAAAAAAAAAAAAACAGAAAAACAAAACAACAACAACAAAAGAATACAAACAAAAAAAGAATAATGGAGTCATTAACAGCTAAAGAGGTAAGTCAGGAAGAGAAATGTTTGGCTGGAGGGAGTGGGGAGGGGTCATGTTGGCATACAACTGCTACAGAGATGGTATTTAAATATATTTCATTTCAAGACATAAGTGACTATTTAGACTTCAAGTTTAGACAGTGATGTAGGTTTGGGGCCTAAAAAAGGGGTGGCAGTTAAAGCACTGCAATGATGTTTTTAGAGAAAGAAAAGGCAACAGAAAAACATTTAGACAACTGCATTCCTCAGATATTACACTAACCTAACTTTCCAGATGTAAAGTACCTTATTCTACACATATAGAGTATTTGAACTAATTTATTCTAATAAAAAGCATAAAAATTAATCTTTTTCTTTTCCAGGCTATGAATTGACCAAAAAGAAGCTAAAGACAAAAAGTTTCATAATTACCATTTGTCCAAAGTCAATCTCTGAGCTAAAACAATGCTTTTTTATGTTTCTCTACTTATAACAAAACTTTAGGAAAAAACTCAGAAAAATTTGGTACACCAATACTGCCACTGTTTTATGATCTCTGTGAGAACTTAACAGTTTAAAAAAGCACACTAGCTGGACATGGTGGCGCATGCCTATAATCCCAACACTCTGGGAGGCCAAGGCAGGACAGCTTTAGCCCAGGATTTTAAGACCAGCCTGGGCAACATAGTGAGACTCTGGCTCTACAAAAAAAATTTGAAAATTAGCCAGTCATGGTGATGCATGCCTGTAGTCCCAGCTAATGTGGAGGCTGAGGTGGGAGGACTGCTTGTGCTTGGGAGGTCAAGGCTGCAGTGAGCTATGATTTTACTACTACACTTCAACCTGGGGAACAAGCAGGACTAGGACCCTGTTTCAAAAAAATAAAAATAAAAATAACCAAAATGGCAGTAATCAATGAATCTGGGGAATGGGTACATGGAGGTTCATTAAAGAATCTGGAGAGTGGGTATATGAAGCTTCATTACACTATTCTCTCCAGTTCTGTCTATGTGTGCAACTTTCATAATAAAAAGTCTAAAAAGGTCTACTTACAGACATTTTTTAAGTCCTATCCTCAGTTACGGCCAACCATTCAAAACAAAATTCTAGCAGATACTTTTTGAATAATGTTTTCTTCATTCTCAACAGATCAATTTAACACCATAGTGAAATGGACCATAAAAGGGGAAAAGCCCTCATCTGTCATTTCAGAGACACATGAACATGTTTATTACATGGAAAAAGTCAAGTCTCTTTATCCATGTTGACTGATATGAGACATCTGTTATTCTTCATAGAATTATGCTTTTGTTGAAAAATATATAGGTTAAATGACTAGAGAAAATGTGGTATATATGCACAATGGAATACTACTCAGCCATAAAAAGAAATGAAATAATGTCTTTTACAACAACTTTGATACAGCTGGAGGCCATTACTCTAAGTGAACTAACTCAGGAACGGAAAATCAAACACTCCATGTTCTCACTTGTAAGCAGGAGATAAACTAGAAGTACACAAAGGCATACAGAGTGATACAATGGACTTTGGAGATTCAGAAGAGGGTAGGGGAAACGGACAAAAAAACTACATATTGGGTACAATGTATATTACTCAGATAACGGATGCACTAAAATCTCAGAATTCACCACAATATAATTCATCCGTGCAACAAAAAACTACTTGTACTCCAAAAGCTGTTGAAATAAAAAAATATTAAATTTAAAAACTAATAAAAATAGGTCACATAAATGTATTATTTTCATTAGCAAAGGCAAAACAAATGTTTATCTTGAATGTCAATGATTAATTTGTTGAAGCATCTGGTTAGCCCTACAGTTACTTCAAACATCTTCCACTCCGCTAAATAACCAAAAAAACAACTTTCTAATGTAGATGGAAAAAAAACAAGATATTTTTTAAAAATGAACCAGGCCAGGCACAATGGCTCACACCTGCAGTCCTAACACTTTTGGAGGCCAAAGTGAGAGGATCACTTGAGCCAGGAGTTCAAGACCAACCTGAACAACATAGCAAGTCTCTGTCTCTACAATTTTTTTCCTTTAATTAGTCAGTCATGGTGGTGCATGCCTGTAGTCCCAGCCACTAAGGAGGCTGAGGGGGGAGAATCATTGGGGCCCAGGAGTTCCAGGCTGCAGTGAACTATTATCACATTACGGCACTCCAGGCTAGACAACAGAATTAGATCCTGTTTCAAAAGAAAAAGAAGAAAAGAACCAATATCCATTAATTATGCCTAATACTAAATTGTAATGAACACATACCAGAAAGTATATAAAATAATAAGTAGAGGAGGAAAGTTGAATTTTTTTAGCCATTATTGTTTAATTGTTAAATCAAATCACACTACTGAGGCTGTGGGAACATTAAAACTAGTAGACAATGATAGATTCACCACTCAGATTTACCACTTACCAACGATCAAGAATAGTTTAGTTTACAAACACCAATGTCTTTCCTGCCTATGAAAAATAGCACCACCCAAAACAACAAGCAGATTTGTATGCCTCCTCTTCTTTGTCTGGTAAGTTCTAGGATAGTAAAAACTGTTCATGTCTGTGTAACAGCTAGCACACTGTAGGTGTCCAACTCTTCTAACAGAAAACGGTCACCACTTCCAATTCCCAGAAAGGTATTGCTAGGTTTCAGTCACTTTCCCTAGGTGACATGTGTAGGATAACAAAACAAAGCGGGTTTTCCTCATAGGCAGTTCTACCTTGAATCATTTTCAGGATCCTGTTTTCTGTAACAGAGACATGTTGTCATGAGTCTCAAGTGAAAAGCAGTATAAATATATATACATGAAGACAAGACAGTCAACGACTTTCTCAACATTATTAAACCATTGGTTAATTCCTAAGAGTTATTTCACGTTTTTTAGATAACAAGATCTTCCTCATTTTCTTTTTTTTTTTTTTTTGAAGACAGTTTTGCTCTTGTTGCTCCCAGGCTAGAGTGCAATGGCGAGATCTCGGCTCACCATAACCTCCTCCTCTCAGGTGCAAGCAATTCTCCTGCCTCAGTCTCCTGAGTAGCTGAGCTGGGATTATAGGCATGGGCCACCATGCCTGGCTAATTTTGTATTTTAGTAGAGATGGGGCTTCCCCACATTGGTCAGCCTGGTCTTGAACTCCCGACCTCAGGTGATCCACCCACTTCAGCCTCTCAAAATTCTGGGATTACAGGCGTGAGTCACCAAGCCCAGTGATTATCCTCATTTTCAACAAATTTTTTAAGCTTTCTTTCCTTTACTAAAGTAAAATTTTACATACTATAAAATCTTAAGTTTGAATCAACATGTTTGAATAAATGTACATAACAATTGGCAAACCTGTATAAAGGTATACGGAAGTTCCTTGTACTAGTCTTGCAACTTTTGTGTAAGTTAAAAATTATATGAGAGCTTGTTTGGAGGTTCTAGCAGGGGAGCGCAGCTACTCGTATACCCTTGACCGAAGACTGGTCCTCCTCTATCGGGGATGGTGGCCCTCTTCGACCGAACTCGCAGCTTCGGGAGGGACGCATGTGGAGTGGTGAGGGAGGAAGGGGACACCCACGTAGCCAGCCAAATCAGCCAAATCAACCCTGGTGATCAATGGGGTGACAAGATGTCACAGCCAGATCGCCCTCACATTCTAAAAATTATATGAAAACAAAGTTACCCAAAAAGTATATAATTGAATTACCATCACTCAAGTCAAGCGACAGAATATTTCCATCACGTCCCTTAGAAATCACAGCCCCTACGAAGAGGCAACCACTGTCCTGATTTCTATCACTATATCTTAGTTTTGCCTGTTATTGTATTTTTCATAAATGGCATCATAAACACTTATACATACTCATCTGTGCCCGGCTTCTCTTGCTGTGAACAGTATTTCTGAGATTTATCAATGTTACTATGTGAATCAGTAGTTTATTTCTACTGTGAAAAAAGTTGCTATGAACCAACCATTGTGGGCATATACTTATTTTCTCTTGGTACAGTAAGATTTCATTGAAAAGAAAAGTTTTACATATAAATATGCCTGGGAAATAAGGCAGTATAGATACTGCTATAAATACATAAAACATATAGCAACTATATAGTTATATATAATGTAAAAAAGATACTTGATATTTACACATATCTGTGTAATATACACACACATACACAAGCCTGAATAATTCTAAGAAGTCCACCAGAAAGATATTTTAAAAGAATTTATGGCAGGGCGTGGTGGCTCACGCCTATAATCCCAGCACTTTGGGACTTGGTGGATCATGAGGTCAGGAGTTCAAGACCAGCCTGGCCAAGATGGTGAAATCCTATCTCTACTAAAAATACAAAAATTAGCTGGGCATGGTGGAGGGCGCCTGTAATCCCAGCTACTCAGGAGGCTGAGGTGGAGAATTGTTTGAACCCAAAAGGTAGAGGTTGTAATGAGCCGAGATTGTGCCACTGCACTCCAACCTGGGCGACAGAGCCAGACTCCGTCTAAAAAAAAAAATTAGCCAGGCATGGTGGTGCACACCTATAGTCTCAGCTACTCAGGAGGCTGAGGCAGGAGAATCACTTGAACCTGAGATGCAGAGGTTGCAGTGAGCCACGTTCGAGACACTGCACTCCAGCCTGGGCAACAGAGTGAGACTCCATCTCAAAATGAAAGAATGTATAAAGTTCATAGTGAAAGTAAATCTAAGATGGGAATGATGAACATCTAAATTTTTCTTAGTAATTTTATGTTTTAACCTAACAACAATTCAAAAGAGAAACAAGTATCTCTCCACGTAAATTACCTTGTCAGGTTTCAATAAAACACATTTTTCTCTTGAAACAAACATCTCCTCCAAGCTAGAACTTCAAAACAGTGTTACCATCCACTAGGCAATAATTTTTATGCTAGCAACAAAACCCAAAATGTGTGTTCAGAATACAAGACGGTTTTATTGTCTTGCTTTTTAAAAAAAGTTAAACATGGAAAAACTCAATTGGTTAATATCTAACATGGGTAAAGAACATTCCATGCTCATTCAGAGTACATTCTGATACAGACTCAATCTCTAGGACATTTTCTCCATTCCAAAAAGTAACCTATCGCATGCAGCATTATGTCTGTGATTGGGACATCTTGACTTTCAAATTCACTGTGCAATTTTCAGCTAACAATGGAGGAGGTTCTTTCGTTTCCAGAGATAGCAACATTGAGAAACAAATACAAATCTAACCTTTGAAAAGATCAATCTGAAATTTGCAACGCTGCTTTTTACATGAAATGGCCATTTTCTGGGGACTCCTCATTTATAACATCTATAAACTGCCAAAACTAAAACAGAATGCTACAAATGATTCTAGAAATTTACCACTGCCCACTTAGGATTTGCAACTGCAAAAGAGAAAAAACAACCCTCTTCCACTCTAATTTTTGTTCACCTCTTATTCTTCTTTCCAAAAAATGCACAATCTCAAAAAGATACAATTCAAACGTACATTTTTAAGCCAGGCATGTTGGCTTGAGCCTGGGATCCCAGCACTTTGGGAGGCTGAGGCAAGAGGATCACTTGAGCCCAAGAATTTGTGTGGAGGCTGCGGTTAGCCACCACAGTTCGGCCTGCATGATAGATCAAGACACAATCTCTTAAAAAAAAAAAAATACACACACACACACACACATGCACACACACACACACAATGTATGTATATATATGTATATATATATATCTTTTTTCATAAAAAGTATAAAAACATACATAAGCCAATCTCTTTAATAAGTCTATGTTATGTAGACTGGGCACGGTGGCTCACACCTGTAATCAACAATTTGGGAGGCCAAGGCAGGCAGATCACAAGGTCAGGAGATCAAGACCATCCTGGCCAAGATGGTGAAATCCCATCGCTACTAAAAATTAAAAAATTAGCTGGGCGTGGTGGCGCATCCATGTAGTCCCAGCTCCTCGGGAGGCTGAGCAGGGTCTCATTCTGTTGCCCAGGCTGGAGTACAATGGCTGATCACAGCTCACTGCAGCCTCAACCTCCCAGGCTCAAGTGAGCCTCCAATCTCAGCCTCCCAAATAGTTGAAACTACAGGTGCACTCCACCACACGTGGCTAATTTTTCTATTTTTGTAAAGGGGGTTTCGCCATGTTTCCCAGGCTGGTCTTGAATTCCTAGGCTCAAACAATCCACTCACCTTGGCCTCCCAAAGTTCTGGGATTACAGGTATGAGTCACTGCACCTCACCACCTTTTTCTAAGAAGAGAAACAGCCTTGATTAAGCCTTGATTTTGATAACAAAAATGACAGCAACTCCAAACAACTACAATCACAACTTTCAATATCTTTTGCCTGATTGTTTTACAGAACTAAAATAAAATATTCTTATTTTTTTTTAATATTTTGATTCCAGACCAAGGGTAAAAAACAAATACAACAAATATATAGACCCCACACTCCCTCTGGTGGACCTTCACTCTCATTAACCAAAGGTTTTCCCAAAAGGCTGTAAGCAGGCCCTGCACTATGACTCACACTTATAATCCCAGCACTTGAGGAGGCCAAGGCAGGAGGATCACTTGAGCTCAGGAGTTGGACACCAGCCTGGGCAACATAGTTAGACCTTGTCTCTACTAAAAATTAAGAATTTTTAAAATTAGCCAGTTGTGGTGATGGGTGCCTATAACCCCAGCTACTTGGGAGGCTGAGGTGGGAGAATCACTTGAGATCAAAGGTTGGGCAGGAGGATCTCTTGAGCCCAGGAGGTCTGCGGTGAGCCCACAATCACACCACAGCACTTCAGCCTGGGCAATAAAGCAAGACACTGACTCAAAAAAAAAAAAAAAAAAAAAAAAAAAAAAAAAAAAAAAAAAAAAAAAAAAAAAAAAAAAAAACCTAGAAGTAAATACTAAATTAAGCATAAAATGTAGGTTCTCATAACAAACTACTATAAGAAGTACAAATTATTTTGAGTAGAATTTTAGTGTTCTAAATATTGCTAAAATACTCTTATCAATCTGTTAGTAATGTAATAGTACATATGGCCCTACTGAAAATTATTTTAACCAGTTTTATTTGGCAGTACTGTATTTTACATAGTAAATAAACATCTCATTTGCAAATTAAATCACACTTAAGTGTTTATTGTTTTAAATCAATAGTTTTGTGACACACATACCGCCATCCACCCAGTCTCTACTGAATACAGATTTTCTTTTTTTTTTTTGAGACAGTCTCACTCTCACTCTGTAGATTTAATTTTTCTTTATGCTTTTGGGGATATGATGACAGGATTTTAAAATGCACTAAAATATACTGCAGAAAAATTCAGAAATATAAAATATTGAAAAAAATCTACTAATCAGCTAGGTTGGAAAGTTCAAATAGTTTCAGAATTACAAAATGCAGATTATTTAACTTAAACAGGAATTACAAAATTTAGTGTACTCAATATGTACAATATAGATTATTCTTTAGGAACTGTGGAAACTTAATTAAAGATCTTTAGAGGAATTCTTCATGCCAGGTACAAGTACATTACTGTTAAATAAAGCAATACGAGGCCAGGCTCAGTGGCTCATGCCTGTAATCCCAACACTTTGGGAGGCCAAGGCGGGTGGATCACCTATCAGGAGTTCAAAACCAGCCTGGCGATCATGGAGAAACCCCGTCTCTACTAAAAATACAAAAATTAGCTGGGCATGGTGGCGCACACCTGTAGTACCAGCTACTCAGGAGGCTGAGGCAGGAAAATCACTTGAACATGGAAGGGAAGGTTGCAGTCAGCCCAGATAGCACCCTTGCACTCCAGCCTGGGAAACAAGAGCAAAACTCCATCTCAAAANAAAAAAAAAAAAACAAACAAACAAACAAAAAAACACTACTACTGTCTTTAATAGTGCCGTTTGATCTGTCCTCAAAGTTAGCTGTTTTAATGTAAGTCCTTGTTTTCTGCAGCTTTATTTATTTAAAAATACTTACTACTACCTCCAAAACAGTTATACCTGAGGGTAAATGGCTTTAAACATTCCCAATGTTTATTGTGTGGATGTGAGAATTCAACTTATACTTAATTTTAAAACTGAAATTGTGGTTGATAATTTTATAATATCATCTATTACAAGTTAAAGTAGACAAAAATCAGTAATTAAAATATCTAAAAACTGATTTTTAAAATGGGCTTTTAAAGTTAATAAAGCTTTAACTTTTATAGTTAAAATACTAAAATATACTTATATGTAAATAAATTACGAAATATAACTTTATTGTATGTGGTATATATATACATCACCATAGAATAAACACAATAATTATAAATAGTATTTAATATATTCCTGTACACTAAAGAGCAATTACATAAATGATCAAAATAATAGCACTACAGTCTTATTCAGATCCTTACAACTATGTATATAGAATAAGCCCTCCATATACGAGGACGAGACATTGTTCAACGCATCTATCCACACTAAGCATCAAAAAGCCAACTTATCTTTTAACAGCAGTAACTTCTACAGGTATACAAACAGGATGTTCTTTCTTCTCCAGACTAATTCATCCTAAGCTGAGAAGCCTTTAGGAAACTAAACTGAACCCAAAATAGGCATTATTTTCCAAGAATAAACAGAAAACTAAAGATTAGTTGCCTAATTCAATATTTTAAGTTTCTCATGTTGAACTGATTAAAAGTGTGTTTTTAAAAAGCAATTCACACAAAATTCCCATAACTAAAAGAATTAAAGATTAAGAAATATATTTGTTTTGTTAAATGTTAGAAAGACAAAGGCCTCATAGCTTGTTTTGGAGAAATAAAACAATTTATAAAGACCATCTTTGATTTTTTTTAATGTAAAATAGTCACAATAATTGGTTAAAGAATTTATGGTTCAATGGAGAACTCTTATCAGCTATTAGCTAACTTTAATTACCTAGGCAAATAAGTAAAATGACCATTCAATGAATAATAAACCAGCATAATTAAGATTAGTTACTGTGTTCTTAACTTAAACTTCATCTCTGAAGTATAAATCCTACCTAATACAGATATTAGAAGACACATTAGAAGAAAAAACCTGAGTAAATCAAGTGTTTTTCACAAATAATGAGTATTAATAACCATCGTTTTAAAAATGTTATTTCTATAGAATCTCTAAATTGGTCAGGGCCATAACTGTAGATTGTCAGCAGAGGTCAGCTGGGGGAGAGACAAACAGAAAATGGTGAAGTGAAAGTATGACAATAAAAATTTCCCACCAGAGTAAGAATCTTTTCAAGTCGATTCTTGACTTTTGATTCAAACACCAAGAGAAGCAGCTGCCTTTAGAGAATTACTTTATAATTCCCTAAAGTAAAGACCCTTATGGGGGAGGTGGATAGAATCCCAGACTATTAAAAATACTTAACCAAAATATGCTTTAACTTTCCCCTTGTCCACAATCTAACAAAATGGGAAGACAATGAAAATAAACACTCCTGTCTACCCTCAGAGAGGCAAAGAAAGCTCCCATTCAGTACGAAGCCTTATTTCACTGGAAAACATACTCCTGAAAAGTAAATCCAAAACCACGAGCTCAAACTGCCTCATGCAGAATTTACTGAACGGCGGCCAAACGCTGTACACACTGTCCTGAACCACACTGAAGGGTATCTAGAGTTCTGCATCTCCGCTTACAACTTGAACCTTACTACGCTTTCGCCACCACTGCAGAGCCCGATTTTAAAAGCGAGACTATGACGTTCCTGCCGGCGCGTGGATCGAAGAAAGGCACTCTGCACCGTGACTCTCGAAGAGTCTTTTTGGCAATATTGGTTTTTGACTCTTATACGGTGACCGGCGCACCTTTTTGGGCGATCAATTGTGAGGCGGAAGGCGTTTTCACATCCTAGAACTGAAGAGCGTAAGGAGCCCGGGCACAGCGTTCAGCCGCTTGGGTCTGGCCCGGGAGTGACGCTGATCACCTGTTAGACGGCGCCGCGCGGACTCCTCCACGAGCGGCCGTCTGCGGCGCTGAGGTTCCCCGACGCTTGTCGGGGGCGGCAGGTGAAGGCGGGGACCGCCCGTTCACACCCGGAGCGCGGCTACCCCAACACCTTCCCCTGCACGGCCCCGCCAGGTGGGCAAGTCCGCCCCGCGCCCGCGGCGTCCTGGCGCTCGGCTCGCCCCGGGGTCCGGTTGTCCCGGCGCCCGGGACCGAAGACGAAGTTTGGCTCCCGCCCGCAGCGGTGCCGGCTCGGGTGCTGCCCCGCTCTCCGAGGGTCCCGCCGCCAGTCCCGGGCGAGCCGGGGGCCGGAGACCAGAGGCGGCGCGGGACCTGTGATCCCCGGCGGGAAACAAAAGCTCAGTGAAGACGAGCGGGCGCGACCGGCCTCGCATCCGCCGGGAGAGCGCGGCGGGGGCGGGGAGCGGCGCCCGCGGCCACCCCGCTCCGCGCCTCCCGCCGGGAGTACCGGCCCCGCGGCCCCGGGGGCGCGGCGAGGGGCGCCGCAGTGGGGCCAGGGCCTCCCGTGCGCTCCCCTCGAGGCTTCCCGGCCCTGCTTCCCCAGACACGCGGCTCCTGGGCTGCGAAGCCGCGTGGGGGTGGGAGCTGAGGCGGCGAGTGCGGCCGCGGCGGGACCGGGAAGGACGGCGTTCGGCTCCCGGGGCGCCGCGGCCGGCCGCCCCATTCCCGCGGCCATGGCGCCGGTACCTGTCGCCGCGGGGGCTCGCCGACTCCGTCACTCTCTGCCTCGCTCGCGCGCCGCGCACCCTTCTGCCCGCCCAGCAGGCCTCCCGCGCGCCGGACACCGCCGCCTGAGACTGGCAGCGCCCGCGAGCGGGCCCGAATCCCCCGGGCAGCGCCCGGCCCCGTCCCGCCCCCGCCGGCCGCAGGACCCGCCTTCCATAGGGCCCCGGGGCTGTCAGTCCGCCCCCAAAAGGCGCGCGGGCTGTCGATCCGCCTGTCCGGATTGGTGGCCGCGCGCCGTCCATGCAAATGAGGCCCCGCCCCCATTCGTTGGCTTCTCCGCCTCCCCCCGCCAGCCCACGTGTCTGGCCCTTGCCCTTTGTGGGGGCCATAGAGAAGGGATGGTGGAAACCGACACCCCCTCACAACATCTCTTACCTCCCGAGAAATTAATGCCTAAGCAAGGTAGTTGACTTCCCGTCTGTATCGTGTCTCTGAAGGCACTGCCCCTTCTATGTGTCCACAGGGCCTACTCAGAGGCTGGAGAGGGGCAGGCCAGGCTGTTTGGATTAAGTCAACTGGCCAGGTTAGCCGTAGGAAGCCACCCCAAGAAGTCAAAGATGCCCAGTCAGGTCTGGGGAAATCCCACCTCGAGAAACAGTTTAGCAGATATCACCTCCCTCTGGACACCCAGTGACCATAACAACCATACTTTCTCTTGGCTTGCTACCTTTCAAGCAGGAGATCCCAGGCGATTAAAACAAGAAGAGGCCTTAAAAACGGCTGAGTTCGGCGGGCGCGGTGGCCTATAATCCCAGCTTTGAGAGGCCGAAGTGGGCAGATCACGAGGTCAAGAGATCAAGAGAATCCTGGCCAACATGGTGAAACCCCGTCTCTACTAAAAATACAAAAATTGGCTGGGCGTGGTGGCGCACACCTGCAGTCCTAGCTACCTGGGAGATTGAACCAGGAGAATCGCTTGAATCTGGGAGGCGGAGGTTGCAGTGAGCCCATATTACACCACTGCACTCCAGCCTGGCGACAGAGCAAGACTCCCATCTCAAACACACTGACACACACGCGCACGCACAAAACGGCTGAGTTCTTCGGCCAACTCCAAAAGCAAAAGCAACTTCAGGACAGACCTACTTTCCTCCAGCCAGATGGCTACCTCTGAGTCGCTCCCATAGAGATGCAGGAGCTGCGCCTGGGCCTTAGGGAATCTAACTCAACTCTCTCATTTTAGAGGAAACAGAAACCTAATATCCCATAGCTAGTTACCCATGGGACCTAATAGTTACCTATGGAAACCTAATGTCTCATAGCCAGATTAGAACTCATGTCTTCTGGCTCCAAACCTGTTCTCTTTGCACTATACTGCATCCAAATATTTATGAAGAGCCTCTTCTACAAATCTCCATGCGGCCTTCAAGAGATGATGTCTGCAGAAAAGATAAATAAAGCCAACACTGAAACCGCCTCAAGAACAGGGGCTCTGTCTCAGTCATTTGTCTATTCTCAGTGCCTAGAAGCTTCCCTGTTTTCCAGCTGCCAGGGAGAGTCACTGAAACAACTTATTCGTTCATTAACGCAGAAAAACAAAGTTGATCAAAATTCCTCCACATACTAACACCAATTGATTAAGCATCTACTGTGCTTAATAACAGTACATATTAAGCTCTATGCTCTGTGCAGGGTATATATGACCCAATCCTCAAGGGCTTCAGCCTAGGAGACAGTGACATACACATAACAAGTCAGTTCTCCTCTTGTTACAGGGGTTGTGGCAGATGTCTGCATAGGGCACAGCGGGAGTCCCCAAGGAAAGAGGAATCAGCTCTTCTTCTAGGAGAGGCAGGGAAGGCTTCATTGAAGAGGTTACCTGACAGTAGAGCTGAATCTTAGAAGATGAAGTAGGTGTTTGCCAGACAGAGGGGTGTGGACAAGGAGGAAAGGGACTCCCAGGCGGGAAGGGATGGCATGAGCAAAAAGCATGCAGACCTGGAAAATCCTAATAATTGAGGGAAGAGTGAGGAGCAGTGTGGGCAAATCTGCAGAGGGCTGTGTGGACGTGTCACATGTCTGGGACCAGGCTCTTCCAGGAGGAAGACAGAAAGGCAGGAGAGGCTGCCAGGCTGTGTTGTAATACACCGCAGCAACAACAACAGGCCCTGTAGATACAGCTACAGGCTTCTTTTTTCTAGGCCAGAGTCTGTGGAGAACAGTCAGTTCCACAGTTCCAATGGCAGCCTGGCTAGCCCCACCCACTCTCCCAGAAAACCACTCTGGTCACTGCACTTGCCTTCCTTGGCATTTGGAAACACTTGTGCTTGCGTTTTCCCTAAACATTGCTGTCCTTCAGAATTCAAAGATGATGTGGGCTATGGCTGCAGACACCTGGGTGTGGGATAAGCAGCCCTTTCCTAAGGCACAGAGTGGTTCTTTGCAGGGCCTGTTGCTAAGGCCAGCTCCATGAATGTGTGACCCATGCAGTACACAGGGCCCTGTACTTAGAAGAGCCCTGTGCTTGGTTTAATGCTCTGCTGCTGCCATCTTGAAATTCATAGTACTTCCTCAACAAAGGGCCCTGCATTCTCATTTTTCACTGGGCCTCACAAATTATGTGGCCAGTCCTGCTTGTCACTGGTAGTGACCCTGGGTATGCTTGAGGAACTGCTCAAACCTCATCTCATTTAAAAAGCACTTGGCATTCACCAGACTTGTTCACATGCATTTTATCACTTGATTCTCTTTTTCTTTCTTTCTTTCCTTTTTTTTTTTTTTTTTCCAGAGATGAGGTCTCACTCTATTGCCCAGGCTGGTCTCCAACTCCTGGGCTCAAGAGATCCTCTGACCTCAGCCTCCTAAAGTGTCAAGTTTATAGGTGTGAGCCACCCTGCCCGGACTTATCACTTGATTCTCACAATGGAGTAGGCCGGTATGACTCTTTATTCTCATTTATTACTTAAGAAAATTGAAGTTTGGCAACTGTTTCCAGGTGGCACAGCTAGGAAGTAGCAGAGCTTGTACTTGAACTCAGCCCAGGCAAGCCCTGCTCCACTTATTATCAAGCTACCTCCATCTTGGTTTCCGAATCCTTTTAAAGGAAGCTTTGTACACTAAGGTTTTTAAGAGTCAGAATGCATGGTAGAGTTGATACCTATCATTTCATGGCTGCCTAACACCTTTTGAATAGTTTTTCATTCGTTTTTAACAATTCTCAGCCATTATATGTTCAAATACTGTTTCTGTCCTTTTTCTTCTTTCTTTCTGGGGCTCCAATTGAAACACATTCAATCTTCTTACTTTATCCTTTTCTTCTGTATTTTCTCTCTTCTCCTTCCATGGTTTGTCCTAATAAGTTTCTTCTATTTTCAGCTCATTCTCTTTTCAGCTTAAAAAAAAAAGTCTCCTCTTAAACCCAACTACTGAGTTCCATGTACTTACTCTATTCTTTAGGTCTAGAATGAATTTCTATTTGGTTCTCTTTCTTGCTTGCTTTTTTTTTCTCTCTTTCTTTCTCTCTCTCTCTCTCTCTCTTTCTTTTTTGTTTTGAGACAAGAGTCTTGCTCTGTCACACAGGCTGGAATGCAAGGGCAAGATCTCAGCTCACTGCAACCTCTACCTCCCAGGTTCAAGCGATTCTCCTGCCTCAGCCTCCCCAGTAGCTGGGATTACAGGCACGTATATCACGCCCAGTTAATTTTGGTATTTTTAGTAGAGACACGGTTTCGCCATGTTGGCCAGGCTGGTCTTGAACTCCTCACCTCAAGTGATCCACCTGCCTTGGCCTCCCAAAGTGCTGGGATTACAGGTGTGAGCCACCGCACCCGGCCTCTATTTGGTTCTTTCTCAAATCTGCTATGCCAATTCATGTAGCTCTCAGTCCCCTGTTATAATTTTCAGGCTTGTCTTTTCCCTCCTTAAACATAGTGTCATTGTTTTATCGTCTATAACTGATAATTCCAACCTGGAGTTCCTATGAGTCTGCTTCCACTGTCAGATTTTGGATTTGCTTTTTACTCAAAAAAAAAAAAAAAAATAGAGATAGAGTCTCTTTATGTTGCCCAGGTGGGTCTCAAACTCCGGGGCTCAAGGGATCCTCCTATCTTGGCCTCCCAGAGTGCAGAGATTACAGGCATGAGCCATGCACCCAACCAGTTTTTATTTTTGTTTTCATTTTCAAGACAAGGTCTCACTCAGTCACTGAGGCTGCAGTGCAGTGGTGTGATCATGGCTCCCTGCAGCCTTGACCACCTAGGCTCAAGTGATTCTCCCACTTCAGCCCCCCAAGTAACTGGGACTACAGGTGTGCACCACCATGTCTGGTTAATATTTTTTATTTGTAGAGGTGGGGGTTTCACTACTTGCAGAGGCCAGGCTGGTCTCGAACTCCTGGCTTCAAGTGATCCTCTCGCGTCGGCCTTCCAAAGTGCTGGGATTACCGGTGTGAGCCGCCAGTCTTTGCCCCATTGTTCAGTTTTTACTGATTCTTTCTCATGTCACCACAGACCTGGTTGTGTTTTGGACATCGTATTTTTAAAAAAATCATTTTAATTAACAATAATTATACCGTCCTCTGGAAAAGATTTCCATTGGCTTCTACCAGGATTTGGGACACTGGCAGTCTGGGATCATCTTAACTCAATTTCAGGGCTCCAGATTTTCTGAGCCACCCAGTGACTTGAAGCTGGACTGCAGCCTGTAGAAGGGTTTGGTTTGATTGGTTGGTTGGTTGGTTCCCCTTTACTCAATTTGGGGTCCCAGTTTAAGATTGAAAGTTTGTTTAGTTATATATTGTTGCATAGCAAACTACTCCAGAATTTAGTGGCTTAAAACAGATGTCCAGCTAACTTTTTTTTAAAGATCAGATAGTATATATGTTAGACTTGCAAGCGTCATGGTTTTTGTCACAATCACTCAAGCCTATCATTATAGCACAAAGCAGCCATAGATAATAGATAAGCAAATGCACGTCTGTGTCCCAATAAAACTTTACGAAAACAGGCAGCCACCTTCAACCTGATAAAGGGCATCTGTGAGAAACCCTCAGCCAACACCATACTTACTGGTGAGAGGACGGATGCTTTCCCCAGGAAATAAGACAAGGGTAAGAGAAGAATGTCAATTCCAGCCACTTCTATTTATTTTTGTTTTGTTTTGTTTGAGACAGAGTCTCACTCTGTCACTCAGGCTGGAGTGCTTGATCTCAGGCTTGATCTCAGCTCACTGCAGCCTCTGCCTTCTGGGTTTAAGTGATTCTCATGCCTCAGCCTCCCAAGTAGCTCGAAATACAGGTGCATGCCACAACGCATGACTAATTTTCCGTATTTTTAGTATAGACAGGATTTCACCATGTTGGCCAGGCAGGTCTCGAACTCCTAACCTCAAGTGATCCACCTGCCTTAGCCTCCCAAAGTGCTGGGATTACAGGCATGAATCACCACATGCAGCCATTCCAACCAATTCTATTTAATATTATACTAGAGGTTCTATCCAGGGCAATTAGGCGAGAAATACAAGTTAAAGGAATCCAACTAGAAAGGAAGACATAAAAATATCTCTTCACAGACACACGATGTTGTATGTAGAAAATCTTAAGGAATCTACTAAAAAAGTATTAGAACTAACAATTTCAGCAAGGTTGCAAGATAAATAACAAAAATCAATTGTATTTCTATATACTTTCAATGAGCAATCCAAAGGTAAAATTAAGAAAACAATTTCATTTATGATAGCATCAAAAAGAATAAAATCCATCTTATTGGAACACATTTAACGAAAGTAGTATAAACTTAGAAAATGACAAACATTGTTGAAAGAAATTAAAGACAGTCCTTTTTTTTTTTTTTTTTTTTGCGACAAAGTTTCACTCTTGTTGCCCAGGCTGGAGTGCAATGGCATGATCTCGGCTCACCGCAACCTCCGCCTCCATGTTCAAGCGATTCTCCTGCCTCAGCCTCCCAAGTAGCTGAGATTACAGGCATGCGCCACCATGCCCAGATAATTTGTATTTTTAGTAGAGACAGGTTTTCTCCATGTTGGTTAGGCTGGTCTCGAACTCCTGACCTCAGGTGATCTGCCCGCCTCGGCCTCCCGAAGTGCTGGGATTACAGGGGTGAGCCACCACTCCCGGCCCAAAGATGGTCTTTAATGGAATGTATGCAGAGGTTTTTTAAAAAGTAAATTAAAGACCATCTAAATAATTAGAAAAACTGGCCAGGCATGTTGGCTCATGCCTGTAATCCCAGCCCTGTGGGAGGCCAAGGTGGGAGGATCTCTTGAGTCCAGGAGTTCAAGACCAGCCTTGACAACATGGCAAGACCCTGGCTCTACAAAAAATACAAAAATTAGCCTGGCATGGTGGCATGCACCTGTAGTCCCAGTTACTCGGGAGCTGAGGTGGGAGGATTGCTTAAGCCCAGAAGTTGGAGGCTGCAGTAAACTGAGATCATGCCACTGCACTTCAGCCTGGGCAACAGAGCCAGACTCTGTTTTAAAAAAAAAAAAAAAAATTGGAAAAAATCCTATGTTTATGGTTTGTAAAACTTAATATTGTTAAAAATGCCAATTCTTTCCAAATTGATCTTTTGACATAATGCAATCCCCATCAGAATCTGAGATGACTATTTTATAGAAACTGACGAGCTGATTTTAAAATGTATATGGAATTGCATTAGGCCAAGAATAGCCAAAACGATCTTTAGAAAGAAAAACAAAGTAGGAGGGTTCCTATTTCCTGATTTCAAAACTTACTGCAAAATAGCAATAATCAACTCAGGGTGATACTGGCACAAGGATAGACTGATAGAGAAATGGAATAGAATTGAAAGTCCAGAAATAATCTCATTCATCTATGGTCAACTGATTTTTGACAAAGGCGCCAAGCACTGGTGAGAATATGGAGAAACCAGAATTTTCATGCATTGCTGGTGGGAATGTAAAACAGTACAGCCTCTGTGGAAAACAGTTTGGCAATCCTAAAATGTTCAATATAGAATTACCATGTGTTCCAGTAATTCCACTCATAGGCATTTATCCAAAAGAATTAAAAGCAGGAACTCAAACAGATACTTGGATACCAATGGATATATCAGCATTATTCATAACAGCCAAAAGGTGGACACAACCCAAATGTCTAACAACTAATGAATGGATAAACAAAATGTGGTATATCCACACAATGGAACATTATTTGGCCATAAAAAAAAATGAAGTGCTAATAGATGCTACCTTGAAATATATGAACTTTGAAAACATAATGAATGAAAGCAATCAATCACAAAATCGCTTACTATATGATTACATTCACGTGGAATGTCCAAAACAGAGGACAAAGGAGATAATACATAATTTCTTAGGGCTGGGGGGGTAGGAGAAGGGAGGATGGGAAGGTGATAGGTAAAGGATACAGGATTTCTTGTTGAAAAATTATTATAAAGTGGACCACAGTGATGGCTGCACACATATGTGAATATACTAAAAACCATTGTGCTGTACACTTTAAGTGGGTAAACTGTATGGTATGTGCCTTATATCTCAATAAAGCTGTTAATAAAAATAAAAGAACAAATAGCCAGCCATGGGTCTCATAGTTTGCTTACTCCTGGCTTAAAATAACAACTATCATATTTACTCACTGTTATTTGTCCGTTCTCACATTGGCTATAAACAAACATAGCCAATGTGAGAACAGACAAATAACAGTGAGTAAATATGATAGACTGGGTAATTTATCAAGAAAAGACATGGCCAGGCGTGGTGGCTCACCCCTATAATCCCAGCACTTTGGGAGGCCGAGGCGGTGGATCATCTGATGTCAGGAGTTCGAGACCAGCCTGATCAACATGGTAAAACCCTGTCTCTACTAAAAATACAGGATTAGCTGGGCATGGTGGTACATGCTTATAATCACAGCTACTCAGGAGGCTGAAGCAGGAGAATTGCTTGAACCTGGGAGGTGGAGGTTGCAGTGAGCAGAGATTGTGCCATTGCACTCCAACCTGGGCAAGAAGAGTGAAATTCCATCTCAAAATAAAATAAAACTGGGTGCAGCGACTCACACCTGTAATCCCAGCACTTTGGGAGGCCAAGGCAGGCAGATCACCTGAGGTCAGGAGTTTGAGCCCAGCCTATGGTGAAACCCTATCTCTACCAAAAATTCAAAAATTCAAAAATTAGCTGGGCAAGTTGGCGGGAGCCTGTAATCCCAGCTACTCAGGAGGCTGAGGCAGGAGAATCCCTTAAACCCAGGAGGCAGAGGTTGCAGTGAGCTGAGATTGTGCCATTGCACTCCAGCCTGTGACAAAGTAAGACTCCGTCTCAAAATAAATAAATAAATAAATACATACATACATACATACATAGAAAAACAGAAGAGGTTTAATTGGCTCGTGGTTCTGCAGTCTATACAGGGAGCATGGCAATTTCTGCTTCTGCTTCCAATCATGACAGAAGGCAAAAGGGGAATAAGGCCTCTCACATGGCAGGAGCAAGACAGAGAGGTAGCGGGGAGGTGCCACAGCTTTTTAAACAGCCAGATCTCACGAGAACTCACCCACTATCACAAGAACAGCACCAAGCGGATGGTGCTAAACCATGCATGAGAAATCCACCACCATGAGCCCATCACCTCCCACCAGGCCCCACCTATTAACATTGGGGATTACAGTTCAACACGAGATTTGGTGGGAACACAGATCCAAACCGCATCATTTGCTCATGATCCTGCAATTTGGACAGAATTCAGCAGGGACAACTAGTCTCTAGTCTATGTGGCAAGGGTGGGGCAGCTTGAACAGGGCTGAATGATCCACTTCCAAAATGGCCTTACATGGAAGGCAAGTAGGACCCTAGCTGTGATGCTGGCAAGGTTCTTCAGCTCTTCTCCACATGGGCTCTCCATGAAGCTAGGTTGGGTTTCTCACAGCGTGTTTGTCTCAAGGTGATCAGACTTCTGAACGTGGTATCTGGCTTCCCCCACAGAGCAGATATGGAAATTGTCTGGCCTTCTTAAGGTTTATACCTGTAACTGACATAGCATCACTTCTACCACATTCTCTTGGTGAAAGCAGGTTATAGCTCAGTCCAGGTTCAAGGGGAGGGAACTAACAACGGTGTGAATACATGGTTCTCTGGAGACCACCAAAGTACTCTCTATCACAGTCCACCTGCTGTCTCCTAATGATTCACCGGCTGTTATATGTACAATACACTTACTGCCCCGTAAGTCCCCCGTGAAGTCTCACCCCATTCATGTGCCAGTATTGAGCTTGCAGTCCATACTTTCCTCATCTAAATCAAGGCCAGGTATAAATGAGGCTTCTCAATTGATGCTCCTCTCAGTCTGAAGACCTTTGAACTAAAGAGACAAGTTATCCACTCCCTATACACAATGGTGAGGCCAGGAAGGGAAAATCATAATTGGCATTCTCACTGAAAAGGAGGAAATGGGCCGGGCACAGTGGCTCATGCCTGTGACCCTATCACTTTGGGAGGCTGATGCAGGTGGATCACCTGAGGTCAGGAGTTCAAGACCAGCCTGACTAGCATGGCAAAACCTCATCTCTACTAAAATTACAAAAATTAGCCAGTTGTTGTGGCCTATGCCTGTAATTCCAGCTACTTGGGAGGCTGAGGCAAGAGAATCCCTTGAACACAGGAGGCAGAGATTGTAGTGAGCTGAGATCACGCCACTGCACTCCAGTCTGGGCGACAGAGTAAGACTCAGTCTAATAAAAAAATTTTTTAAAAAATGCAACTACCCTGAAGAACTGGGACCTAATTAAGGAATTATGTCCAACTGGATTTCAGAATTGCTACAGACCTGTGGCTGCTATGTGCCTGCCATTTCCTCCTTTTTATTTTATGTTTTTTTTAGACAGAGTCTCTCTCTGTCACCCAGGCTAGAGTGCAGTGGCACCATCTCGGCTCACTGCAATCTCTGCCTCTTGGGTTCAAGCGATTCTCCTGCCTCAGCCTCCAGAGTAGCTGGGACTACCGGCATGCGCCACCATGCCCGGCTAATTTTTGTATGAAGCCGTCTTTTTTTTTTTTTTTCTGGTTGAAGCTGCCTTCTTAAGGCTTAAGCCAGAGTGGCACAACATCATTACCACTATATTCTATTAATTAAAGCAGGTCACAGGCCAGGGGCAATGGGTCATGCCTGTAATGCCAGCACGAGGCAGGTGGATCACAAGGTCAGGAGACTGAGACCATCTGGCCAAGATGGTGTAACCCCATCTCTACTAAAATACAAAAAATTAGCCTGGCGTGGTGGCACGCGCCTGTAGTCCCAGCTACTTGGGAGGCTGAGGCACGGCAACTGCTTGAACCCAGGAGGCGGAGATTGCAGTGAGCTGAGGTTGCGCCACTGCACTCCAGCCTGGCAACAGAACAAGACTCTCTCTCAAAAAAAAAAAAAAAAAAAAAAAAAAAAAAAGCAGTCACAGGGCAGCCCAGAATCAAGGGATATGCAGGGTATGAATAGCCATAGCCATGGCTCAGTCTACCACAAGAGTAATTTGTCAGGGTGTCCAACCTTGGTAGGCCCTGAACTCCAAATTCATACCCTTAATCCCAAGAAGCTTTCAAAGATATAGCTCAGCCTCTTTGATGGCTCCTTCAGGCTGGCAAATGCCCTTGGGCAAAAGCAGGCCCAAGTGCTGGCCTCACCTCTCTGGTAGAGTCACCACATTTAACAAATAAAAAACGCCGGGCACAGTGGCTCACGCCTGCAATAATCCTGGCACTTTTGGAGGCCAAGGTGGACGGATCACCTGAGGTCAGGAGTTCAAGACCAGCCTGACAAACATGGTGAAACCCCATCTCTACTAAAAATACAAAAAATTAGCTGGACATAGTGATGCATGCCTATAATCCCAGCTACTCGGGAGGCTGAGGCAGGAGCATCGCTTGAACCCAGGAGGCAGAGGTTGCAGTGAGCTGAGAGTGAGCCACTACACTCCAGCCTAGGCAACAGAGCAAGACTCTGTCTAAAACATTAATTAATTAGGGGCCGGACATGGTGGCTCACGCCTGTAATCCAGCACTTCGGAAGGCTGAGGCAGGCAGATCACCTGGGGTCAGGAGTTTGAGACCAGCCTGACCAACATGGTGAAATCCCATCTCTACTAAAAATACAAAAATTAGCCAGGTATGGTGGCGTATGCCTGTACTCCCAGCTACTTGGGAGGCTAAGGCAGGAGAATCGCTTGAACCCAGGTGGTGGAGGTTGCGATGAGCCGAGTTTGTGCCATTGCACTCCAGCCTAGGCAGCAAGAGAGAAAATCCGTCTCAAAAAAAAATTTATTAGTTAGTAATTAACTAGTTAATTAAAAAAATTAAAAATAGGTTGTCCAGTTAAATTTTTATTTCAGATAAGCCACAAATACTTTTTTTAGTGTTAAGTATATCCCAAATATTACAGGAATATAATTTGCATATGAAAAAAGTATTCATTGTTTACCTGAAATTCAAATTTAACTGGGACACACACTGGAAAATTATCCATTATCTGAAATTCAGATAAGAATTTAACTGGGAGTGCTGTGTTTTTGTTTGATTTTGTTTGTTTGTTTCTTGAGACAGGGCCTCACTCTGTTGCAAAGCTACAGTGCAGTTGTGCAATCTTCTTAGCTCATTGCAGCTTCAACTTCTCATGTTTAAGCAATCCTCCCACCTCAGCCTCCTGAGTACCTGGGACGACAGATGTGCAGCACCATGCCCCATTAATTTTGCTTATTTTTTGTAGCGACAAGGTGTCACTATGTTGCCCAGGCTGGTCTTGAACTCCTGGGCTCAAGCACACCTCCCACCTCAGCCTCCAAAGTGTTGGGAATACAGAAGTGAGCCACCACACCTGGCCAGGAAAGATATATTTTTTAAAAAAAAAAAAAAAAAAAGGAAAAGAAATACATAAGAGGATACTGAACCTCATTCATAATGTAATGAAAATTATGCAATTTAATATAATGATATGCCATTTTTATCTACTAGATTATATAAAAGTTTGATAATATACAATATAGATAAGGATGTGGGAAATAGGGCAAAGCCATTTTTGTTTGAGGGAGTGAAGATTGTGTAACCTCCCTTGGCAGAGGATTTAACAATGTTTATCAAATTTTAAAACCCACATACTCGATGACCTCACATTCCACTTCCGGGAATTCATTCTATAGCTATACTCCTACATGTCAGCCAAACTATACAACAATGTTCTCTGTGGTATTTGTAACAGCAAGAAACTTAAAGGTAATTTGATCATCAGTAGCAGGAGACTGTTTTACTAAATCATGGCTTTGTCATTCAACATATGTAACAATTTCTTTTTATTTTTATTTTCTTTTTTTTTTTTTGAGACAGAGTCTTTCACTGTTGCCCAAGCTGGAGTGCAATGGTATGATCTCGGTTCACTGCAACCTCTGCCTCCCAGGTTCAAGCGATTCTCCTTACCTCAGCCTCCCAGATAGCTGGGATTACAGGCACCCACCACCACGCCTGGCTAATTTTTTTGTATTTTTATTAGAGATGGAATTTCACTATGTTGGCCAGGCTTGTCTCAAACTTCTGACCTGGTGATCCACCCACTTTTGCCTCCCAGAGTGCTGGGATTACAGGCGTGAGCCACTGTGCCCGGCCTCATATGCAACAATTTAAAATATGATATGTATCTATGTACTTACATGGAAACATCCATAAAATATATCAGGTGAAAAAACAAAGCATAGAACAGAGTATCATAGATGCTCCCACTTCTACTTTTGAAAAATTATATATGTATAGTTAAATGTAATTAAAGTTCCAATGGAACTTTATAGAAAGATATGCAAGAAACTCATAATGGTAGTTATGCCTGAGGGTATGGGACTGGGAATCTAGGGTAGGAAGAAGGTCTAGGTTTTATTGCATTTCTCTTTATATTGTTTTAGTGTTTTCTCAGATACTTGAACTACTTTCAAAATTTAGATCACTGGTAAGTATGAAAAAACTTTTGACCTAACTTGTTTTTTTAACTTTTATTTTAGGTTCAGAGGTACACGTGCAGGTTTGTAATATAGGTGAATTCGTGTTAAGGGAGTTTGTTGTACAGATTATTTTGTCACCCAGGTACTAAGCCTAGTACCCCATAGTTATTTTTTCTGATCCTCTCCCTTCTCTCTCCTCCCACCTCCACCCTCAAGTAAGCCCCAGAATCTGTTGTTCCCTTCTTTGTGTCCATGTGATTTCATCATTTAGCTCCTACTTATAAGTGAGAACATGTGGTATTTGGTTTTCTGTTCCTGTGTTAGTTTGCTAAGGAAAATGGCCTCCAGCACCATCCATGTTCAGGCTAAGGACATGATCTCATGACTTCTGACCTAACTTGTGGTAAAAGAAATGTAAACCAAGACCATGTTATACCTGTCAGAAAGATATATCACTTTCTCCTTGAAAGACTGCTAACGTTTTCTAATACAGTGGGTCCGTCAAGGCGTGGGAAAATATTGGTAAGAGCAAAGATTGATGAAACTTCTTCAGAGGAAAATTTGGCAATAACACAGTCTTTGACCTAATACTTCCACTTCTAGGAATTTTTCCTACAGAAATAGTATCATCTATGCCAAGGAAGTAGGTAGATATAAAGATCTAGTTCCTTGCAGCATCATTTGTAATGAGTATAAATAACTTAAGCTCTGTCAATTGGTTAAATAAATAATGGTACATTTGTACATGGAATTCTTTTTCTTGAGACAGTGTCTCCCTCTGTCACCCAGGCTGGAGTGCAGTGACGTGATCTCAGTTCACTGCAACCTCCGCCTCCCAGGTTCAAGCGATTCTCTTGCCAGCCTTCCTAGTAGCTGGGACTACTACTAGGAAGGCATGCTCCACCACACCTGGCTAATTTTTATTTATGTAGTAGAAATGGGGTTTCACCATGTTGGCTAGGCTGGTCTCAAACTCCTGACCTCAGGTGATCCACCCACCTTGGCCTCCCAAAGTGCTAGGATTACAGGCATGAGCCACCACGCCTGGCCTTGTACAATGGAATTCTATGTATGATTTTTTTTTTTAATGAGGCAAATCTATGTATACTTGTAACAGGATTGTTAGTTGTGCCCCAATATCCATTCTCCTCCTTCTGATTTTTGAGCTGGGTACATGGCTATTTGGAATAAAAAATAAATTTCCAGGCTGGGTGCGGTGGCTCACACCTGTAATCCCAGCACTTTGGGAGGCCTAGGTGGGCAGATTGCCTGAGGTTGGGAGTTCAAGACCAGGCTGACCAATATGGAGAAACCCTATCTCCACTAAAAATACAAAAAATGAGCCAGGCAAGGAGGCGCAAATGCCTGTAATCCCAGCTACTTGAAAGGCTGAGGCAGGAGAATCGCTTGAACCTGGGAGGCAGAGTTTGCAGTGAGCCAATATCGTGCCATTGCACTCCAGCCTGGGAAACAAGAGTGAGACTGTCTCAAAAAAA
>NW_016107339.1:10556986-10559617 GCF_001604975.1 Cebus imitator | reverse complement strand
TTTAGTAGAGACGGGGTTTCACCGTGTTGACCAGGATGGTCTCGATCTCTTGACCTCGTGATCCACCCGCCTCGGCCTCCCAAAGTGCTGGGATTACAGGCTTGAGCCACCGCGCCCAGCCCCTGTCTGATTTTTTGTTGTTGTTGTTTTTTGGTGTTTTTTTGCTGGCTAGATGCAGATGTAATGGCAGGAGCTCAGACAGCCACAATGGAACATGAGGTAGAAGCTCCATGTTGAAGATGGCATAAAAAAACAACAGAAGGAATCTAGGTCCCTGATAATTATGGAATCCTAGTATTGCCTGGCCACTTACCTCTGGACTTCATTAGAGAGAGAAATCAATGTCTAATTTTGTAGGGCACTAATATTTTTAATTTTCTTTCACTAGCAGCCAAACCTAATCTTAACTGACACATATTGTATTAGTGAGTTTTCATGCTGCTGATAAAGACATATCTGAGACTGGGCCAGTAACTAAAGAAAGAGGTTTAGTTGGACTTATAGTTCCAAATGGCTGGGGAGGCCTCACAATCACGGTGGAAGGCAAGGAGGAGCAAGTCACATCTTATGTGGATGGCAGCAGGCGAAGAGAGCTTGTGCAGGAAAACTCCCCCTTCTAGAACCATCAGATCTCGTGAGACTTAATCACTATTACGAGAACAGCATGGGAAAGACCTGCCCTCCTGATTCAATTACCTCCCACCAGGTCCCTCCCACAACACGTGGAAATTCAAGATGAGATTTGGGTAGGGACACAGCCAAACCGTATCACATATAATGATGTGTAACGACTTCTAAGACAAATTGTTAAATGAAAAAGGAAGGTGCAAGCAATGTATACAGTATAATACTATTTTTGGAAAAAAGTGCAGAAAGATATAACTATGTTTGCCTATGGGCAGCATTTTCCAGAAGCATATACTCTTTGAATTTTTTACCATGTGCAAATATAATTTATTCAAAAGTGAACTTTAAAAAATCAGTTTTATACTGGAATAGGAACATAAAAAATATTTTTTTTAAATAATAAAAAATCAGTTTTAAAATAATTAATAAATGATTTATATTTCTAAACCATAACAATTTGATAAAACTATGGTTGGGTTTTGTTTTCTATCTTTGTAGGATTTTAAGATATCTACATGCAAAATAGAACAGTCCCAGACAATAAAAATAACTTATGCTTTAAATATTTCTGTTTTGCTGTCATGCAAACCCTTTAATTCCCAGGATCCCAAAGGTCAATGCATGGAACATACATTTTAGAGTCGCAAGTCCATTAAGCAATCTATAATTGAGCATCTATGACCTATCAGGCACTACTTTTAGGTAAACAAAACAGACAAAATATGTTTGTTCATTGAGTTGATGTTCTCACGGGGCAAAGACAGTAATGTGCTAAAAATTGTTGAGAATTCCATTAGAGAGGGTAGTGAGGGAAGACCTCTGAGGAGGCCTTCCCTCCTCAGAGGGAATATTTGTGCTAAGGCCCCAATGATGAGAATTCCAGAAAACGATCCCACACCATGCAGAAACAGAGGGGGCAAGAAGGGTAGCTTCAGAAGAGGTAGCAGGGCAGCATCTGTGTGCTTCAGTGAAAAATCCTCCGCACCTAACCGGAAGTGCGAAACATAAGACTGGGTGCAGTGGTTCATGCCTGTAATCCCAGCACTTTGGGAGGCCGACGTGGGAGGATTGCTTGAGCCCAGGGGTTCGAGACCAGCCTGGGCAACATAGGGAAACCTGGTCTCTACGAAATATAAAACAATTAACTGAGGAACGTGGTGAGTGCCTGTAGTTCTAGCTATTCAGGAGGCTGACGGGGAGGATCACCTGCGCCCAGGGAGATTGAGGCTGTAGTGAGTCATGATTGCACAACTACACTCCAACCTGGGCGACAGAGTGAGACATTGTCTCAAAAAGAAAAAAGTGTGAAAAACAAAAAGCCAATGATACCAAGCGCTGGCCAAGATGTGGAATAGTTGGAACTCATATTTTGCTGGCAAGAACATACAGCCACTTTGGAACACAGTACGGCAGTTTCTTTTGAAGTTAAGCATACACACATTTGCCATACGGCTCAGCAATTCTGCTCCCAAGACAAATAAAAACACGTGTCCACAAAAGGAGCTGTACAAGAGTGTTCACAGCAACTTTTTCATAATAGCCCAAAACAACAAACAACCGTAATGTCCATCAACAGGAGAATGAATAAACAAACTGTGGTATAGTTTTTTGTTTATTGCCGGAATACAATACGGCAATAAAAAGGAACAAACTACTTATATGTGCAAAAACACAAACAAATCTCAAAAACGTTATGTTGAGCAAAAAAAGTCAGATACGAAAGAGTATATACCGTGTGACTCCATTTATGTGAAATTCTAGGAAATATAAACCTAATCCATACTGAAAGAAAGCAGACTGGACAGGTAGGGATGGGCCTTTGCTTGGGCCAGGTAGGGATTGATTGAAAAAAGAAACAACGAAGACCAGTATAGTGGCTCATACCTGTAATCCCATCATTTTGGAAGGCTGAGGTGGGCAGATGGCTTGAGTCCAGGAAGTGAAGATCACCTTGGGCAATATTGTGAAACCCTGTTTCTACAAACAAACAAACAAACCAAAAAA
>NW_016107339.1:10533664-10556501 GCF_001604975.1 Cebus imitator | reverse complement strand
GGCATGGTGGCGCATGCCTGTAATCCCAGCTACTCAGGAGGCTGAGGCAGGAGAATTGCCTGAACCCAGGAGGCGGAGGTTGCGGTGAGCCGAGATCGCGCCATTGCACTCCAGCCTGGCTAACAAGAGCGAAACTCCGTCTCAAAAAAAATAAAAAAGAAAAGAAAAAAAGTAATCCCACCTTTACTAAAAATACAAAAATTACCCAGGCGTGGTGGTGCTCGCCTGTAATCCCAGCTATTCAGGAGGCTGAGGCAGGAGAATCTCTTGAACCCAGCAGGCGGAGGCTGCAGTGAGCTGGGACTGCACCACTGCATTCCAGTCTGGGTGACAGAGCGAGACAAGAGAAAGACAGATAGAAAGACAGAAAGTGAGGAGGGAGGGAGGAAAGAAAGAAAAGAAAAAGAAACAAGGAAACTTTTAGAGTAGAGGAACTAATCTATATTGTGATAAAGGTTCATCAAACTGTACACTTAAATGGGTGCATTTTCTTGTAGGTAAATTATGCCTCTGTAAAGCTGATTTAAAACACAGTGTGTGTTTGTGTACTTACCAGTCTGGTACATTATGTTTCTACTTCTGTTTCTTGTTTTCTGAGACAGAGTCTTGCTCTACCGCCCAGACTGGAGTGCAGTGGTGCAATCACAGTTCACTGCAACCTTGAACTCCTGGCTCATGACCTTCCTGCCCCAAGCTTCCAAGTTGCTGGGGCTACAGGTGTGTGCAATCACAATAGGCTAATTAAAAAAAAAATTTTTTTAAATTTAGAAACAGGGTGTCCCTATGCTGCCCAGGCTGACCTCAAACTTCTGGGCTCAAGCAATCCTCCCACCTCAGCCTCCCAAAGTGCTGGGATTACAGGCATGAGCTACCACACTTAGCCTCTGTATTTTCTAAAAAATAGCTTGCAAATAATTGTTTGTTACCCACTCTCTTTTTTCCTTTTATCCCCTGCACCAAGGTGAATTAAGCCTGTCACCTGGAATTTCTAACTATTAAGGCCAACGCCATCATCTCAGCCCTCACCACAGAGATGTTTGTCTCCAGTTTACAGGGGAAACTTAGAGAAGGCTTTTGCAGGATGGGTGTCGGGAGAAAGCCCCGGAAGTGGGTAAGGAGGGTAAGGGGTGGTAGGCATCTTCTGGGGAGATACACCTGGAAGCATCGGGGCCCTAACAGTTTGTTAAGGAACAGCTCTTTGGGCCTGGCACTAGGAAAGGCTCTGTTTTGTAAGCCAATCCTCTCACGATCTGCCTCTTCACAGCAAGAAGCAAGCTTTATCTACTGTCCCAGCCTAGTTCTCAGAGATCTGAGGGCTATTACTGCATAGCTAGATGCCGTTTTCACCCTGTCATGCGAACCACCAACAGGTATTTCCCAAGCCTGGCAACATGCAGGTAACCTGGCTACCCTCAGGGAGATGCTGAGGCACCAGGGCCTCGTCTTCTGAGACTCAGCTCTGACGGGCAGGAACTGGGCTGACCCTAGAACTGAAGCTGGTCATGTATGGCCTGGACATTCCCCAAAACTATTTAGTAAGGTTTCATCACAGCTTTGCTTTCTTGTTCAGGTCCTGTGGGTACAAAGCAAAACTAATCTTATCCTAAAGCCGGGTGTGGTGGTGGATGCCTGCAGCCACAGCTACTTGGGAGGCTGAGGTGGGAGGATCGCTTAAGCCAGAGGGTTAAGGCTGCAGTGAGCCATGATCACACTACTGCAAAAAAAAAAAAAGAAAAAGAAAAAGAAAGAAAGAAAGAAAAAATCTTACCCCAAGAAGCCAGTATCAGTAGAGTGGGTATAAGTGAGCAGAGGCAAAAAGACGGGAGTGACTCCTTGGGGCATCTGGTGAGTGAGAAGGATGTGGCTCAGGTCAATGGGAGCCACACTTGTTGGGGGAACCTTAGGACTACAGTGAGGCAACAGCCAAGGCCAAATCCTGTGGCCTAGAAGAGGGACAGCCTGAGGGAATTCTGCCTCATCATGAAGACTGTTGGCTCCAGTGACAATGTTGGCTAACATCTACTAGGCACTTCATGAAGCTGGCCCGTGGGTGGTCTAGATGCTCTAAGGCGCCTTAACTAATTTAATCTCGAAAGACAACCTTATGCAGTAGATGCTATCACCCTTTGACAGTTAAGGAAATGGAGGCACAGAGGTCTTAAAGGACCTGCGCTTCTAGCAAGCAGCAGAGCTGTGAACTTATGCCGTAAGCCACAGCACCTCTCAGAAGTCAGTATGGGAGGCTGAAGCTGCTGGCTGGAGGGTGGGGGCCCAAGAATCAATGAACTCTCCTGCCCTGGGGATTCTCATTTGAGCTTTTTCCCAGGCCGAAATGCTCAATTTGCATAAAGGGTAGCAGAGAATGTTAAAATAGAGCCACTTGCCCAAAACTGTGCAGCCTGCTGCACAGGAAGGCTGTGACCTGCCTCTCTGGACTCACACCCTTACAGCCTCTCTCACCTACCTTCCTGGACTGCCTGTCCTACTACTAAGCCTTAGGATCTAAATGTTTTCTTGACTTTGTGCTCTTTCCCTTCTCTCTGATTGTCAAAATCTGTCAAGGCTCAGCCCAAATCTCACCTTTTCCAGAAATCCCTCACAGACATTCCTGATTGAAACAATTCTGTCCCCAGTCCATTCGCTGAGACGTGAGGCTCTCAACTGAGGCCTTGGGTCACTTCTCGGTGGATCTGTCTCCCTGGGGGTATAACCACAGGGTTTCCTCAGTAAATAGCTGATACCCACCCATGGTTAAGCAGGTCCTTAGAGGGTTATGAGGACATCTCTCTTCATTGACTTGAAAAATCTTAGGCGGCTGGGCACAGTGGCTCACACAGGTAATCCCAGCACTTTGGGAGGCTGAGTTGGGTGGATCACCTGAGGTCAGGAGTTCAAGGCCAGCCTGGCCGACATGGTGAAACCCTGTCTCTACTAAAAATACAAAAATTAGCCAGGCATGATGGTTGGTGCCTGTAATCCCAGCTACTCGGGAGGCTGAAGCAGGAGAATCACTTGAATATGGGAGGTGGAGGTTGCATTGCCTCCCAAGTCTATAGGTGTATGCTACCATGGCTGCCACCATGCCCACCTAGCTTTTGTATTTTTAATAGAGACAGGTTTTTACCATGTTGTCCGGGCTGGTCTTGAACTCCTGATCTCAGGTGATCCACTCTCCTAGGCCTCCCAAAGTGCTGGGATTACAGACTGCCTGGCATTCCATTAAATTTTAATGAGTTAATTCATTTATTCATTAATTCATCAGACATTAATTGATGCTGGTTGCTCAAAGCTATATGAGTTGGCAAATACTTCTAACAGTGAGTGAGTGCAGGGATTAACTGCACAGCATCTTCAGCCAAACTGGGTATGAGGAAATCCCACTCTACCACTTACTGGGCATGTCACCTTAGGTCAATTAGTTACTTCACCTCTCTGTGTATCAGTTCTCTCATTTAGAAGATGGAGATGATAATGCTGGCACCTACCAAGGTTGTTACGAGGCTTACACAAGCTTATATATATATCTAAGCATATATATCTATATGCAAAGGAGTCAGAACAAAGCTAGATCAAGGAGGAAAAGGCATCCAGGCGGCTGGGCATGGTGGCTCACACCTATAATCCCAGCACTTTGGGAGGCCAAGGAGGGTGGATCATGAAGTCAAGAGATCGAGACCATCCTGGTCAACATGGTGAAACCCTGCCTCTACTAAAAATACAAAAATTAGCTGGGCATGGTGGCGCACACCTGTAGTCCCAGCTACTCGGGAGGCTGAGGCAAACTCCGTCTCAAAAAAAAAAAAAAAAGAAAAAAAAAGAAAAGGCATCCAGGCAGCAGAAAGGTACAAAGGCTCAGAGGCGTATACCAGTACAGCAAGCTGAGGGAACCAGGAGGAATTCCATGAGGCTGGAACTTAATGTGCAGCTGGGAGCAGGCTGAGAGTTGCATGCTGGTCAATGCGGGGAGACCTCATCTCCAAAAACATTTTTAAAAATTAGCCAGGTGTGGTAGTGCACCCCTGTAGTACGTGTAGTACGAGGTACTCGAGAGGCCAAGGTGGGAGAATCACTTGAGCCCAGGAGTTCAAGGTTGCAGTGAGCCGTGACTGTGCCATTGCACTCCAGTCTGGGCAGCAGAAACCCTGACTCTAAAATAAAAACAAAATAGGGAAGACAACAGGCAGATCAGTTTGGTGGCGTGTCTGTATGTTCTGGGGAGGGGTAGGCAGAGGTGGTGGGCTCGGTGTGCAGCATGCTGTGTTTGAGTTCCACCCTCGGGAGTTCTTCTGCCTGTGTGATGTTCCCCAGTCTCTCACACCAAGACACACACACTCTTAGAAGATAGTTACTATGTCTGGCTGGTCGAGGTGGCTTACGCCTGTAATCCCAGCACTTTGGGAGTTCCAGGCAGGCGGATCACAAGGTCAGGAGATTGAGACCAGCCTGGCCAACATGGAGAAACCCCATCTCTACTAAAAAATACAAAAATTATCTGGGCATGGTGGCGCACACCTGTAGTCCCAGCTACTCGGGAGGCTGAGGCAGAATTGCTTGAACCTGGGAGGCAGAGGTTGCAGCGAGCTGAAATCACGCCACTGCCCTCCAGCCTGGTGCCTGGTGACAGAGTGAGACTCTGTCTTAAAAAAAAAGAAGAAGAAGAAGAAGAAGAAGAATATAGTTACTATGTCTTATGATTTCTGTGCCACCTCTCATCCTTCCTACCTGTCCCAACCCATCCCAGGCACATGCTCTGTGCTAAGTGACTGCAGCTAAATTGGGTTTAATGGAATCTAAGCTTCCTCCCTGCCTAACTCTTGAGATCTGATAATTGGGGTGCAAACATTACACCTCTACCTGGCTGATCTCTGGATTTCTGCTGTTCTGCTCTGGAGGAGTCTGAGAGAAGCCACCCTTCTGTTGAATGGGGCTAGACTGCCTGGGACCCTGCTGCCAGCCCCAACACTGCCACATCAACCTTAGAACTGGGCCCTCTTCCAATCCTTCCCACCTCCCCACATGGCAGAGCATGGGCCTGGGGCATCTGTAGCAATGGGAAGAATGGATGGACTGGAGGGAGGAGCGTAGCAGTGACAGCAAAGACCAGCCTCGTGTTTACTTGTCTCACCAAACCTCAGCTCCTTGGAGACCTTTGTTTCTAGAAGTGATGGAATCCTTACCCCACCCCTCTGCCCCTATTCCTGCCAGGCACCCAAACAAGGTGCTGTTCCAGAGTAAACCCACAGCTCTTGAGCTTTCTCTCATTCCCATTGGGCCATCAGTAGGTAAAATTAACAGAAAAAACTCCAGTTGAACACAAAGTCAGAGGATGCTGGGAACCAGCAACTAAGCCTGCATTTCCCCTGCAGCGTCGTGAGCAAGAGGCATGTGATCTAAGGGTGGAGAGGAGCCCCCTGTCACAAGAAAGCATGTGAGTGTGTGTGCCTGTGTGCCATGCGTTCGTGTCTGTGTGTGTGCTCTGTGTGCACATGTGTTTGTGGGGCTCATGTGCATGTATGCATCTCTGTGTATGCCCATTACGCATGTCTGTGTACGCCCTGTGTGTATGTGAGATGAATGTGCACTCGTGGCAATGCCCACCCAGGGGAGGGGCAAGGGAGCTGTGGGAGCAGTGGGGTACATCTTTGCAAACTTGCTGCAGTGGGCAGGTAGGTAGGAGTGGGTTTGGATATGGTTGTGGGAGCAGGAGCCACGTGTCTGTTGTGAGGGAGGATTTCTGCCGGGGTGTTTGTGAATGATGACTGGACGACTGAGGTGGGGAAGCCGTGCTTCCGGCTGAGGCCCCGCCTTCTCATCCTTCCTGGGGTCACCTCCCAGGGCAGCCACCTTGGCCAGAAGTGCCCAGGTTTGATGCTGTGGCCTCGGCTGGCATGGCCAGCAGAAAACACAGTGTCTTCAAGGCCCAGCAGAAGGACGACATCAGTCTCTGAAAGCTGAAAGGGGGCATGTGGAAGTGTAGGGTGGGAATAAGAAATCCCTTCAATTCCTCCAACAGTGGCTGACAAAACAGACCCCATATCCAAGGAAAGCTGTGCCCTAGGATGGGAGGATTGCAAAATGGAGGAGGCTCTGTCTGTTCTGGTAGTGGGGACCTGGGTGACACCACTCCCCAGATGCCCAAGGACTGCGGGGCCTCTGGGGACAGCATTTGAATTAGGTCATAAATGATTAGGAGAATGTCAGAGGAAGGAAGTAGGAGGGGAAAGGGGGCATTCCTGGCAGCAGAAACAACCCGAGCAAAGGCACAGAGGTGGGAAAACGGAGGGTGTGCTCCAGAAGCTGCCTCCTGCATGTTCATGGAGGAACGCTGAGGCCCAGAGAGAGGAAGCGTTTCCAAGACCTAGCAGTAGCCGTGAGGTCCTCTCACTCCAGGTCAGTGCTTTTTGTTACCCTAGAAAGCTTGCAGGAGAGCACACCAGGGAGTCAGCTGTTGGTTTGGTTTCCTTTGCTTTCTTATCCCCAGCTAGGGCTCAATCAGGGATTGATCCCTGTTCTTGGCCTTCCTCTGCCAGCAGCTAGCTGTGTGATTCTAATAAGTCACTTCCCCTCTCTGGGCCCCTCATCTCCAATACGAAGGAGGTATAAGGCCTTGCCTCCACCTGAGAATGCCAACTCTGACTCCCTAGCAAGCTAAAATGTGGCTTAGTTACTCTCCTGTTCCCAGCACCTGGCGGAATCTACAGCACAACACAGGTGCTCAAATAACTGTTTTTGAATGAAGAAAGGAAGCAAAGAATGAAAAGCATCGTGACTCTTCCTTAGCACTCTGCTTTGACAGCCTCAGCCTCTCCCCTCCCCAAGCAGGACAAAGGATGTAGGAGTCCCAGACTTTGAAAAGGAAGTCAAGGAAAGCAAATAACCTAACTACATGGGGACCCTAAACTCTGCCTCTGGGTGGATGCCCCTGAGAGAACCTTTCCTTGCAGCCTTGGCCTTGCTGAAACTGTGCAGTGGTCAAGGCCTGGAGGAGGGGCAGGGACCTCTAGCAGACCCAGAGGCAGCTGGGCCTGAGCCAAGACTGGCCCTCCCCTTGCTCCCTCACCACTCACAGCTTCACTGCTCCAAGAAGTGTCCCAAGCCCTCTGGTCCCAACCCTGAGGGGTTGGGCTGGCTCCGAAACCTCCTGTTTCCCAGGCCAATGATACCTTCATTTTTCCAGTTCCAATAACCCCTTTTTTTGAGGCCCCCTCCTTTCATGTTAAGAATTTTATTGCTCATTTCCCTCTTCTGTGACAGCAGCTGTATTTCTTTTAACTTTGTGAAACACACACACGATCTATGGTGGTAGAAATCAGAATCAGTTGCCTCTGGGGTGGAGACTGACTGGAAGGGGACACAAAGGAATCTGGAGATGGTGAAAATGTCTGACATCCTGATCTAGGTGATGGTTACAGAGGCATATATATTTGTCAAAATTCATCAAGCTGTACACTTAAGATTTGCGCATTTTACTGTATGTGGAATGTATGTTGATTATACCTCATAAAGTACTGCTAGCATCTGAAAGATACACATACGGAAAAGTACATGAAACCTACATGTTCAGTTTAATGAATTATTTAGCCAGCGCCTGTGAAACACCACCCACGATGCCTGGTGCCCCTGTGTAGTCCACAGAGCCTGGATATAACCAAGCAGTTTCCCAGGGACCCCAACACCCACAGACGGGGCACCTCGACTCCAGATACCATGTGCCTCTTGCTTCCTGGATTCATGGAAACATAGAGGCCAGGGATGGGGCAGAGCCCATGGGCTTTGGAACCTAGAATTTCCCATCAGTTCAACACCAAGCTTGACCGCGATTCCCATTCTAGTGAATTGAAGGAACAGAAAACACACCATTTCCCCTTTCTGGGAGGGGAGTTTCCGTACCCGGCATCCTCCAGTGAGTCTTGGCTGGGGGGTGGGGGTTGTCCCTAGTTAAAGTCAAGGAGAACTGTGCCTTCCCTGCATCCCTGCTAAAAATAACTCCAGGCAGTGTTGCTGCCACTGAGCAGCAGGAAGGACAGAGTCGTGTTTTGCTTTAAACCTAGAAGCAGCTCGGCAGTTGGGGGCTAGAGCAGGGTGGGAGAGCAGGCTAGGGATCTCAGAACCCTGGCTGTGCTCAGTGCACCCCCCACCCCCAGCTGCAGCTGGTCTTCCGGGGGTGCCTGGGAGGGGTGTATGTGTTAGCGCATGCACGCGCATGTGTGGTGACAGGGCCTCCCAGCAGCAGAGCAGGAAGCCAGGGAAGGCTGGGAATGGGTGGGGAGGGGTCTCTGTCCTGCTAACTGGAGCATGCAGCTGGAGGGACAGGCGTCACGTACTCCATGGGGTCCCTACCTCCTCTGAGAAGCGTTCTGTTCCTGTAGCCCACGCCAGGCTCCCTGGGGGTTGGAGAGGCTAGCCTTCTGCAGCGTGGCCGCCTGCCCCTCAGGGCTCCTTGCACACACAGGGCTGGAGATGGTCGCTTGGTAGTCCCTGTCTCTGTCTGGCTTCCGCTCTGCCCAAAGAGATTGGGAGGTCCTCAAGGGTGGGTGCAGTCCAGCAGCGAGGAATTTCCCTGGAAACGGGAAGTACAAGATGTGTCAATATGGGATCCTAGCAGAGGAGTGAGAGGCTGAGTAAAGGGAAGGGAAGAGGCCCTCCTGGCTGCTCAGTCTTGCTCTCTCCTCCCACCACTCCCCTGCCTGTCTTATACATCAGAGGCCTCGAATTGTTGGTCTCTCTTTCTCTGTGCTTGTCTTGGGTCCCCGGCTCCTTGAAGCCAGGATCATCCTTCAGTCGGCCTCCATTTTCCAAGGTAACAATAAAGAAGAATCACCATTCATTTCACAGGTACCCCATTCCAGGCACTGTGCTGACTCTGATGTGGATGTTCTCATTTAATCCTCCCAGCAAGCCTGTGATACTGGAATGATTACAATTCCTCCCTATTTATAAAGGAGGAAACTGAGGCTTAAAGTGGTGAAGTGCTAGTCTAGGATCTCACTGGCAGTACCTGACAAAGACAAGGCTTGAAGTCATGATACAGAACACAGAGCATGCCCAAGATCTGTCCAGGAGACAATAAGAATTTTCCAGGAGACAATAAGAATTTTAGGGCCAGGCATGCTGGCTCCTTCCTGTAATCCCAGAACTTTGGGAGGCCGAGGCAGGTGGATCACCTGAGGTCAGGAGTTTGAGACCAGCATAGCCAACATGTTGAAACCCTGTCTCTACTAAAAATACAAAAATTAGCCAGGTGTGGTGGCAGGCACCTGTAATCTCAGCTACTTGGGAGGCTGAGGCAGGAAAATTGCTTGAACCCAGAAGGTGAAGGTTGCAGTGAGCTGAAATCGTGCCACTGCACTCTAGCCTAGGCAACAGAGCAAGACTGTATCAAAAACAGAAAAAAAAAAAGAATTTTAGAAATTTGACCATCTGGGCCAGGTGTGGTGGCTAACGCCTGTAATCCCAGCACTTTGGGAGGCTGAGGCGGGCAGATTCCCCTGAGGTCGGTAGATTCCCCTGAGGTCAGGAGTTGAAGACCAGCTTGACTAACATGGCAAAACGCTGTCCCTACTAAAAATACAAAAATTAGCTGGGCGTGGTGGTGGGTGCCTGTAACCCCAACTACTCGGCAGGTTGTGGCAGGTGAATTGATTAAACCCAGGAGGCGTAGGAGGTAGCAGTGAGCCAAGATCGCACCATTGCACTCTGGTCTGGGTGACAGAGCGAGACTTGGTCTCAAAAAAAAAGAAAAAAGAAATTTGACCATCCTAGATAATTTAGGACACATGGTTGCTAAACTTGATGATTTTGTTTAAAAACACACACATATATATACATATACACACCAAAGTAGCCCAAAAAATAGTGGGTTTACAGCCAAAATTTGTACTCCCAGTTGTGATTTTGACCAAGAAACTAACCATCCTGACAAGCCTCAGTTTCCATCTCTACAAAATGGGTATGATAATCCTTGCAGAGGATTACTGGAGAGTAGTGTATTTGAACCCAGCCTTTTTTCTAAACCTAGAAAACACAAAGCTCCTTCATGCCTTGAGGCCTTTGCATGTGCTGTGCTATTTCCTGTGCCTGAAACCCTCAGCTTCCAGATGTTCATGTGACTGGTTTATTCTCGTCATCCAGGTCTTAGCTCAAACATAACCTTCCTCAGAGCAGCCTTCCCTGACTACTCAGCAGACCCCCATCACACTCAATTGCATCTCTGTTTCATTTTCCTCTTTGTACGTATCGTGATCTGAAATTTCCTTACTTATTTGTTCTGTTTGCTTTTTTATGGCCTGTCCCCCTCCCAACTGCCAAGGATATAAGTTTCTTGAGAGCTGGAAGCCAGGCGTGGTGGCTCACACCTGTAATCCCAGTACTTTGGGAGGCTTAGGCGGGCGAATCATTTGAGGTCAGGGTTCAAGACCAGCTTGGCCAACATGGTGAAACCCTGTCTCTACTAAAAATTCAAAAAAAATTAGCTGGGCATGGTGGTGGGAGCCTATAACCCCAGCTACTGGGAGGCTGAGGCAGGCAAATCGCTTGAACCCAGGAGGTGGAGGTTGCAGTGAGCTGAGATAGTGCCACTGCACTCCAGCCTGGGTGACTGAGCGAGACTCCGTCTCAAAAAAAAAAAAAAAGAAAAAAGAAAACTGGAACCTCTGTGGGGTTGAATTACCCATTCACGGTGCTCAGAGTAGCACCTGGCAAACATCAGAGCTTGCTAAACATTTATGAATGAATGAATGAGCTTTGAAAATAGCATTATATTTAAGTGACTGACTCTCACGGGCCTTGCTGAGGGCAGTGAATGTGGGCTAATGGGGGATCAGAGGAGAGCGCTTTGGTCCTGGCTCTGGCCCAGGCTAAGCCCTGAAGCTCCTGGGCTGCAGGGAACCATGAGGCTGCCTGGGCTTCCGGCTGCTCCAGGATAAAGGTCAACTCTTGCTGGAACAGAAGGTTCTGCACCATCTGGGCTTGCCTGCCTCTGGCCTCATCTCCCCAGGCTCTCCAACCTGCACTCCATGTCCAGCCAGACCAAACAACTCCCAGTGCCCACCAGAGAACACGGGGCTGCTTCATGCCTCTGTGCTTTTATACACACTGTTCCTTCTACCTGGAACGCCCTGAACCCTTGCTCTGCCTGGCCAGTTCCTCTCTCCCTGAACCTTCTGCTCTGGCCACACCCAGTCCCCAACTTCCCAAGACACTGTAATGACCTGTTTTTGTGCATTTTCTCAAGTAACCCAGGAACGCAGACTTCCCAAGTGGCCCATATAGGGCAGTGACCAGGTTGCGTGTCCCCAGTTTGTAGTGCAATGCTTGGCACACACAGTAGGTGCTTAATAAATGCTCAGGCACAGTTTTTGGACTTTGGTTCCTACGGCATTAACTCAATTCCTGGGACACACAGTAGGTGCTCCATAAGTGCTCACTGGATTAACAAGGCTGAGCAATCTGATACGGCAGAAGCTTGGGGCAAGATGAGGCGTAGGGGTAGGGGTAAATGGAAGACGCTTCCTGAGAAACAAGATGGTGTCAGAGGGAAGAAGCCAGAAGGGATCTTGGGAAAATTCCCAGAAGACTGAATATACAAAAAGCAAAAATAGGCCGGGCACAGTGGCTCACATATATAATCCCAGCACTTTGGGATGCCAAGGTGGGTAGATCACTTGAGGTCAGGAGTTTGAGACCAGCCTGGCCAGCATGGTGAAACCCCATCTTTACTAAAAGTACAAAAATATTAGCTGGGCATAGCGACGCACACCTGTAGTCCTAGCTACCTGGGAGGCTGAGGCAGGAGAATGGCTTGAACCCGGGAGGTGGAGATTGCAGTGAGCCGAGATCGTGCCACTGCCCTCCAGCCTGGGTGACAGAGAAACACTCCATTTCAAAAAAAAAAAGTAAACACAGATAGATGGAGGTAAAGAGGGCTCTCAGTGAACAAAGATAGAGAAATACAGAAGGAAAGATAAACGAAGAAGAATGAACTCAGAGAAAGAAGGTCGGAAAGACAAAATGTGCCCATGAGAGCCACAGAGGACAGATTGCCAGAGACCAGGACAGGCCAACTAAATACAATATGTCTGGTGCCCCTGCTTCATCCCCTGGGGGTAGATAAGGTTGGCATGGGCAGTGTGGTGCCGTGGTCCCTTCCTTGGGTGATAGGGCTGAGTGAAAGCCCACACATCATCAGGACATCTTGGAAAATTTTTCCTCTCTTAGCTCAGGAGAGGCCCTGTGATAGGAAACAAAGCACCCCAGAGAACAACTACAAACCTAGTTTCTTGCCCTTAGGCAAGCAACTTAGCTGCTCTTGCCTCAGTTTTCCCAGCAGGAAGGTGGGCCCTATTCTTATTTTAGAGACATAGTAAGATCATACTGAGTTAAGGTAGGTACACGAAATGTACACAGCCTGATACAAACGCCAAGGATTGACATCATGGTAGTGCTTTCTCCCAAAGGCCTGTTGTGAACGAGTCCTAAGAGAGGCTGTGACACTGTCACTAGGTGCTGCAGACAGACCTGACTTCAGAGCCCTGGAACCCAGGCTCAGCCTCTGGTTTTTGGATCCCAGAGCCAAATCAATACAACCAGGCAGTTTATTCCTGGGTGGAGGGTGAGGGGCAGCAGGTATGCTAGCCGGCCAAGAGACACACGGAGCCCGCAGCCAGCAGGCCTGACCATCCAACTCCACTGCTGAGACTGTCCTCTGGGGCCTTGATAGCATCCAGATTTCAGCCTGTCAAATGGGCTAAAAACGATTTTCTAGCTGTTAGATCACACCTCAAGGCATGTATGAGCTCCAAGGAGACAGAGTTCTCTTTCATTTGAAGGGAGAAGGGAATAAGACTCAGGCTTGAGAAATGGAAGATTTGCATTTTAGGTACACAATCTCAGGAATCTCACAGACTATTTTGAAGTGCTGGCTTTGGCTAGGTGCAATGGTGCACATCTGTAACCCCAGCTATTTGGGACATTTACTCAGGAGACCGAGGTGGGAGGACTGATTGAGCCCAGAGGTTGAGGCTGCAGTGAGTACAGTGGGGCCGTACAGTGGAGTACAGCCCCACCGTGCTCCAGCCTGGGTGACAGGGTGAGACCTTGTCTCACAAAAAAAAGGTGCTGGGTGAGATCTTGTCTCAAAAAAAAAAAAAGGTGCTGGCTTTGATGTCAGACAGACCTGAATGTGAATCTCAGCTCAGCTTTGTCATTTCTCTGAGCCTCAGTTTCCTTAACTGTCAAAGAGGGCTAACAATAGCACCCACCCCCCAGAATTGTTGTGAGGGGTAAATGAGATCCTGTAAATACAGGCCTGAAATTAAACTTGGGTCTAGTAGTGAGTCTCCTGGGCCACAGTCTTTGGGTTCCAAACTCTGGTGGGGGGTGGTGTGCACAGATAGCTCCCCATATAAGGAATCAAGATTAGCCATCGTCATGAATAATAATATCCCATGCTCCTGGGGGAGGAAGGCCAGATCATAAATGTATTGATCTCTCAATATCTAAGCCACTTTGAGGAGATTAAACTGGTCACAACTCAGAAAATCACTGAGAAATCACCAAGTGTCAAATTCCATTAGGAATATGTGACTTATAGGGGTGAGAGGATGGGGTGATCCCCCTTCCTGCTGCCAGGCCACCACCTCTGCCTCTGTTCTCTGTGACTGACAAGGAAGGATCACTGATTACCAGGTCTCCAAGGTTTTGGAGGCAACTTACGTAGCGCTGTCACTTGTCTAGCTGGGCTCCAGGATATTGCTAAAATGCTTGGGAAACAAGGCTGGCAAGGGGAGAGGGGTCAGCCTCAAAGGTCCAGAGAAACTTCAGACCTGGTGTGGAGATGCCAAAGCTTTAGAGGCAGTTTCAAGGCTGGATGATGGGAGAGAGAAAGGACTGGGGGCTTCACTCTTCTGGAGTCTAACTTCTCCCCTCCAGGGTCTCTCCGCACCCCACCTTCCCACCCCCAGCAAGAGTTTAGAACCTAAGACTGGGAGTAAGAAGTAGGAGACTCATTTCTTAATTCATCGGGGGTTGGGAAGCCCAGGTGGAAGATGGGGGGGATGAGAGCAGGGGTAACTGACAGCAGGATGCCACAGCTAAAGAAGGAAGTATAAATATAAAGCGGCCAGTGTAGGACTGGACAGAGGCCATATGAAACACACGGTACATTCCGGCCCCAGCATAACAAACTGTACCAGCCTTTTTGAGAGCTGTGAGCACTAAAAAGGGGAGGGAAGAGCAGAGGTTCCTTCGAGGTTGGCCCTGCCTCCTCCTCCCCCACTTCTCCCACAGCTTGGGGCACCGCAGGGAAAGTCCTGATGTTTCTTTTGCAACCACAGGAAACCTACCATCCCTGCTCACATTCTGTACCCAGTGTTCCTCTCAGCAGTTCCAGACTGGGAGGGAGCAATGAGTGTGTATGCGTGGAGAATGTGGGGTGCAGACAGCCACAGCAGCCCAGGTAACACCCGGAAAGGCAGCAAGCGTCACTTGGATACTGACTGGAAGTCACAGCCTGTAAAGGCTGCAACGGAGGTACAGATGACGGTGAGGAAGTGCCTTGTGCAAGGTCACACAGGCAGTTGTTCCCCAGGGTGGGACCAGAGTGCATCCAGAACTAGGCAGTGCTGGGCAGCTCTCTTGGGTGTAGCATGTAGGAGTGGCAGGCCAGGGAACAGGCAGTGCCCAGGGACCGAGGGTGGGGAGCCCAGATCCAAGGCTGCCTCTATGCTCTGGTTGGCTTTGGGAAAGCAGGCCTGGCTTGGGCACTGTCCCCTCCAAGCCTCCCAATCCTATCCCCGCTACCTTAAATATTAGAGATGATGCATGTGAAGTGCCTAGCATGGAGGTTGTTTTGTGGTGATGTCGACCAGAATGAGTCACGTCCACCCCTCCCCTCTCCTCCTCCTCCACACACACACAGCTCAAGGCCTAGAACCTCCTGGGATCTTTCTCCCATAACACCGCCTTCTTTCTTCTGAGTCCCTATAGCTATTACACACATTTGGTACTCACCACCTGCTGGTTTGGGTTATTATTTAACCTTACATCCAGTGCGTTTGTCACTTCAATTGCCCAACGGGAGGATATCATTTCAACATACCCAATATTTATTGAACATGAGCTCCCATGTTGAGCCTGGCCTGTGGGGGATGAGTTGGAATGGCGGCGGGGGGGCGGGGGCAGTGGAGGAGAGGGCTCAGAGAAGAAGCAGACTTTGTTTCTGCCTCAAGGACTTTCTAATCTGGTTAGAAGAACAGGATTAGTAAACAGATCGCTAGAATATGAGACAGGCCACACACTGTGCTGTGAGAAAGGTACAAACTGAGTGTGCTGGGCGTTCAGAGGAGACAGGAATCAGATTTGGCTGGCACTGTTTCAAGGAAGCTTTATGAGCTGGAGCAGGAGAGATGGATAGACAGGGAGGACCAGCATCCTGGCATGTGAAATGGCACAGCAAACTGTGGAGGTGGGAAGGAGGGAGAACAAAGGACTTCAGGAGTGTCTTAACCTCATAGTGACATTCTTTAGCAGGATCCAACACTGAGCCTTCCACATGGTAGACGTACTCACTATATAAATGCTTTGTTCCCTCCTCCTGGTTTGGAGAGGGTGGGAACTTTTTCTCTCTTTTTTTTTTTTTTTTTTTTTAAGACAGAGTTTTGCTCTCGCCCAGTCTGGAGCTGGAGTGCAATGGCACGATTTCCACTAACTGCAACCTCCACCTCTTGGGTTCCAGCAATTCTCTTGCCTCAGCCTCCTGAGTAGCTGGGATTACAGGCACCCTCCACCATGCCTGGCTAATTTTTGTATTTTTAGTAGAGACAGGGTTTCACCATGTTGGCCAGGCTGGTCTCGAACTCCTGACCTCAGGTGATCCACCCGCCCTAGCCTCCCAAAGTGCTGGGATTACAGACGTGAGCCACTGCAACGCGCCAGGGTGGGATCTTTAGGACCAGCACTTAGTGATGTCTTTCCGCAGAAGGATGGGTAAGGAGAAAACGTGGCTCTGAATAAGCCAGGAGGTCGCGGGCGGTAGGGTGGGGGGAGGGTTGGTTGGGGCTAAACAAAGTGAAGGGTCAGATTCAAGGGGCAGTTTGGGGTTGTCTTCCTTGGCTTTGCCCCACTTCCACCCTGCCGTCCACACCCACCGACAGTGTCTGGGCTCTCCCGACTCCCGGCGTCCTGCCAGGGATTTCCCAAACCGTCCAAAAGGGCTGGGCTTGGTTTGCCAGCCCCGGGAATCCCTGGAGTCTCCGTGTTCCTGGCATCTGTGAGGGATCAGACAAGTGGGGTGAGGAAAGGGGAGGCTTCTCCTGGGGATCGCTTGAATTGGCCCCCTCAACACAGGCTTCCGTTGTCACGTGACTACGTCCCAGGTCTCGCAAGTCTGGGGCTGGCGTGCTCCAGCTATCCTCCTCCCGCCTCCGGGACTGAGCGCTGGAGAGGCACGGGCGGCAGCCTGGGTGGCTCCTTCTCCTCGTAGAGCTTCCCACACCTGCCCCCTCCCCTAGCTGTGCTAATCCAGGAGCCACCCAAGCCTGGGGTACCCAAGCAGGGCCAGATGGGGGATGGCTTGGTTTGGATGCTCCAAGGCTGGTGAGTGGGCAGGGCTGAGGGGCCCACGCGCTCTCCGGAGGTTGCTCGCCAGCCCCTGCCCCAGCGCGCACTGGCAGGGCTGCGGCGGCCGGGAGGCTGCGCGCCGAGCGCAAGTCGCGAGCACAAACAGGGCGAGGAGGCTGGTGTGAGCGCCTGGGCCCGCTGCCAGCGCGCCGGGGCTGGAACACAATGTCCCGAGCGGGCGGGCGGGCGGGCGAGCGCGAGCGAGAACAGCCTGACTCAGCAGCTGGGTAAGTGGGTGTGCTCGCTCACCAGATCAACCGCTCTTGCAGCCTGCGGTCAACGACGACCCGGCACTCGGCGGCTCCCTGGAACGGGAGGGGCGAGCGCACGGCCGGCTCCTCTGTTCGCGCCTGAGCCTGCCGCGCGGGACCTCCACGTGGCCGGTTTGCGCCTCCCTCTGCCTTCCCGCTCCTCTGTTAAAGCGTCTCCCAGCCCCCAGCCTGAGCGCAGCCCGCTCTGCCTACCTGGGAGGAGCACTCTCCTCACCCCACCCGACAGGTGTGGCCAGGCACACAGCTGCTGTGTACATGTCCTGTTTTCCCCAAACCTCACCCCTCTGGGACGCCTCTGAAAGTCTTAGCATGGGGGATTAACTCTTAGTTGCAGAGGTAGGAGATTGTTCTGGAGTAGTGGTGGAGAAGGGAGCCCAGGAAGAGGGTCCTAGAAGAAAAGTGGGACTTAGGGCAAGAGGATCTCTTCTATCTCTGTCCTCACCTGACCCAGAGTTCAGAGTCTCTTCCTGCCTCCTCCCCTCAAAACCACTAGGCCCCTGAAGTTTCCTCCTCCAAGGGAGGGAGACACAGGTGGTGTGGTGTTTTGAAGCCTCCAATCCTGCCACCTAGCCACAAAGCTCCTTCTTCCCCCTCTATGCATAGGAAATGGGGTCCCATTTGGGGTCCCCATTGGGGACTTATGCTATCCCTATGCTGTCTCCTGGGGTCTTATAGGGCCGTTGTGAGGATGACAGCAGCCCAGAGCAGGGCTCTTGAGGGTGGGGACCTGTCCCACATCCCAGCTTCCTGGGGTGCCTGCATGGTGCCCGGAGGGATGCTTTGTGCCTGGAGAGTGCCAGGGTGGGCGGGGAAGAGTGATTCCGGGAAAGGTCCTGGCAGGCAGCACAGGCCTGGGCTCCAGGGCCTTTGAGGGTGGGACTAGGGGAGGGACCTCAGGCTGCTGAAGTGCCTCACCTGAGCCTCAGGCCCCCAGGCCCATCTGATGGCATCTCTGGCACCCTCTGTGGCCAGAGATGAGGAGATGGGCCATGGGCCCCCTTCCCATACATGCATCACACTTCCTACACAGGCTGTCACCCAGCCAATGCACACTGCAGCTCCAGTCTCGAGGCACCTAAACTGCCATCTACTCCCACCTTCTTCCTGATGCTTGAAATCTGTCCATGATCCCAGGTCAGTGGTTGCTCGAGGCTGTGACAGAGACACTCTGAGACAGCAGCCTACTGCCCTTCTGGACTTCCCTGTCTCCAAGTCCAGGCATCTACAGGACATCTGCCCTTGCATGGCCTAGAAGTGACTGAACTCATCGTCATGGCCCTCACACCAGCTCCTCCCCATGCCCACCATGACCCTCCCAGTCCTGAAACTCACTGCAAAGGTGGATTAATTTTTAACTATGTTCTCTCCTTCACCATCCTATGTCTGATCTCTTATTAAATTCTGCAGATTCTTCCCTTTGTTGCTTTTATTTCAAAAGGTATTTTTTGTTCATTACTTTTCTCCTTCACCCTTTCCCCTCGAGCCCCATAGATTCCACCTTTGGCCCAAATTCTCACAGCAGCTGCCACACTGTCCGTTCTTTTTCCTTCCTCCTACACACCCTGCTGGAATAATCTTTCTCAAACACCATTTATTGTGTGTGTTATCAATGTCAGACTTCTCAACCAAGCACACTGAGTACACTAGCTAATCTAGTGTAGTCTCTGTGATGGGACCTGAGTTCATTCACGGCATGTCCAGGCCACAGGGACTAGTGCAGTGCCTCCTGCACAGCTGGAGGGCAGCAAATGTTCCTCAAGTGACCCAACCATTTGGTGGTGTTCCCTTTCCATCCTTCCGATTCTCTCTCCTGCCTTGGTCTCCCCAGACCCACGAAGCCTATTGGCTTCCAGATGTTCACTGGGGCCCTTTTGAGTGCCACTATTTTTCATTTTCCCAAAATCTTCAGGGTGGGGATGGGTGGTGGTGGCTAGTGGGGAAGGGAGAGACTGACATCCAAGTTAATGTCAGGGAGTTTGTGGCAAATACCAACTGCAAAACCTTAAGTGCAACGAGGGCAGCTGCCTGCTAGGAGTCCGTGCTCCAGTAAGAGACAAAACCACAGAGGATGGCAGAAGTGGGAAGGAGAGTGGCACAACTAGTGGCTTCCCTCTGAGCCTGTGAGCTGACTTTAATCTTTCCTTTTTTTTTTTTTTTGAGACAGAGTCTCACTCTGTTGCCCAGGCTGGAGTACAGTGGTGCAATCTCGGCTCACAGCAACCTCTGCCTCCCGGGTTCAAGCCATTCTCCTGCCTCAGCCTCACGAGTAGCTGGAACTACAGGCGTGTGCCACTACGCCTGGCTAATCTTTTGTATTTCTAATAGAGACAGGGTTTCACTATATTGGCCAGAAGGTCTTGAATTCCTGACCTCAGGTGATTCACTCGCCTCAGCCTCCCAAAGTGCTGGGATTACAGGCATGAGCCACCACCCCCGGCCTAATTTTTCTATATTTTATTGCTTAGTTATGTCCTGCAGTATTTTAAACCCCTTCTCCAGCAGCCTGTAAGCTCCTTAATGGCAAGGACAGTGCCAGACAGCAGACATCTACTTATTTTGAGAAGCAGGCCTGAAATACTTTGGAGGCTGTATGAAACTTGGGTCTGGATCCTGGTTCCAACATTTAGCAGTTTGGCCCTGGATAAGTCTCTTGAAACCTCTCAGAGCTAGTTTCTTCGTCTGCAAAAGGCACTAGTAACACTTGTCTTGTAGACTGAGGGGCAAAAGTTACAGAGAATACAAAACACCAGGAAAGTGCCTGTTGCACCCAGTAGTTTATTATATTCCTTCCCTGCATGCTTAGAGCCTTTCCTGAATTGCGAGAAAGGTGTTCCTGAACTACTGCCCATACTGAGACACTTTAAACGTCAAAAGGGACACTGTTAATAATTACGTCGGTTCCTGGGTTCCTGGGACGCGGGGTCACCCTACCCTGGTTCACAACAACTGGCAGGGTTTGGATGGCAGGCAATGTCCCAGTGTCTAAGCACGGCGCCAATCGTAACGCTTAATAAGGGCCTGTTGAATCGACGAGCTAACAGAAGCTGACCCTCACTCCATTTTTTGGACATCATTGAGTGAAACAAATTGAAAAGCCCGCCTACGCCGCGCCCCCACCCCCACCTCATCCCAGAGCCACCCGCAGCCTCAATTCCCTGAGGTCTGCCCTTCGCTAGCCCACCGCCCCGCCCCCGGTTGCCTTGACATCGGTGACGTCACCGAGGGGCGTGGCACCTCTCCATCCTCTCCCAGCGCCCTGGGCCCCTCCGCATCCGAACCTTGGGGGGAGGATGATGTTAGTGGCGCTTGACACTACTCGCCCCCCGCCAGGCCAGCATCTAACTACGCCCGCCTGGCCGCCTTTCTCGAGCGCGCAGTTGTCTCGAGTGTGGGTACCCCACCTCTACCCCACCCTCACCAGGGTGAACTATAGGGGGTTTCACAGAGTGCCGGATCCCAGTGAGCCCTCCACCCCTCCACCAGATGCGGGCCACAGATCCTGAGAACCCGGGCCCAGCGCTCGCCCCTTCTCGGGCAGCCCTCTTGCTCCACGTCCTGGGGGGCGGGCGGGAAGAATGGGACCCCCGCCCAGGAGGCGTGCAGGCGCCGCTGAGCGCGGGAGAGAAGGAGTTAAACTAGGTGCCGGCGCCGGGCGCGGCGGGAGTGGGGGAGGGGAGCGAAGAGAAAGTGAGAGCGGGGGCGGAGCGGGGACGGGAGCGAAAGAACATCCTGTGCCCGTCGCCGGATGCGCGCGGGGGGAGGAGGTAGTCCGGGGAGGGAGAGCAAGACGGGGGGAGGCCCGGGGCGGGGAAAGGCGCGGCCTCCTTCCCCCCCACCCCCTCCTCTGGGGGCGCTGGCCCCCTCCGTCCCCGCGCCTTCGCTGAGGCTACGCGGAGGCCCTGGAATTTGGTTCCCGGGCCGCAGTAGGCGCTAGCTGGGAGGAGATGATCTCGGAGAGTATGGAATCCACGTCAGGGCAGGGGCGGCCCCCAGCCTTTCATCTCTTGGCTTTCTGCAAGGGAAGCTCGCACGTGTTGAGCGTCCCCTGTGCACCGAGAGTACACACATTCTCTCAGTCAGTCCTGACAGCGGCACTTCCAGGCAGTAGACAGGAATTCACAGACTTGCGTTCTAGAGGAGGAAACAGACTCAGATTATGGAATTTGTCCAAACCTCACACTGCTGGGATTTGAATGCAGGCCTGTCGAACTGCAATGGGCTTTTCATTGGAGTTTAGGGTAGGGTAATTTCCCCTTAGCTTCTATGCACACAAGTGCTCGGCCGCTGCAGCGTCAACCTCAGGAATGGCGGTGTCTTTTCGTAGGGGACCCCTAAGGGAATGGCGGTGTCTTTTCGTAGAGGACCCCCAACAGCATCTGGCTGGAGCTTCTGTCATTAACTAGGCTCAAACACCCATTGCCAGGATACTGGTAAAGAGAATGAGGAAGTGGCCTTAGGGTTCTACAGGTAGTTGGATGGTTCTTAGGAACACAGTTTAGGGGAATGTGTTGTAGGGCTCCTGCTCCTCATTTAGATATTTGTGGGGGCTTCAAACAGGACTCCAGAGTCACTCAAGGCAGTTACATGGATTACAGGAGTTGGGATTGATTCACTTTTAAAAAGACCAGGAAGTCCTTTTGTGGTGGCTCAGGCCTGTAATCCCAGCACCTTGGGGGGGGCCCAGGCAGGCAAATCACCTGAGGGCAGGAAGAGTTTGAGGGCAAATCGCCTGAGGGCAGCCAGGCCAAAATGGTGAAACCCTATCTCTACTAAAAAATACAAAAATTAGCCAGGTGTGGTTTTGTGCATTCCTGTAGTTCCAGCTACTCGGGAGAATTGCTTGAACCTCGGAGGAGGAGGCTGCAGTGAGCCAAGATCATGCCACTGCACTCCAGCCTGGGTGACAGAGCAAGACTCTGTCTCAAAAAAAAAAAAAAAAAAAACCCAAAAAATCATGACCCTCGTGAGAGATAAGGGAGTAAGTGGAAGGAAGGGCTGACTCATGTGCTTTTCAGTCTGGGATGGATTGAGTGCTACCATCTGTGTTCTCACTGCCTACCCACACCCCACATGTTGTCCAGGTGAAACCTGCTAAGATAATTAGGATTATAGTCAACATTTGTTGAGCTCTGTGTGCTGGGCACTTTTCCAAGTGCTTTACTTAATCCTCACAAACAATCCCATGAAGTAAGTCTGTTTCCATTTTACAGGAGGGGAAAATGAGGCACAAGGAGATGACAAAGCTAAGTCCGTGACTGAAATGTTTTTTTGTCATTTTTTCCCCCCTAGACGGAGTCTTGCTTTATTGCCCAGGCTGGAGTGCAGTGATTCTATCTTGATTCACTGCAAACTCTGCCTCCCGGGTTCAAGCAGTTCTCCCTAGCCTCCTAAGTAACTGGGATTACAGGTGCACACCACCATGCCCAGCTAATTTCTGTATTTTTTATGAGAGATGGGGTTTTCCCATTGTTGGCCGGCTGGCCACTCCTGATCTCGTGATCTGCCCGCCTAGGTCTCCCAAAGTGTTCGGATTACAGGCGTGAGGCACACTGCCCCGGGCCCTGAACTGGTTTTGAACCCTGGCTAGAACTCATACTTATTTACTAAACGCAACTGTGCTTAACATGATGAGAACATCAGCCTTGAAGGTAAAAAGCTGGCATAGCCTGGTGCGGTGGCTCACGCCTGTAATCCCAACACTTTGGGAGGCCAAGGCGGGCAGATCACGAGGTCAGGAGTTCGAGACCAGCGTGACCAACATGGAGACACCCCGTCTATCCTAAAAATACAAAAAATTAGCTGGTCATGGTGGTGCATGCCTGTAATCCCTGCTACTCGGGAGGCTGAGGCAGGAGAATCGCTTGAACCTGGGAGGTGGAGGTTGTGGTGAGCCGAGGTCGTGCCATTGCACTCCAGCCTGGGCAACAAGAGGGAAACTCCATCTCAAA
>NW_016107339.1:10529899-10531729 GCF_001604975.1 Cebus imitator | reverse complement strand
TCGCTGTATCACTAGGCTGGAGTGCAGTGGTGCAGTCTCACCTCACTGCAACCTCCGCCTCCCAGGCTTAAGCAATTCTCCTGCCTCAGCCTCCCAAGTAGCTGGGACTACAGGCATGCGCCACCACGCCCAAATAACTTTTGTATTTTTAGTAGAGACAGGATTTCACCATGTTGACTAGGCTGGCCTCAATCTCTTGACCTCGTGATCTGCCTGCCTCAGCCTCCCAAAGTGCTGGGATTACAGGTGGGAGCCACTGCACCTGGCCTGGAGGTCTTTAAACAACAGGTGAGCATCACATGTGCTTAGGAAGCAAGGGTTGCAGAATCAGCTCCATGGGATGGAGGGGCCAGTAACTCTGGGTCCCACCATGGAGAAGGGCAGAGCAAGACCTTGTTTTGAGGGACTTATTCCCAGATCCACCAAAGTAGCCTTGGAACCTACATGACAGTTCCCATCAGGCAGTCGTTTTCCGCCCGGAATTCAGTGGAGATGCGATGGGATTGCATGGCAGTAGGGAGGCTTCCATGGGCTTCTACTCACCCCTCACTGCAGGGAGTCCGTGTAATCACCCACCTTGGGGCTGAGTACCGGGAATGACCCTTGAGGAGGGCTGAGGATGGAAGAGAGCAGGGGAAGAAAAGCAACCCAGGAGTGTTGCTTGTTTACTGCCTGCTGCCTAGGGTGTAATGGGCCACGGTTCTGCGTGGGCGGGCCTGGCTGGCCGCAGCATCATTGGAAATGCTGTTTTTTGTTTCCCTACCTCCCTCTATCCTGGGTGCAGCCCAGGATCCAGAGGCTTCTGTTCCATTTCTCCCAAAAAGGGCTCAGGACCAGGTAGGCAAACACCTGTTCTGGTACAGCGTGCTCAGCACTGGCTATGTACCTGGCCCTAGTTTGGAGCTTGCCACTTGCCTATTCTGTAACACAAAATGGGGTCAGAGGGTGTGGGGAGACCCTGCTGGGGAAGAGGGAAGGGTCTGGTCTCACCTGCCCCATCTTAGTGGTGGGGATCAAGGCCTCTACAGGTGGGCTCACATCTTCTGGGATGGTGGCATCTTCTGACTCCAGAGGACTTCCCAAGCCTCATCTCACCTATGGGGAGGCTGAGAAGTAGTACTTCCAGATTTAGTTGAAAGGCACAGACTTACCCACATTTTAATCCTGGAGTTTCAGAATGGTAAATTTGAATCCCTTTAGGTTATAAATGCAGAAACAGACTAAGGAAAAGGTGATCCCTCTCTCCACCAAGATCATTCTGGTTAGATAGGCCCGGAGCCCCAGTTACTAGACTCTGTCATTGTTCTGCCCCCAGGTTATTAAAGAATGACAGAACACGACTTAAACCACCTGCTAAGTACACGATTCTGTGTTGGATGCTGGAGATGCAAAGATAGCTGTCCTCAAGAGCTTTATGTCAAACAGGGAAATGCCGGGGCAACACGGAGACGCTGGAAAAGGGTGGATTTGCCGCAGAGTCTGCATGTTTCTAAGATGCTCCCCTTCTTTTCATCCTCTGATGCGGGGAGGGAACGCTACCTGAAGAAACACCCCAAAGCCCAGGGGTAGATTTAGGGTGCAGAGATCACAGATAGGAGGGCCAGGGAAGTAAAGGAACAAGGCTGTCAATGGGCTCACCCCAAACACCTGTCTCACAAATGCCCTAAGGCCCTGGCCCAGAAATGGACCTCTGCTTCCCTCTAGTGGGTGAAAGGCAACCTCTGGAGCTGCCTACCCGGGCCCCGCCAACCTTGCTCCCTTGAAGAACAGGGGATGTAAAGGACCTTCTGCCCTCCCTCTCCTTTTTTTTTTTTTTTTTTTTTTTTTTTT
>NW_016107339.1:10516219-10529824 GCF_001604975.1 Cebus imitator | reverse complement strand
TTTTTGAGATGGAGTCTTGCTCTGTTGCCTGTGTTGGACTGCAGTGGCCCATTGGCTCACTGCAACCTCTACATCCCAGGCTCAAGCAATTCTCCTGCCGCAGCCTCCCAAGTAGCTGGGATTACATGTGTGCACCACCACGCCTGGCTAATTTTTTTGTATTTTTAGTACAGATTGGGTTTCACCATGTTCGCCAGGCTGGTCTTGAACTCCTGAACTCAAGTGGTCTGCCCGCCTCAGCCTCCCAAAGCGCAGGGATGATAAGCATGGGGCCATTGCACCTGGCCCCATCTCTTTTCAAGCACCTCTGGCTGCCCCATTTCCTGACCACTGCTCTCCATCCCATCATCTCCCCAGTTTCCTTTGTTGCCTGGGTTCCGATTCTCAGGAACCCTGGTTCCTGACCCTGCCAGAGTTCTGGTTCCGGAAGGCCCCCCACAGGAACCTTGGGCCTAGCTCTCACCCAGGCCCAGGGCAACACTGAAGACATGGGCAAGAGCATCCCCCAATACCTGGGACAGCTGGACATCTGTAAGAGTGTAGTTAGCCTGGCCACAGGTGCCGGGGCAATCTACCTGCTCTACAAGGCCATCAAGGCCGGCATAAAATGCAAGCCACCCCTCTGTAGCAACTCGCCCATCTGCATCGCCCGTGAGTGTCCAGTCCCTGGGGAGAGGGCTCTGCCCCAGGAGGCACCTGCTCCCGAGGCCTCTGCTGTGGGAGGGCCCAAAGGTGATGCCTCCAAGTTCTGCTTTCCTTCATCTTTCTCTTCTCCATCTTCCTCTAGCCCACCCTGCAGTGCCCTAGGCAAGGCCCTGCTAGAAATGGTAGCTCAGGGTCCCTGGATCTCACTCAAGTGGATCCTCAGACTCATCTGGTAGATCTCCAACTACTGCTTCACTCTGGCTTCTTGGAAACTTCAGCAGCTCCTCCCATCCCTTTTTTGCCCGAAGAGATTGAGGCTTTAAGGAAAGGGAAAATTGGCGGACTTACTGTATGACCAGAGCTTCCGCTAGTCCATATGGTACTTTTGGGTAGAGTAGGAAAATGAGCCCCTTCTGCAAGACTCTTTATTGCCATCTGCTGGAATATCGTTGCCATATACTGGTAATGATGAAATACTACTTGTTACCACCATATGCCAGATAATTGTTAGAGTAAATGGACAAATCTATGCTGTTATGTTACAGACAATACAGCATAAGATAGGGTGCCCTTTTGCAGTAAACATTCATTCAACTGTACATGGTGGTCCTGCCTATGGCGAGAAAGCTTCTCTGAAAAGGCAAGGCAGCTTTGTCCCCAGGTCCCTGTCCCCTACTTCCCAACCCCATTCTTTTCATGACTTCTGAGTCCACAGCCTGAACTGGGCTGGGGGGGCTGTCTAGGCCTGGCAGTCGAGCGAGAGCGGCACGGGCGGGACTCGGGTGAGCTCCGGAGGCTCCTCAACTCTTTGGAGTGCAAACAGGATGAGTACGCCAAGAGCATGATCCTGCACAGCATCACTCGCTGTGTGTACTTGTTGGAGGCTGAGGTGAGGGAAGGGAAGCAGGAGGTCCTCCCTAGCCAGCCTGGCCCCTGGGGGTTACGGCCGATCCCTGCCCCTGGACTGGCCAGACTGTATGCTGGGACCTGTCTCTTTCGGGCTGATAGCGGGACGGGTGTGCTGAGGGATCTTGGTGACGGGAGCGGGGGGGCAGTGGGCCCAGAACACCCGCTTCTCCTGCCTCTGCCATCTCTCCCCACATACCCCAGGCCTCTGCTTGTACGACGGATGACATCGTGTTGGTGGGTTACATGCTGGATGACAGGGACAACAGTGTCAAAACCCAAGCTCTGAATACTCTTAAAGCTTTCTCTGGCATCAGAAAATTCAGGCTCAAAATCCAGGTGAGCCCAGGGCGAGTGGTGGGGCAGGCAGGAGGTCTATAATCCTTAAGTCCTTTAATTGGTGTAGGATAAATATTCCAGAAATTTGTTTGGGTGTGAATTTGTAACCCAGAAATAAGTGGGAAACGGTGGTCAGATTTCCAGCAGGGTCATGAAGGCCTTTGAATTTTAGGATGAAACTGAACTGAGGCACTAGTGGTATCTCTGAGCCCCAAATAATAGGACCTCCCCCCCCCCCAATATCCCCCAAGCTCCCTGCCACTGCCACGTTCTGACAGCAACCAATTCCCGACACTGGCTGGTTGTTCAACAGTTTAATTCAGTTCTGACACTAACTATCCATAGTTAGGCCAGACCTCACAGGTTAAGGGCTGAGTCTCCCAAAGCTTCCCCCCAACTTCAGGTACCCGTCATAGGTCTGACTTCTGGCCTGCTGTGAATTCGGGGGTTCCCACAACTCCCTTTTTAGATTTAGTAATTTGTTAGAATGGCTCACAGAACTCAGGAAAGGACTTTACTTACCATTACTGGTTTATATATATATAAAGGGACATAGGAACAGCCAAACGGAGGAGACACGTAGGGCAGGGTGTTGGGGAGGACGCACAGAGCTTCCAGGCCTGTTCCCGGACCAAAATGAGGGTCTGGCTGCTATTTCTTGTGGCCCAATAACGAGATGCAGATGAACTGGGGGGGAAGAGGTGTTTATTTCTGTAACCAGTTACAGGGAGAAGGCTTGGAAATTATCGCCAGACCAACTCAAAATTACAAAGTTTTTCAGAGCTTATATGCCGTCTAAGCTATGTGTCTGTGTGTAAGTGTGCATTCATTTAAAGACTTGATTAACTTCCTCTAATCTATATCTAAGTTCTGAGTCCTGAACACCTTCCTCTGGAGCCTCAGTAATTTACTTAATGGGTCCAGGTGCTGGGGTGATTACCCTTATTTTGTCTCCTGCTAAATCAAGGAGGTTTAGGGTGTTCCTTCAGACCCCCAATAAACTTGTTTGTGGAGGCCTTGGGGAGCCTCTTCAGACCCCCAGTAAAACTTGTTTAATCCTAAATGAGTCCTGTTAAGAATTCTTTCATGATTTTGTCATGCTTTAAGGCCCAGGAAAGGCCCAAGCAAAACTCTTGATGGGCTTCTGTTACACTCCAGCCTTTGTATGAGGTCACTGGCTTTTAATATTTAACTTAACCAAGCAGTCAGTACTAAAACAGTTGTTAGGGAGGTCTGCCACAGGCCCACTTGAGGAGTGCCCTGCTGTTCAGCAACCAGGAAGCTCTTCGAACCTCATTAGAGGTTTTTATTACATAGTCTTGAGGAATTAAGTCATGAGCAGCTGCTCACCCCTCCCAAGAAGTTGGGGGTGAAGCTGAAAACCCCAGCCTTCTAATCATGCGTTGGTCTTTCTGGTAACCGGCAGCTATCCAAGGGCCCTGCCTGGGATCACCCCTCCTTAGCATAAGCTCTGTTGTGACCAAAAAGGACTGGTTTGCAATAACAAAGGATGCGGCTGTCACTCAGGAAATTCCAAAGGTTTCAGGAGCTCGGTTCCTGGAACTAGGGACAAAGATCAGACGTATTTTTTGTACTCCATCCCCTGTGCCTGTGTTGATCAGAGGTTGGTGTCAGGGTTATGGATTCCTTCTCCACTACTCCGTAGAGAAAATGTAAAACACTACATGTCACTTCCCCATTTCCCTGTTATCATGCTCCCAGACTTACTGTATCCACACCCATCCTCCCTGCTTTCCTGCTGGTGCCATGAAAAAAATGGCTTTCTCCCCGTCTGTGGCCAGTGATAGTCTCAATCCTGCCCCCCACCCCTTACTTGAGGGCCTCTCTGATTGCTGATGCCCTCTACCCCTGGCGGTCTCCCACATTCCCCGTCAGCACGCAGTGGGCTCCAACCCCTCCCATCTTACATAGCAAAACCAGAAAAGCCTCTCCTTTGACGTCTACATCTCTTCCTGGCAAATAGTCTGTCTCTCCCAAATTAAAAAAAGAGTAAAACTTGCAAATATTGTATATGTGTAAGGTAGAAAGAATAACAATAGAACAGAACATGCCCAGGCCAAGAAAGAGAGCACAGCCCCTCCCACATCTCGGCTGCCTCCCCACCAGAGGCAGTCATTGGCCTGCATTTTGTTTAGAGTTCTGAATTTTCTTTGTAAGATTACCATATGTGTATGTATCCCTGCATACTCTAGCAGGGCACAGCAGATAATAAAGAGGTAAAATATAGTCTGGTATTTTTTTTTTTTTTTTGAGACGGAGTTTCGCTCTTGTTACCCAGGCTGCAGTGCAATGGCGCGATCTCGGCTCACTGCAACCTCCACCTCCTGGGTTCAGGCAATTCTCCTGCCTCAGCCTCCTGAGTAGCTGGGATTACAGGCACGTGCCACCATGCCCAGCTAATTTTTTGTAGTTTTAGTAGAGACGGGGTTTCACCATGTTGACCAGGATGGTCTCGATCTCTTGACCTCGTGATCCACCCGCCTCGGCCTCCCAAAGTGCTGGGATTACAGGCTTGAGCCACCGCGCCCGGCCTGTCTGGTATGTTTTTAAGCTTCATGTACTTGGAAATAGATGGTTTCTTTTCTGCGGTTGGCCTTTTCTCCCTGCTGTGTTGAAAGGTTCATCCTTATTGGGCAGCTCTCCTTTCTTTTTTTCTTTTCTGTTTTTTAGACAGAGTCTTGCTCTGTCACCCAGGCTGGAGTGCAGTGGTGCGATCTTGGCTCACTGCAGCCTTGATCTCCCAGGCTCAAGTGATCCTCCCACCTCAGCCTCCCTAGTAGCTGGGACTATGGGTGTGTACCACCATGCCTGTCTAGTTTTTGTATTATTTTGTAGAGATGGAATCTCTCTATGTTTCCCAGGCTGGTTTTGAACTCCTGGGCTCCAGTGATCCTCCCACCTGGCTCCCTTTCACCGCTCTGTGGTGGTCTCTTTCATGAATACCCTGCCACTTGCCCATTGTGAGGCGTTTGCGTTGTTACCAGGTGCTTGTCACATCCACATTGTGCTGTGAACATTCCTATGTTCGTCTCCCTTGTGCACCTGAGAGAGGATTCTAGGGTGTGTACGCAGCAGTAGAATGACTCGGTCAAAGGGTATACCCAACTTTTGCAGGAAAGTGGGATCCATTTACACCCCACCAGCCCTGCACGAGTGTTCTATTGTGTCCTAACCTCACTAGCGTTTGATAATTTCAAATTTTAATTTTTTTTTTTAGGCAGAGTCTTGCTCTGATGCCCAGGCAGGAGTGCAGTGGCACGATCTTGGCTCACTACAACCTCCAACTCCCAGCTTGATTCTTGTGCCTCAGCTTCCAGAGTAGCTGGGATCACAGACGTGCACAAGCACGCCCAGCTAATTTTTTTATATTTTCGGTAGAGACAGGGTTTTACCATGTTGGCCAGGCTGGCCTCGAACTCGTGGCCTTAAACGATTCTCCTGCCTCAGCCTCTCAAAGTGCTGATTAGACATGAGCCACCATGCCTGGTTCACATTTTAATTTTTGGCATTAAACTTTTTTGGGGAAAAAATTCCTTTGACATATATCCTCAAAATATGTACACTATGATGACATATCAACAAAAGTAAACACACAAAAGATTAAAAGTAGATTGAGAAAAAAACAGATAAAAAGACCTAGAGATCTCCACTTGCTGCCTCATCCCTCACATCCTTCAGCCTTCTCAAGTGCAGTGATGCGATTTTGGCTTACTGCAACCTCCACCTCCAGGACTCAAATGATCCTCCCACCTTATAGCTGGGATTACAGGCATGCACCAATATGCCAGGCTAATTTTTGTACTTTTTGTAGAGGTGGGGTTTTGTAGAGGTTTTGCCACGTTGCTCAGGCTGGTCTTGAACTCCTGAGCTCAAGTGATCCACCTGCCTCAGCATCCCAAAGTGCTGGGATTGTGGGTGTGACCCACCTTGCCTGGTCAGGCTGGGATTCTCAAGCATATCATAATCACCTGATGACTTGTTAAAAGCAAAGATTTTGGCTGGACGTGGTGGCTCACGCCTGTTATCCCAGCACTTTGGGAGGCTGAGGCAGGTGGATTGCCAGTTCAATACCAGCCTAGCCAGCATGGTGAAACCCCATCTCTGCTAAAATACAAAAGTTAGCCGGGCATGGTAGCAGGCACCTGTAATCCCAGCTACTTGGGAAGCTGAGGCAGGAGAATCACTTGAACCAGGGAGGCGGAGGTTGCAGTGAGCCAAGCCTGGACACTCCAGCATGGACAACAGAATGAGACTCCATCTCAAAAAAAAAANAAAAAAAAAAACAGGTTATAAATATAGATCCTAAAGGTCTTGAAAACAGGGTACAAGAAAAAGTACAAGATTGTTGAAACCACAAAACTTGGGACCAATTCATGGAGGCTTCTAAAATGCTTTGCTACAGTTTTCATATATGCAAAAAAAAAAAAAAAAGAAAAAAAAAAAAAAAAAAAAAAGGAAAAAAAAAAAAGGCAAAGATTTTGGGACCCGATGCCTGGAGAATTCAGTTCAATAGGAGAATGTTGTTTTTCACAAATCCCCCAGGAAATTCTGATGCAGGCGGCCTGAACCCTGCTCTTCCTTTTCCCCAGTGTCTGTATCCTGAGGACCTGACCCTTGGTCTCTTTCCAGGTGAAAGTAGTTACTCCCTGATCTCAATTTCCATCTAGTTGTGCCCTTCTGGATCTTGGCACCCTGTGGGCTCCTCTGCCTTCCCTGTAGCCAGCTGCTACTAGGCATATCCACTTAGATACCCTCCAAGTCCTCTAATTCAACACATCCGAAATGGAGCTCACCCTATTCCGTAAGTCAGGCCAGAGGGCTCTTAAGGCCATCAGGCCCTTTGGGTGCCTCGAGGTTCTCAGTATTAAGTGCAAGATTGGTGATGGGCTGCACCTCCTTGCCCTAACCCCAACCACTGCCTGCTTCATGCTCTCACATGCTCCCATGCATCTGCTCTTCCCTCGTTCTGAAACGCTGCCCCGGACTTGCTGACTCCAACCTGTCCTGCAGGTCTCCACGGCTAGTGAGGGGTGGGGGCAGGGAAGGGCGGGATACTGATGGGAATGCTCACTTCCACTCCAGGACTCTTGCTTCGTCTTACATGGCCCATAAAGGTGAAGCTTGCGAGGTTGCCTGTCTTTGATAATACCTGTAGGTCCAAGCATTTTACATCTTAGAACCTAAGATCCCTTTATTCACTCAATCAATGTAATATTGAACACTGTGCCAACATGCTGTTCTAAGTACAGGAGAGAAGGCAGTAAACAGAAGAGGGAAGATCCCTGTGCTTGCCGAATTTGTATTTTAACAGGGCAAAGCAAGCAATACACAATAAGCAAAATATATAGTGTGTTTCATGTGGTCAGTGCCATGCAGAATAAAAGGGTAGGGGTGGATAAAGGAGGTTGGGTGCAGGTGATGCAGTTTTCAAGAAGAAAATCTTCTGGGACATTGGGCTTGGTGAAGAGTTCATGACACCAAAAACATGACCTATAAAAGGAAAATCAATACATTGGAATTTATTAAAATTAAAAACATTTACTCCATGAAAGATCCTTTTAAGAGGATGAAAAAACAAGCTGCCGACTGGGAGAATATATTTGAAAACCACGTATCTGATAAAGGACTCAGCTAGATTATATCAAGTGCTTTCAAAACTGAATATTAGGCCAGGAGTGGTGGCTCACCACTAAGTGGCTAGTAATCCTAGCACTTTGGGAGGCCAAGGCTGGAGGATCATGAGGTCAGGAGTTCGACACCAGCCTGGCCAGCATGGTGAAAGCCCATCTCTACTAAAAATACAAAAATGAGCCAGGCCTGTTGGTGGGCGCCTATAATCCCAGCTACTCAGGGGACTGAGACAGAAGAATTGCTTGAACCTGGGAGGCGGAGTTTGCAGTGAGCTTAGATTGCACCACTGCACTCCAGCCTGGGTGACAGAGTGAGACTCTGTCTAAAAACAAAAACAACTCTGAAGGTTAAAACAAGCAGTCCAATTCGGAAATGGGCAAAAGACATGAACAGATATTTCACAGAAGAGGATATATGGATGGCAAATAATCACATGAAACGATGTTTAATATCACTAGCCGTTAGGGAAATGCAATGAAGACCATGCTGAGATATTACTATGTACCTATTAGAAGATCTAAAATCAAAATTAGTGACAATACCAAATGCTGGCAAAGATGTAGAGAAACTGGATCTTTCATATATGGCTGGTGGGAATATAAAATGGCACAGCAGCCACTCTGGAAAATAGTCTGGTAGTTTCTTTCAGAACTAAACATACATTTACCAACAGCAGTTGAACTCCTAGGCATTTATCCTAGAGAAATGAAAACTGACATCTGCCCAAAAACCGGTATACAATTGACAGCAGTCTTATGTAGAATAGCCCCAAACTGGAAACAACCAGAAATGTCTGTCAATTAGGTGAATGGTTAAACGAACTGGTACAGCCATCACCATGGAATGCTACCTAGTAATAAAAAGGAACATAATATTGATATGCATAACAACTTGGATGGCTCTCAAGGGCATTATGCTGAGTGAAAAAAGCCGTTCTCAAAAGATCACACAAAAGGTGATTTCATTTATGTAACATCTTCAAACTTGAACGGTCATAGATAGAGATGGAAAACACAAGTGGTTGCCAGGGCTTCGGGCTGGGGGAGCAGGTGGAGTGACTCTAAAGGGGTCTCTTGAGATAGATCTTTGCGGCAATGGGACAGTTCTGGTGGGATAATCTGTTGGTGGCAGTCATGGTTAGACAAATATGTGCATGTGGTGAAATGACATAGAACTATGCACACATATTATACCAATTTCCTAGTTTTGATATTGTACTATAATTATGAAAGATGTGACCGTTGAGGGGAACTGGGTAAAACGCACATCGACCTCCCTGTACTATTTTTGCAACTTCCTGTAAATTTATAATCATTTCAAAATAAAGGCCAGGCACGGTGGCTCACACCTGTAATCCCAGCATTTTGGGAGGCTGAGGTGGGTGGATCATATGAGGTCAGAAGTTCAAGACCAGCTTGGCCAACATGGAGAAACCCTATCTCTATTAAAAATATGAAAATTAGCTGGGTGCGGTGGCGTGCACCCGTAATCCCAGCTACTCAGGAGGCTGAGGCAGGAGAATCACTTGAACCCAGGAGGCGGAGGTTTCAGTGAGCCAAGATCGCACCACTGCACTCCAGCCTGGGCAACAGGGTGCGACTGTCTCAAAAGAAAATGAAATAAAATAAAAATAAATGAAAATTTAAAAAATATGTGTGTTACACGTGATAATGCTATAGAGAAAAATAAAATAACAGTGGGGGTAGTAAGGGAGGCTGGGACGGGGGTGGTTAGGGAAGGGCTTACTGAAAAGGTAACATTTTAATAAAGTCTTAAAGGAGGTGAGAGAGTGAGTTGTGAGTCTCTGGGGGTAGAGTGTGCTAAGCAGAGAGGACAGCCTATGCAAACACACACTAAGACAGGTGTGGGCCTGGCATGTTCGTGGACTACCTATGAAGCCATTGTGATGGGAACCTTGGCTGTGAAGGAGAGAAGATGGAGTCAAAGAAGTGGTAGGGAGAGAGGGGCAGAACATATCGGACGGTACGCCGCTGTAAGGACTTTAGCATTTTTTTTTTTTTTTTTTTGAGACAGAGTCTCGCTCTGTTGCCCAGGCGGGAGTGCATTGGTGCAATCTCTGCTCACTGCAGCCTCCACTTCCTGGTTCAAGCGATTCTCCTGTCTCAGCCTTCCAAGTAGCTAAGATTACAGGTGTGCATCACCACACGCAGCTAAGTTTTGCATTTTTAATAGAAACGGGTTTCACCATATTGGCTAGGATGGTCTCGAACTCCTAACCTCGTGATCTGCCCGCCTCGGCCTCCCAAAGTGCCGGCTGGGACTTTGGCTTCTTACACAGAATGAAATAGGGGCTCTTGAGCAGAGAAATGACATATCTAACATGTCAGCTGTTCTGAAAGTAGATGCCGGGAGGCGAGAATGGAAGCTGGGAAACAGGAGCCTGTTGCAAAAATCCCGATGAGATGACGGTGGCCTGGAAGAGGGTGGCAGAAGAGGCGGTGATGAGGAAGGGCTTGATTTTTGATAGATTTTGAAGGTAGTGCCTACAAGATTTTCTGATGGTTGGAAAAGGGGCATGAGAGAAAGGAAGGAGTTGATGCCAGCAATTTTTGGCCTGAGCAACTGGAAGGAAGGTATAACCCGTAGCTGAGACAGGGAAAGCTATAGAAGGAGCAGGTTTGGGGCTGGGGGAGCATGTTAACTCTGAGAGCTCTATTAGACATTCAGGGTGAAAAGTGGAATTGGCAGCTGCATATGTGAATCTGGAGTTCAGGGGAGGGGCGGCATAGCTGGACCTAGAGACATAAAGGGGAGAGTCACCAGCATGTGGATCGTATTTAACACCATGAGTCTGGATGATACCAGTAAGGGAGTGAAGCAGGTAGAGAAGAGGAGGTTGAGCAGAAGAGCTAAGAAAGAAGTCTGTGGAAAAGAAGCCAAATAATTTCAGGGCAGTGGGAGTGGCCAACGGGGTTGAATGATGTTGAGAGTTAGGGAGAACTGTCTACTGGGTTTGGCCCAGTGGACATCCATGGGGATGGTGAAGAGTGAAGTCAGATACTGGAATAATGGTGATCACTTGTACGAGCAGGCCCTTCTGTTCTCCCCCACCCCAGGAACACGCCATCAAGGTACTCGAACTTATCTCTACCATCTGGGACACGGAACTGCACGTTGCGGGCCTCAGACTCCTCAACAACCTTCCGCTGCCCGACTATGTGCATCCGCAGCTGCGACGGGTGATGCCTGCCTTGATGGAGATCCTGCAGTCAGACTACATCCTGGCACAGGTGCCTGAGGACCACGGCCAGGGCCTTGCCTTGCTGACCAGCCCCAGCGCAGCATTCAGAGGGAGGAGGAGAAGAGGTTTATGTCTTCCTTGCACGGGCCCAGACTCACCTGCCTTCTAATGCTTTACTCTTTCCTTTATTCAGGTGCAAGCCATACGTCTCCTGAGCTACCTGGCACAGAAGAATGACCTTCTCTATGACATTCTCAACTGCCAGGTGAGAAAGAAATTGAAGAGGGGCTGATGAATGCCAACTCAGGTATTGTGGGGAAGGAAGAATCATGACATCTCCAGACAGGTTTACCCCTGACGAATTATTTTATGTCTCTTCCTGCCTCTGCACTAAATGCATTGAAACCTGTCCCTCTTCTGTTGCCCCAAGTAGAAGGAGACTCCATATGTTGGAAGGGGGATTCCCCTTTGAGGAGTTTCCTGAACTCTGAGAGTTAGGAACACAGGAGACAAAACAAAAATTAATGTAGGTATTTTAATATTGGGGGGAAATGACTATGGCAAAGAGCATTATTAGGGATAGACAAGATTAGTCTGTGATAATCAGTGGTTCAGTTCACCAGAGCAGTAGGGCAACTCTAAACTTGTATGCACCTAATAACATAGTCTCAAAATATATATGACAAAATTGAAAGGAGAAATTAACAAATTAACCACTACAATTAACAAATATACCACTGCAGTGGGAGATCTGGAATATTTTAACCACTCTTGCAGCAACCGATAGATAAGAAAACTAAAACTAGTGAGGATACACTCTTTTTTTTTTTTTTTTTTTTTTTTTTGAGATGGAGTTTCGCTCTTGTTACCCAGGCTGGAGTGCAATGGCGCGATCTCGGCTCACCGAAACCTCCGCCTCCTGGGTTCAGGCAATTCTCCTGCCTCAGCCTCCTGACACAAGGCAATTAAGTTAGAGGATAGTAATAAAAGAAAAACTAAAAAAAATTACTATACACTTAAGTCTGAAATTTAGATATATTGGGGAGTTTAGGCAGTAGGAGGTTATAAGAACAAGAATTTTAGAACTTGCCTAGGAGTTCATTCCCATTCTCTCTCTGTTCTCATCCTAGGTTCACTCCAACTTCCTAAGCCTGTTCCAGCCCACACAGCCAGGGAGTATCCTGTATGAGGTACTGGTGTTTGCCGAGCGGCTAAGTGAGGGCCGGAATGCACCCCACTACCGTGCCGTGAAATGGCATTACAACGAACAGTCCCTGCACGAATCCCTCTTTGGGGAAGAGTCGCGACTGGCAGACCGACTGCTTGCCCTGGTCATCCACCCTGAGGAGGATGTTCAGATCCAGGCCTGCAAGGTCATCGTCAGCCTGCAGTATCCCCAGGACTTGAGAGCCCGGTCCTCCACCTGCCAGTCCAGTCGTTCCTACTTTAAAAACACGGAATAAAATTAAGGAGAGCCAATAAATGAGTATGAGAGAGAAACTTGAAGTTTCTTGACGCTTGGATGTTTGTCAGTGGCCTTCCAGTGCTGGGTAGAGATTTCATTCAGCATAGTCTCCGCTCCAGCATGTGGCACAGCACAGGTTTATCTCCCAGAACACATCCCCACTTCCATGTCTGGGGGACTGGCTCCCCTCTTCTCTTGCTGCTTTTCTTTTTTTTTTTTTTTGAGACGGAGTCTCCATCTGTCACCGGCTGGAGTGCAATGGCATGATCTTGGCTCACTGCAACCTCCACCTCCCACGTTCAAGTGATTCTTCTGCCTCAGCCTCCCAAGTAGCTGGGACTACAGGCACCCACCACCATGCTAGGCTAATTTTTGTATTTTTAGTAGAGATGGGTTTTCACCATGTTGGCCAGGATGGCTCTTGCTGCTTTTCAAATCAATGTGAAGCTATTGGCTGGCTTCACATTGTGAAGGGGGTTAGAAGAAGGCAAGCTTGGGGATTGAAGGCAAAGATAATCAACAGGACACAGTATAGCGTTGGATTAGTTAGGATGTGCCAGGCTATGCCGCAGTAACAACACTCACACCTCAGTGGCTTAAACATGGCAAAGGTTAATTCTTGTTTACATTGCATGCCCAATGCAGATCAGCTCAGGGGTGGAAGGGCAGGCTTCTGCTCCACAGCACCCTCATACAGAGAAGCAGGCTGAGGGAGGCTTCTTCATTGTGTTTCTACAACTATTCCAGAAGGACAGGGAATGTGGCAGTGATAACTGTCACCACTTCTGCTCACATCTCATTAGCCAAAGCAGGTAAGGAAGATCATTTTTTCCATGTGTCCCAGGAAGAACTGATGACACTTGGTGACAGCATGAATGACAGAGAGCTGTAGGCATACTCTGGGTCAGAAAGGGAGCTCTGGAGTCAGAGTGCTGGCTTCCAGTCCCAGCTCTGTCATTTCTAAGCGTGTGACGTCAGGGGGACCATTAATCCTATTTGAGCTTCAGGCCCCTCATCTGTAAGAATAGCACTTATTTCATGAGGCTTTTGGGAGAATTAAAGGGGGATGAGTTAATGAACGTAAGGCACAGCGTTCTGCATTCATTTCTCAAAGATGTGCTCTGAGGAGCTATGAAATCATCACTAAGAAAACAAAAGATCCGCACTGGGGAGGTCCTTGGAGAGTGTTGCTTCCAGGGTTTCTCTAGTCTCTTCAGGTTACTTCTCCACGAAGCACTCTGAAATGTCATTGAAACTTAGCTTTGGAAACCAGAACAATGGTGTGAGTAACACCATAACCGTGAAGTGTCCAGAAACAAACCAAATACGGTCACTCATTTTCCGATTTTCCCATTTATTTGCATTTCCCACTTTTCATTCTTTTTTTTTTTTTTTT
>NW_016107339.1:10504087-10515881 GCF_001604975.1 Cebus imitator | reverse complement strand
TTTTTTTTTTTTTTTTTTTGAAATGGAGTCTCGCTCTGTTGCCCAGGCTGGAGTGCAGAGGCTCGATCTCGGCTCACTGCGACCTCCACCATCTGTTGTTCAAGTGATTCTCCTGCCTCAGCCTCCTGAGTAGCTGGGATTATAAGCATGTGCCACCATGCCCAGCTAATTTTTGTATTTTTAGTAAAGATGGGGTTTCACCACGTTGGTCAGGCTGATCTCAAACTCCTGACCTCGTGATCTGCCTGCCTCAGCCTCCCAAAGTGCTGGTATTACAGGTGTGAGCTACCATGTCCAGCCCATTCATTGTTTTATCTGTGAGTCTTTGCTGGGAAGCAGTCGTGGTTGCTAATGGTGTAAGAAAATGCTACGAGAGAGAAACCTAATGTTGGAGCTATTCCCAGCCTGCCACTGTTCAATCTAGGACACAGAACCTGTGCCAGCCACAGGCTCCCAGTGTTCTTCAGAAGCAGGATTTGAAAACCAGCCTCATCCAGGACCAACCCTGGCATTTTCCTGAAAGGAAAACAAACCCAAAAAGGAAAAGCAGACTGGACATGGTGGCTCATGTCGGTAATCCCAGCACTTTGGGAGGCTGAGGCGGGCAGATCACCTGAGGTCGGGAGTTTGAGACCAGTCTGGCCAACATGGAGAAGCCCCATCTCTCCTAAAAATACAAAATTAGCTAGGTGTGGTGGCGGATGCCTGTAATCCTAGCTACTTGGAAGGCTGAGGCAGGAGAATCACTTGAACCCAGGGGGCGTAGGTTGCAGTGAGCCGAGATCGTGCCATTGCACTCCAGCCTGGGCGACAAGAGGGAAACCCCATCTCAAAAACAAAAAAACAAAACAAACAAACAAACAAACAAAAAAGGAAAAGTGACTTGCTCAAGGTCACTTGACTGGTCTGGGGCAGAAATAGGATTAAAACTTCCTGCTACTGAGCTTTTCTTTCCCCCTCACATTCTTTGGTCCAAGCCCCCTCAAGAGTGGATCATGGATTCTAAGCCAAAACCTATGGAAATTGAGAAAGATCTTGATGCTCCTGGCTTTTAGAGGCCAGTTTAGGACTGGAGTGCTTAAGGAAATCTGTCCCCACTTAATCCTTAGCACAAGGTCATTTCACTCAGGTGGAATAGGGAGGATGTTTCTTGATGATGAGGGGGTGATCAGAAAGAGTCAGAGTTTATGGAGAGGCCAACCTCATCAGTGTCGCCCAAAATGAGTGGGCAGTCACTACCAGGTCTGAATCAGCATCTCTTGCTCCCTCCTGAGTTCAGGCCTGAGGCTGCTCCTTCCTGCTGCTGGATACACTGCAGCCACACCAGTGGAACTTGTCAAATGCCAAGATTGCCTCTCGACCTGCTCCATGTGTGCCCATGTCACCAACAGGTGTTGGGCATCACCTTCAAATTCTCCTCCCCACCACATGCACCCAGTTCTCCCATTTCCACTGCTACTGCCCTCTCCTCCATATCAGGACTTTCCTAATTCTTCTTCTTCTTCTTCTTTTTTATTTTGAGACAGGCTCTCACTCTGTCTCTCAGGCTAGAGTGCAGTGGTGCAAACACGGCTCACTGCAGCCTCGATCTCCCAGGCTCACGTGATCCTCCCACCTCAGCCTCCTTGGGTAACTGGGACTACAGGAGTGTGCCACCATGCCCAGCTATTCTTTTGTATTTTTTTTGTAAAGACAAGGTTTTGTCATGTTTCCCAGGCTTGTCTCAAACTCCTGGGCTCAAGCGATCCACCCTCCTTGGCCTCCCAGAGTGCTGGGGTTACAGGTGTGAGCCACCACACTGGGCCTGACTGTTCCTTTTTCTGGTTTCTATCCTCTCCAGTCCTATACACTCCAGGCTAATCTTACAATCCCACATGGTGCCATCCTCAAAAACCTTCAGGGGCACTCTTTCTGTCGGTGACGACCTACCCATGAGAACGTGCCTCTCTCAAAGGATCTCCTTCATCCCTCTCCAGAAGAGAAGAGGAAACACAGGAAGAAACGCCTGGTGCAGAGCCCCAGTTCCTACTTCATGGATGTGAAATGCCCAGGATGCTATAAAATCACCACGGTCTTGGCCGGGCGCAGTGGCTCACACCTGTAATCCAAGCACTTTGAAGGCCAAGGCGGGCCCAGATCACCTGAGGTCGGGAGTTCAAGACCAGCCTTGACCAACATGGTGAAACCCCGTCTTTAAAAGAAAAAAAATATCACCATGGTCTTTAGCCATGCACAAACGGTAGTTTTGTGTGCTGGCTGCTCCACTGTCCTCTGCCAGCCTGGAGGAGGAAAAGCGAGGCTTACAGAAGGATGTTCTTTCAGGAGGAAGCAGCACTAAAAGCACTCTGAATCAAGATGAATGGGAAACCATCTCAATAAACACATTTTTGGGGGAAAAAACCCTTCAGGGGCTCCCCATTGCCATGGTGAAATTTTTCTTGTCATCAGAGTAAAGTCACATGATTTGATAGGTATAAATGTATTCTCAGCAAAAGGTTGAATTTTGTCCTGAAAGATGTAGTCACTGGACCCCTTTTTTTACATGTCAAAAGCAAATGAATTAGCTTTGCATTCCAGGTTCTTCACAGTGTGATCCTTTTGCTGGCACAAGCGTGCTGTGCCAAACCTCTGCTCCAGCCAAACTGGAGCAGCTGATCATGGCTGCCCTAATCACACCATGTGTACACTCACTCCAAACTTGTTTCCTTTGTTTTCCTTTAAATTACTATTAAAAAGAGAAGATGCCTCCAAACATTTTTTTTTTTTTTTAGAGACGAGATCTCACTATGTTGCCCAGGCTGGAGTGCAGTGGCTATTCACAGGTGCGATCCCATGACTGGTTAGGACCAGAGCTTGACCTGCTCTGTTTCCGACCTGGGCCGGTTCACCCCTCCTTAGGCAACCTGGTGGTCCCCCGCTCCCAGGAGGTCACCGTATTGATGCCAAACTTAGTGCAGACACCCAATCAGCATAGCACACTATAGCCCAGAACTTCTGGGCTCAAGGGAGCCTTCAGCCTCAGCCTCCCGAGTAGCTGGGACTACAGGCATGCGCCACTGCACCTGATGCCTCCAAACTTTTGATACAACTTTCCCTCTGCCTAGAACGCTAAAATGTCCTTCCCTCTTCTTCCCACTGGGCTGTGCCTTCTGGTGTCATCAAAGCTGGCAACCCACTGCAGCCTAGATCTTTTTGGAACCATACCAGCCTTTGGTGCATCCTGCAGCACTGCTCATCTGAACCTCTCACTTGGCACTTAGCAAATTAAAGCTTGAATCTTATATACCTTGTTATTTTATTTCTTTTTTGCAGTAGGACATATTTTTTTGATTGTTTGTTTTTGAGATGTAGTCTCACTCTGTTATCCAGGCTGGAGTGCAGTGGTATGATCTTGGTTCACTGCAACCTCTGCATCCCCGGGTTCAGGTGATTCTCCTGCCTCAGTCTCCTGAGTAACTAGGATTACAGGCACCTGCCACCATGCCCAGCTAACTTTTTTTTTTTTTTTTTTGAGATGGAGTCTGTCTCTGTTGTCCAGGCTGGAGTGCAGTGGGCACAATATCAGCTCACTGCTACTTCCACCTCCCAGGTTCAAGCAATTCTCCTGTCTCAGCCTCCCAAGTAGCTGGGATTATGGGTGCACACCACCATGCCTGGCTAAATTTTGTATTTTTAGTAGAGACTGAGTTTCACCATGTTGGCCAGGCTGGTCTCAAACTCCTGACCTTAAGCAATCTGCCTGCCTCAGCCTCCCAAAGTGCTGGAATTATAGGCATGAGCCACCATGCCCGCCTGCCTGCAGTAGGACATATCTGACTGCCCATCAAAGCCTTGAAGGAAGAGCCTGTTCAGGGCAGGCACATGATAGCAATTGGCTGATGGTAATGAAAGTAATTGGCGGTGAGCAGATCAGATGGGAGTGGTGTATTAGTTATCTGTTGCCATGTAACAAAATTATGTGAAAACCTGTATCAATCTGGGTCTGATCAAGAGAGAAACCTCACAGCAATTTAACAGGAAATTTCAATATGATTATTAAAACAAGGGATGGAGTAACAAAGAATTGGTTAGTAAGGAGTTATGAGAACCCTATAGAATAATGAATAGCTGACATGAGGAGCAGGCTGTACCTCCCAAGGCTGAGATACAGCACCCAAGAAAGAGAAACCCTCTCCCCACCCAGGGCGGAGACCCAGACCTTGAGTAGAGCACAGCCCACGGCTCACGAGGTGGCAGAAAAGTCACTGTACTGTCATGCCAGTGGATCTCGCCAGAAATATGCCCTCTAGAATGCCAGGGAAAGCTCTTCCCAGGGAGGTGTGGAACCAGAGACTTTCCACTACAGAGCTAACCAAGTGGGGTGCAGGGGAAACTGCTGCCCACTGGGTGCTGCTGGCTTTCATGTGCTGCGGGAGCTGGCACTGGAGAGGCTGTGGGTGCTGCAGGAGCCTGATGCTGGAGAAGCCATCTGCACATAGGTGCTGTGTGAGACAGAAGTTGGAGGCATTCTGCTTACACTACAGCCCAAGGTGGGCAGTGCCAGAAGCTGCTAGCCACTGGGTGTTGCTGGCTACTCCAGGGACTGGGTGCTGAAAGCTGTTTGCACAGCAGGAGCCTGTAAATCAAGCACACTGGAATCAGGAAGCAAGAAACGTTTTCCTCCCACAGTGTCTCTCCAGCTCCCTTCCTCTTAATTTAAATATCAATAAACATACGTTATCTCTCACAGGAATTTGAGAGCATCTTGAATGGGTAGCTCTGGCTCAGTCAAGCTGTGGTTACAGTCACGCTTTTGTCAGGGACTGTTGTTATTTGAAGGCTTGGCTGGGGCTGGAGGATCCCTTTCCACGACAATGCACTTATGGGACTGACAGGTTGCTGCCAGCTGTTGGCAGGAGACCTCAGTCTCTCTACACGTGGGCACCTCCACAGGGGTGTTTGAGAGTCTTCACGACATAGCAACTGGCTTCACTTATAGTAAATCATCCAAGAGAGAACAGAGCAGATGCTGCAATGTCTTTTCTGACCTAACCTCAGAAGTCATACACTGTCACTTCCACCACATTCTATTCATTAGAAGTCAGTCTCATTAATGGGGGAGGGGAAAAACAGAAAAGAAGTCAGTCTAGCCCCCATTCAAAGGAAGGGAATTAGGCTTTGCCTATTAAAGAGGATCAAGTAATTTGTGAACATTTGAAAAAACCACAGCCGGGCACAGTGGAATTACGCCTGTAATCCCAGCACTTTGGGAGGCCGAGGCAGTTGGATCACTTGAGGTCAGGCATTTGAGACCAGCCTGATCAACATGGTGAAACCCCCTCTCTCTGGAAAAAAATACAAAATTAGCCAGGCATAGTGGCACGTGCCTGTAATCCCAGCTACTTGGGAGGCTGAGGCAGGAGAATTGCTTGAACCCAGGAAGTGGAGGTTGCAGTGAGCCAAGATTGTGCCATTGCACTCCAGCCTGGGCAACAAGAGGGAAACTCTGTCTCAAAAATAAATAAATAAATAGAATAACCACTACGGGGGCATTGTCAACAAGGATTAATTGGACACCTACTGTGTGCTCAGGAGCTAGATGCATCTGTATCCCCACAGAGACATTCCCTGCCAAGGAGAAGAGAAATTCTATAACCAGTAGTTGACAGCCCATCCCTTCCCTCTGTCTCCTTCCAGTTGTTTAGCTTGTTTTCTCACCTGCAGACCTCTTTGACCATCAGGCCACTCTATTTCCAAAGAAACATCTCTTCCCATCTTCTCATTTAATTCTAAGGTCTGGAGAAGAGGAGTGGCTTGAATTGGATCTCCAGAGAAGAGAGAGACAAGCTCTCCAGGTTGAAACACTCGGACTTTACAGGAAGGGAAACCAAACAGAGTTTTCCTCCGATGGGATTGTGATAGTGTAGCAGGAGCGGCCGCAGGAAAGATCTCTCGGACGCCGAATACAGGAGGAAGGAATTTATTTCAGCTGGGAGCAAGGTGGCATAGCTGCCTAACAGCCAAGCTCGTCTAACAGAGGGAGGTTCAGCCTTTATATAGGCTTATACTTTAGATGTTACACGTGGAAGAATCTTAGGTTCATAGCTTTAGGACTCACATGTGAAAAGGTCTCTGTTCACAGTTTCCGGAATTACATATGAAAGGGTTCAAGTTTACAGTTTTAGGACTCACAAGTGAAAACTCTGTTTACAGTTTCAGGAATCACATATGAAAGGGTTCCTGGTTTGATCTTGTTTTAAGTAAAAATAGTGCCTTCTGGAGAGTTTCCCCAAGGCCTAGACTGTTGTTTTCAGGAAGGAGATTCAAGAGGCGCCAGATGGCCTGCTCTCTCTCCTATTGAGATGCACAGTGGATAACAGAGGGGGAGGGAATCCCAAATGCCTGGGTCTCCCTCCTCAATAGGGGCAGGGTGCTGGTAGATGATTTTCGCCAGGCAGATTGCCAGTTACTCCTCTAACTGATTTCCTGAAGGAGATGTAGAGAGACAGAGACAAAGAGAACTCCAGCCCCACTGCATGGCTCCCAGTAGGAGCCCAACACAAGTTCTTAAGCAAACTGGGTTAGAGTCCCTGGCTGTGTCTTAAAACTTAAAGCAAGCGGGCACGGTGGCTCACGCCTGTAATTCCAGCACTTTGGGAGGCCAAGGCATGTGGATCATGAGGTCAGGAGTTTGAGACCAGCTTGGCCAAAATGGTGAAACCCCATCTCTACTAAAAATACAAAAATTAGTCAGGTGCAGTGGTGGGCACCTGTAATCCCAGCTGCTTGTGAGGCTGAGGCAGGAGGATCGCTTGAACCCAGGAGGAAGAGGTTACAGTGAGCCGAGATTGAACCTCTGCACTCTAGCCTGGGTGATAGAGCAACATTCCGTCTCAAACAAACAAACAAACAAATAACTTAATGCAGGGGCTTGGCATCTGTAATTCTAGTGCTTTGGGAGGACAGGCATGGGGATCACTGGAGGCCAGGAGTTCTGGACCAGCCTGGGCAACATAGCAAGACCCCCATTTCTACAAAATATTAAAATATTAGCCAGTTGTGGCAGTGTGCACAGTAGCCTCCCAGTTACTTGGAAGGCTAAGGTAGTAGGATTACTTGAGCCCAGGAGTTCAAGGCTACAGTGAGCTGTGATTGTGCCACTGCACTCCAGCCTGGATGGTAGAATAAGACCCTGTCTTTGAAGAAAACAAAAAACCTTAAAGCAGAGCCTTTCCTTTTCTCTAAACTCACATTTTACCAATGACGACCCTCTGGGCCCAAAGCAATAAGAACTCTGGAGTTGCTCTTATGAGTGAAGAAACAAAGAAGAGGAAGAGAGAAGAAAGATTGGTTTAATTTTTATGAAACTGGACTTTTTTTTATCATCAGCAAATATAACCTTTATACATCTCTGATAATAATAGATGGCAAATGTGGTAGGCAGCCTTCTAAAATTGTCCCAGTGACCTCCACTTCTTAAATATGCCCTGTTTAATTTGCTGCCCTTGAATCTGAGCTGGGGCTAGTCATTTGATTCTAACCTAGAATATAGCAAAGTGAGAGCATGTTTCTTTTCTTTTCTTTTTTGAGACGGAGTCTTGCTTTGTCACCCAGGCTGGAGTGCAGTGGTGTGATCTCAGCTCACTGCAACCTCCGCCTCCCAGGTTCAAACAATTCTCCTGCCTCAACCTCCTGAGTAGCTGGGATTACAGGCATCTGCCACCTTGCCCAGCTAATTTTATTTTTAGTAGAGATGGGGTTTTGCTATGTTGGCCAGGCTGGTCTCAAACTTCTGACCTCAGGTGATCTGCCCGCCTCAGTCTCCCAAAATGCTGGGATTACAGGCATGAGCCACCATGCCGGCCACATGTTACTTCTGAAGTTAAATTACAATGGACTGTGATTTCCTCTTGTTCTCATTCTCTCTTGCCCTTTCACTTGCTCATGCTGATAAAGGCAGCTGCCAAGTTGTGAGCTTCCTTGTGGACAGGCCTACATGGTAAGGAACCCAGGAAGGACCCAGGCCAACAGCCTGTGCAGAGCCGAAGTTGACAATTCAACAGCCTGCAAGGAACCAAAACCTGCCAACAACCTCTTGAATAAGCTTGGAAGCAAATGCACCCCCCAGCGGACACTGAAAATGACTGCAGCCCCAACCAGCACCTTGACAGCAACCTTGTGAGAAACTCAGAACCAGAGTACATGGCTAAGCTGTGATAGATTCCTGACACACAGAAACCGTGAGATAAAAGATAATGAGTTAAGCCACTGATATGATTTGGCTCTGTGTCCCCACCCAAGTCTCCCGTCAAACTGTAATTCCCAATGCTGGGGGCGGGACGTGGTGGGAGGTGATTGGATCATGGGGGCAGATTTCTCGCTCGCTGCTTTCATGAAAGTGACTGGGTTCTTACGAGATCTGATGGTTTAAAAGTGTGTGACACTTCCCCCTTTGCTCGCTGTCTCTGCCATGGTAAGATGTGCGAGCCACTGCATTCCGACCTGGGCGACAGAGTAAGACTCAAAAAAAGAGATGTGCCTGCTTCCCCTTTGCCTTCCACCATGATTGTAAGTTTCCTGATGCCTCAGCCATGCTTCTTGTACAGCCTGTGGAATTGTGAATCAATAAACCTGCTTTCTTCATAAATTACCATCTCAGGAAGTTCTTTATAGCAGTGTGAGAACAGACTAATACAGCCACTAAGCTTTGGGGGAATTGGTTTATGCAAGAAGATAACCAATATAACAGGTGATTGTTCCAAGGGTCCAGGCACTGGGTCAGGTCTCTTCTTCCACTCAAGGATGGGAAGAAGAATACCCAATGCTACACTCAAGTGTGTGCCTTTAATGCCTGTGACTCCTGCCCACAAGTAACTGTGGCCATCTGTGTGTTCTGGAACATGACATGGATTCCTTTGAGAGAAGCAGGAAGGGCATGGAGAGAGAGCTTCCTCCTCTACAACCCACTGAGCCCAAGAATAAACCAAAACCCCATCCTGGGAGACCCCCTTTCCTCTCCAATGTCTTCCTTTCCTCAAAATCCCCTTATTGCCCCTGAGCTGCTCAGTCATTGCTACCTTAGAATGCTCTTTCTTAGGAGCTGGGCCAAGGAGTCCTACAGTCAAAACTAAGTGACAGGCAGGAACAGTGGCTCATGCCTGTAATCCCAGCACTTTGGGAGGCTGAGGTGGGAGGATCGCTTGAACTCAAAAGTTTGAGAATACCCTGGGAAACATGGCAAAACCCCACCTCTACCAAAAAAAAAAAAAAAGAAAAGAAAAATTAGCTGGGTGTGGTGGCGCATGCCTGTAGTCTTAGCTACCAGGAAGGCTGAGGTCGGAGGAGGGCCTGAGCCCAGGAGGTTGAGGCTATGGAGAGCCATGATTGTGCCACTGCACTCCAGCCTGGGAGACAGAGTGAGACTCTGTCTCAAACAAACAAACAAACAAAGTGATGCCTATTTTTGCTGGGTGTTGTGGCTCATGCCTTGTAATCCCAGCACTCCAAAGAAAAAAAAAAGGTGATGCCTATTTTTCATCATATGGGAGGAAAAGTTAAGTGAATAGACACTTTTTCCCATTTTCCCGCTTGCCACAGCTTATCTGCTGGTAAGTAACAGATGGCCAAATGAATGAGCAAGGAGAAAAGGGTAACAGAAATGTGATTTCTTTTTTTTTTTTTTTGAGACAGAGTCTTGCCCTGTCACCCAGGCTGGAGTCCAGTGGCACGAACTCGGCTCACTGCAACATCTGCCTGCAGGGTTCAAGCGATTATCCCGCCTCAGCCGCCCAAGTAGTTGGGACTACAGGTGCATGCCACCATACCTGGCTAATTCTTGTATATTTAGTAGAGACGGGGTTTTACCATGTTGACCAGGCTGGTCTCGAACTCCTGTCCTCATGGTCCACCTGCCTCGGGCTCCCAAAATGCTGAGATTACAGGCTTGAGCCACTGCACCTGGCAAAATGTGATTTCTTTCTTTTTTTGTTTTTCAAAATGATTTCTTAAAATAGTTTATGTATTGGGCTGGTGCAGTGGCTCATGACTGTAATCCCAGCACTTTGGGAAGCTGAGGCAGGCGGATCACTTGAGATCAGTAGTTCAGGACCAGCCTGGCCAACATGGCAGAACCCTGTCTCTACTAATAATACAAAAAAATTAGTCAGACGTGGTGGCACGAACATTTAGTCCCAGCTACTTGAGAGGCTGAGGCATGAGAATCACTTGAACCCAGAGGTTGCAGTGAGCTGAGATCGTTCCACTGCACTCCAGCCTCGGTAACAGTGTGAAACAGTGTCTCCAAAAACAAAAAAAAAAGTGTATGTGTTGTTTGAGATGCAGTGACCTAGTTACATACAATAGAATGAGAAGACGAAATGAAGGCAGAGAAAGAGAGCTGAGTTCCTGAAGTGGGATTAAATCTCTTGATGTTTCCTGGTGTGCTACAGAGAGCACCAGAGGGTCCACCAAGACAAGTGTGAGAATCACAGCTGCTTCTAAGGGAATGAGCTGATTCCTAAGATTTGACCCATGGGTGGAATCTGGAGGAAGATTCCCCAGTGGTGAAGGCACTGGAAAGTGGCACTGTGTAATGTGTCCTGTCTTCTAATGCTGGAAACCATCAAAGCTAACTGCTGAGCATCAGTGACATCCTCTCGGCACATGGTTGGCACATTTTTGTTGTTTACAAGAGCTGGAAAAGTGGGTCACTGTGTCTGGCACAGCCCCGTCAGTGGGTGTGAGGCAGGATGACAAAGGGAATCTAATTCTTGCTGTGGAACCTCTCCATTCTCATATTGCCCTGGATACTTGTATTCTGGGGGATGCTGGAGTCAAATGTATGTCCAGGAGAAAAAGAGGCCATGGAATGAAGATTTTGTAGTTAAGGAGCTTAGAGACAGGACTCTTAGGCATAGGTGGGAGTGTAACTTGTGGAATTAGAAGGCATGTTCCATACTACCTGTGTTCATTTTCACACTCCTATCAAGAACGACCTGAGACTGAGTAATTCATAAAGAAAAGTGGTTTATTTGACTCAACAGTTCTGCATGGCTGGGGAGGCCTTGGGAAGCTTACAGTCATGACGGAGGGTGAAGGAGAAGCAAGCACCTTCTTCACAAGGCGACAGGTGGGAGAAGGTGAGGGGGGGAGTGCCACACATTTAAGTCATAAGATCTCATGAGAACTCACTCACTATCACGAGAACAGCATGCAGGAACCTGCCTGGATGATCCCTTCACCTCCAAGCAGGTCCCTCCTTTGACATGTGGGGATTATAATTCGAGATGAGATTTGAGTGGGGACACAGAGCCAAACCATGTCAGTACTCAAAGCAATGTACAGATTCAATGCAATTCTTATCAAAATACTGCTGACATGCTTCACAGAAATAGAAAAAGAATCCTAAAATTTGCATGCAATCACAAAAGACCCTGAATAACCAAAGCCATCCTGGGCAAAAAGAACAAAACTGAAGGTATCACATTACCAGACTTCAAAATATACTACAAAGCCATAGTACCAGATTGTACTGGCATAAAAACAGACATGTAAACCAATGGAACCAAATAGAGAAACCAGAAAGCAATCCATGTATCTACAGCCAAGCGTTTTGTTTTGTTTTTGAGACAGGGTCTCACTCTGTCCCCTAGGTTGGAGTGCAGTGGTGCAATCATGGCTCACTGCAGACTTAGTCCCAAGTAGTAGGGACTACAGGTGTGCACCACTGTGCCTGGCTTTTTTTTTTTTTTGACAGAGACTCGCTCTGTCACCCAGGCTGGAGTGCAGTGGTGTGATCTCAGCTCACTGCAACCTC
>NW_016107339.1:10487558-10504004 GCF_001604975.1 Cebus imitator | reverse complement strand
ATCTCAGCTCACTGCAACCTCTGCCTCCTGGGTTCAAGCAATTCTCTATTCAGTCTCCCAAGTAGCTGGGATTACAGGTGCCCACCACCACACCTGGCTAATTTTTGTATTTTTAGTAGAGATGGGGTTTTACCTTGTTAGTCAGGCTGGTCTTGAACTCCTGACCTCGGGATCCACCTGCCTCAGCCTACCAAAGCGCTGGGATTACAGGCATGAACCCCCACACCTGCCTAACTTTATTTTATTTATTAATTATTATTTTTTAAGACGAGGTTTCATCATGTTGGTCAGGCTGGTCTTGAACTCCAAACCTCAGGTAATCCACCCGCCTTGGCCTCCAAAGTGCTTGGATTACAGGCATGAGCCACCATGCCCGGCTATTTATTTGATTTTTTATGGAGACGGGGTTTCACCATATCGGCCAGGCGGTCTCAAACTCCTCACCTTGTGATCCACCCGCCTCAGCCTCCCAAAGTGCTGGGATTACAGGCGTGAGCCACCTTGCCCTGCCAACTTTTTTTTTTTAGATGGAGTCTCACTCTGTTGCCCAGGCTGGAGTATAGTGGTGGGATCTTGACTTGCTGCAACCTCCGCCTCCCTGGTTCAAACAATTCTCCTGCCTCAGCCTCCTGAGTAGCTGGGACTACAGGCACCCACCACCATGCTCGGCTAATTTTTTTTTTTTTGTATTTTTAGTAGTAGACACAGGATTTCACCATATTAGCCAGGATGGTCTTGATCTCTGATCTCATAATCCACCTGCCTAGGCCTCCCAAAGTGCTGGGATTACAGATGTGAGCCACCGCGCCCAGCCAATTTTTTTTTTTAATGGAGATGAAGTCTCACTATGTTGCCCAGCTGGTCTCAATCTCCTTAGCTCAAGCGATCCTCTCACCTCAGCCTCCCAAACTGCTGGGATTATAGGTATGAGCCACTGCACCTGGCCAGACGACTGCTTTTTAACAAAGGTGCCAAGAACACTCATTAAGGGAAGGACCATCTTGTCCATAGATGGTGCTGGGAAAAGTGGATATTTAAATACAGAAGAATGAAACCCCCACCTTTCATCCTACAAAAAAATCAACTCAAAATGGATCAAAGATTTAAATGAGAGACCTAAAATATAAAACAACTAGAAGAAAACACACGGGAAACACTTTAGGACGTTAGTCTGGGAAAAGATTTTATCAATAAGACTTCAAAAGAACAGAAAACAGAAGGGAAAATAAACAAGTAGGATTGCCAGGCATGGTGGCTCACGCCTGCGATCCCAGCACTTTGGGAGGCAGAGGCGGGAGGATCACGAGGTCAAGAGATTGAGAACATCCTGGCCAGTGTGGTGAAACCCAGTCTCTACTAAATATACAAAAATTAGCTGGGAGTGGTGGCGCACACCTGTAGTCCCAGCTGCTCAGGAGGCTGAGGCAGGAGAATTGCTTGAACCTCGGATGCGGAGGTTGCAGTGAGCCGAGATAGCGCCATTGCACTCCAGCTTGGGTGACAAAGTGAGACTCTGCCTTGGAAACAAACAAACAAACAAACAAGTAGTATATATAAAAGAAAACAGGCCGGGCGCAATGGCTCACACCTGTAATCCCAGCACTTTGGGAGGCTGAGGCAGGCAGATCGTGCGGTCAGGAGACCAGCCTGGCCAACATGGTGAAACCTCCTCTCTACTACAAATACAAAACTTAGCTGGGTGTCATGGCACAGTCCTGTAATCCCAGCTACTTGGGAGGCGGAGACAGGAGAATCACTTGAACCCAGGAGGTGGAGGTTGCAGTGAGCCGAGATCATGCCACAGCACTCCAGTCTGGGCAATAGAGCGAGACTCCATCTCAATAAAAAACAAAAAGCAGAAACCCCCCAAAACAGCTTCTACAACACAAAGAAAACAACAGAGTGAAAAGACAACCTACAGAATGGGAGAAAAGATTTACCAACTACTCATTTAACAGGGGATTAATATCCCGCACATACAAGGATCTCAAACATCTCTACGGCAAAAACAAAAACAAAAACCAAACAATTCGATTTAAAAAATGGGCAAATGGGCCAGGCATGGTGGCTTACACCTGTAATCCCAGCACTTTGGGAGGCCAAGTGGGTGGGTCACTTGAGATTGGGAGTTCGAGACTAGCTTGGTCAATATGGTGCCCTGTCTCTACTAAAAATACAAAAATAATTAGTCCCAGCTACTCAGGAGGCTAAGGCAGGAGAATCACTTGAACCTAGGAGGTGGAGGTGGAGGTGGAGGCTGCAGTGAGATCATGCGACTGCACTCCAGCCTGGGCAACAGAGTGAGACTCCGTCTCAAGAAAAAGAATTCCGTTGTATGAATGTACCATGATTTATTTAACCAGTTGGCAAATCTTAAGTTGTTTATATTCTTACAAATGATGCTGCAAGGNGCAAGGAACTAGATCTTTGTATCTATCTTCCCTGGCATATATGAGAATATTTCTGTGGGAAAATTCCTAGAAGTGGAATTATTAGGTCAGAGGCTGTGTTAGTTATTGCCAAATTCCCTCTGAAGAAGTTTCATCAATCTTTTGCTCTTACCAATAATACCTTTCCCACCCCTTGACTGACCCACTGTATTACAAAACGTTAGCAGTCTTTTAGGGAGAAAATGACATATCTTTCTGACAGGATCTGGGTTTACATTTCTCTCATCACAACTTAGGTCAGAAGTCATGAGATCAGACAGAGTAAGACTTTGTCTCCAAAAAACGGCAAATGACCTAATGACCTAAACAGATATTTCTCAAAAGAAGACATACAAATCGCCAGGAATTTTATGAAGAAAATGCTCAGCATCACTAATCACCAGGGAACTGCACATTTGGATGATAGGATGCCTTTTATCAAAAAGACAAAAAATAAATACTGGCAAGGATGTGGAGGAAAAGGAACCTATACACACTATTGGTGGGAATGTAAGCTAGTACAGCCACTATGGAGAGCAGTATGGAGGTATGTGAACCCCAAATATCTGAGACAGCTCTCAGTTAATGTAGAAAGTTTGCTTTGCCAAGGTTGGAGGACATGCACCCTTGACACAGCCTCAGGAGGTCCTGACCAGATGTGCCGAAGGTGGTCAGAGCACAGCTTGGTTTTATACATTTTAGGGAGAGGAGACATTAATCAACATATGTAAGATGAACGTTGCTTCTGTCTGGAAAGGCGAGAGAGACAACTTGAAGCGGGGCAGGGAGCTTCCAGGTCATAGGTAGACAAGAGACAAATGATTGCATTCTTTTGATTTTCTGACTAGCCTCTCCAAAGGAGGCAATCAGATATGCGTGTATCTCAGCAAGCAGAAGGGTGACTGAATAGAATGAGAGGCAGGTTTAAGCAGTTCCCAGCTTGACTCTTCCCTTTAGCTTAGTGACTTCCGGGCCCCAAATTTATTTTAACTTCACATGTACCACAAAAGGCTGCAAATAGAACTACCATATGATCCAGCAGTTCCACTACTGAGCGTTTATCCAAAGGAAAGGAAAACAGGCCAGGCACGGTGGCTCACACCTGTAATACCAGCACTTTGGGAGGCCGAGGCAGGTGGATCATGAGATCAGGAGTTCAAGACCAGCCTGGCCAAGATGGTGAAACCCCATGTCTACTAAAAATAAAATTTAAAAAAAGCCAGGCATGGTGGTGGGCGACTGTAATCCAAGCTACTCATGAGGCTGAGGCAGGAGAATAGCTTGAACCTGGGAGGTGGAGGTTGTAGTGAGCTGAGGTCATGCCACTGCATTCCGGCCTGGGTGACAGAGCAGCTAGACTCTGTCTCAAAAATTAAAAAAAAATAATAAAATAAAAAAGAAAAGGAAAACGGTGTGGAAGAAATATCTTCACTCTCATGTTTATTGCAGCACTATTCACAATAGCCAAGATAGCAAATAGACCTGAATGTCCAACAGCAGATGAATGGGTAAAGAAAATGTGATATAGGGCCAGGCACAGTGGTTCATACCTGTAATCCCAGCTCTTTGGGAGGTAGAGGCAGGAAGATCTCTTGAAGCTAAGAGTTTGAGACCAGGCAAGGCATGGTGGCTCATGCCTGTAATCCCAGTGATACAGCTCCAATAACTGGAGAAACACCAGGGTTCTTTGTCTCTTGCTGATTAGATAAACGACATGGACACACGTGGAGTGGTTTTAAGGAACGGAAAGTCTAATAGGCAAGAAAGAAGAAAACCACCTTCCCGTAGCGTACAAACCCCGTGTGCCACAGAAAAGCAGTCCATTATACTGGGAGGCTGGGGAGGCGGTGTCTGATTTGCATAGGGCCCAGGGAATTTGTTTGGCTGAGGAGGGCGGATCACCTGAGGTCAGGAGTTTGAGACCAGCCTGGCCAACATGGTGAAATCTGTCTCTATTAAAAATACAAAGCTTAGCTGGGCTGGTGGTGCATGCCTGTAATCCCAGCTACTGGGGAGGTAACAAGGGAGAATCTTTTGAACCTGGGAGGCGGAGGTTGCAGTGACCCAAAATCACACCACTGCACTTCAGCCTGGGTGACAGAGTCAGACTCCATCTCAAAAAAAGAAAAAAAAATCTTTAAGACCAGCCCGTGCAATATGACCCATCTGTACAAATATACATATATATCGTGGTGGGCCACTGTCAGGCACTTTTCCCTGTAGTGGCTGCTGTAGCATGGTTGTTCAGCCTTCCTTTCCTCTCCTTCTGGTGTTCCTTCCTGCACTGCAGGGCAGGAAAGCTCAATACCTGAGTAGTAGACCCAGGTGGGATTGTTGATAGTATGCACTGACTAAGGCCTAATGTCCATGGAGGTAAGGGAGGGCAGTGGCATTTGTGGGAGGCATACTTTTTTTTTTTTTTTAAGATACCGGGTCTCACTATGTTGCCCAGGCTGGAGTGCAGTGGCTATTCACAGGCGCGATCCCACTACTGATCAGCACGGGACTTTTGACCTGCTCCGTTTCCGACCTGGGCCGGTTCACCCCTCCTTAGGCAACCTGGTGGTCCCCCGCTCCCGGGAGGTCACCATATTGATGCCGAACTTAGTGCGGACACTTGATCGGCATAGGGCACTACAGCCCAGAACTCCTGGACTCAAGCGATCCTCCCACCTCAGCCTCCCGAGTAGCTGGGACTATGGGCATGCGCCATCACGTCCGGCCTTTTTTTTTTTCTTTTTTTTTTTTTTGCTAAGGAAGTACTTTTTTTTCCTTTGGAGATGGAGTTTTGCTCTTGTTGCCCAGACTGGAGTGCAACGGCGCAATCTTGGCTCACTGCAACTTTTGCCTCCCGGGTTCAAATGATTTTCCTGCCTCAGCCTCCGGAGTAGCTGGGATTACAGGTATGTGCCATCATGCCCGGCTAATTTTATATTTTTAGTAGAGACGGGGTTTCTCCATGTTGGTCAGGCTGGTCTCGAACTCCCGACGTCAGTTGATCTGCCCGCCTGGCCTCTCAAAGTACTGGGATTACAGGAGTGAACCGCTCCTGCCCCCCACCTTTTTTTTTAAGAGACAGAGTGTTGCCCAGGCTGGAGTGCAGTGGTATGATCACAGCTCATGTAACCCCAAACTCCTAGGTTTAAGTGATCCTCCCACCTCAGCCTCCTGAGTAGCTGGGACTATAAAGTGCACACCACCACACTCAGCTAATTTTTTCTTATTATTAAATAGAGACAAGGGTATCACTATGTTGCCCAGGCTGGTCTCAAACTACTGGCCTCAAGCAACCTTCTTGTCTTGGCCTCCCAAAGTGCTAGGATTACAGGTGCGAGCCACCACACGGTCCTACAGGCAATAATTTTGCTGGAGTGCAGTGGTGCAATCATAGCTCACTACAGCCTCAATCTCCAACCCCAAACAATCCTCCCACCTCAACCTCCCAAGTAGCTAGGACTACAGGTGCACCACCACCCTGGGCTATTTTTTTTTTTTTTTTTGGGACGGAGTTTCGCTCTTGTTACCCAGGCTGGAGTGCAATGGCGCAATCTCGGCTCACCGCAACCTCCGCCTCCTGGGTTCAGGCAATTCTCCTGCCTCAGCCTCCTGAGTAGCTGGGATTACAGGCACGCGCCACCATGCCCAGCTAATTTTTTGTATTTTTAGTAGAGACGGGGTTTCACCGTGTTGACCAGGATGGTCTCGATCTCTTGACCTCGTGATCCACCCGCCTCGGCCTCCCAAAGTGCTGGGATTACAGGCTTGAGCCACCGTGCCCGGCCACCCTGGGCTAATTTAAAAAATTTCTTTTTGTAGAGATGAGGCTTTGCTATGTTGCCCAGGCTGGTCTTGAACTCCTGAGCTCAAGTGATAGTCCCACCTTGGCCTCCCAAAGTGCTAGGATTACAGGTGTGAGCCACTGCACCTGGCAGGCAATAATCCTTCATGGCAACTTCCTCAATCTGATATCACAGCTAAGGTGTGTGCTTCTAGGACCACCGCTGCAGTGACAACTACCTGCCTCCTCACCTGCCTGATGGTGGCAGGGGTAGTAGCTCCCTTGGTAGCTCAGTTCTGCAGGGTTGTTTACTTTTGATTTTTAAGTCATTCCTGGAATTCCTTTCTACTTAAAATAAGTATGGTGGTGTCTGTTATCTGCAACTAATCTCTGCTGATAAGGTACCTGACATAGGATAGGTATCACTAAACATTTGTTGAATACATGAATGAATGATGAATGAACAGGCAAATGGAGACCACCAAGATGTCCAACAGTGAGTTGGACAGAGGAAGCTAGTGCACTCAATAGAGTGGTATTGACAGATGGTAAGTGGGCAATGAAACCAATTTGGTGCATCCTAACGGCATTTTTTTTTCATTATTTAAAAAAAATTTTTTTTTATTATTACTATTTTTAGATGGAGTCTTGCTCTGTCACCCAGACTGGAGTGCAGTGGCATTATCTCGGCTCACTGCAACCTCTGCCTCTCCCGTTCAAGTGATTCTCCTGCCTCAGCTTCCCAAGTAGCTGGGATTACAGGCACTCACCACCATGCTTCGCTAATTCTTATATTTTTAGTAGAGATGGGGTTTCACCGTGTTGGCCAGGCTGGTCTCGAACTCCTGACCTTGTGATCTGCCCATGACGGCCTCCCAAAGGGCTAGGATTTGTAGGCGTGAGCCACCCCACCCAGCCCTAACCAGCATTTTTAAAAGATGAAATAGAAAATAATTAAAAATCTCAGAGAAGATGGCATATGGTAAATGTACGTATTGTTTTGTGAAACTTTATTCCATACACGCATCTACACGTTGTATATATGCACAAGCACACACGTTTGCAGTGGTGATAATCAAACCAGTATAACACAGACACCAACTAATTGGAGCTACTAGTTGTCCGAATACCTGTGTAAAATGTACCTTTACCATGGGTTGTAGTAAAAAAAAAAAAAAAAAAAGCGATTGAAATCTATTGGTCTACAGAATGCAGCTTAGGCTTCCTGGGGGTCCGTGGGGGGCGGAACAAGTTTCCAAGACCCTTCCTTCACTGTTGCCCTTGGCTAAAGGATACAGTTCATGGTTCCTTCCTGACCCAGGGAGCTGTTCCTGAATCCAGGTATGGTCTTAAGCAGAGCAATCCTCCGTGTATGGCAACTTGGGATGTTATGGGCACCTGTAATTCTGCCTACTCAGCATCCATGTCCCATTCCTCAGGAGGCAGCAACCCCCCCATCTCCCTGCCTTTGGGGAGCTGCCCTGTTCAGGCTCCACGAGGTTCTGCCAATAAAAGTCCCTGGTCCCCCTGACCTTCCCGGGACTTCTAGATGGGCGCTGAAGGGAGGTGCATAGAGCTGTGTACAGCTCCCTGCTCCTCCCCACTGTGCACAGAGAGCAGTCTCCCTCCCTGAGAGAAAATGAGGCTGCCTGGAGGCTGAAGCTGAAGAGACGCCTGTCAGTGGTTCCTCTTTGGAGCCCTGAGGCCAGCCTCACATAGGGACTCACCCAGTACTGTTTCTCTTGGTTTTTATTTTTTAAATTACATAATTTGGCTTGGGTTGTTTTACTTGAAGCTACAAGAGTTGAGATTCCCTCGTGGCTCCTTGAGGTGGGCAAGGGGCCCTCACTGCCTAGGCGACTGGGCACGAATGTGGCTCAGACTCACCAAGTGGGAGAAGGAGGGGACGAGGGTCATCTGGTGCCAGTGAGTCTACACACGCACCCCACGCACAGGCAGTGTGGGCAGGATGGCAGTGCGGGACATCCCCCTGCTATGTGCCCCCTGGAGAGCTCTCTGCTGCATGAACCTTTCCCCTAAACACAGAGGTTGTAGGGAGCCCTCCTTGGCTCCTCTGAGGAAGGCCTCTGTCATAGGCTAAGCTGCTTGGAGAAGTTCAGTCCCCTCCCATGGGTGAAGGCAATGGGGTGGCACACCTGGCCGCCAGCCACCACTGCCCACTCTGTCCTTCAGGCCAAAGCCCTAGGGCCTAAGGGCCAGCCCAGTCCAGGAGGAGGACACAGGTCAGCTCTTTCCCCCATTTCCAGACCTGTCTTTCTTCCAAGCTGAACTGATAGACCCTCAGCAGGGTCAGCCTGTCCCGGGAAGACATAAAATGAGAACTGTGTGTTCTGAGCCCTGCCCCTGCTTCAGAGTATGTGTGTGGGTGGGGTGGCTAGAAGCTGGGAAAGAGCTGATCTCCCTCAGGGCATGCTGGGGCTCTCCTTCTAGAGACCCTCCTGTCCTCACAGACAGAGCCGGGCAACCCCACCCTCACCCTGCACCCCTGACTGAACGGCTCAGGTCCCCCTGCTCTGACTCCAGCACTGCCACCACCAGCCCAGCTTTTGACCCAGGAGCCACCTCAACTGTAGCTACTCTCACCGTCCCTCAAGTTCCCTGGAGCGCTGACCGGCTCTTCTCCATCCTGCATCCTCCACAAGCCCACACTGTCTCCTTGTGGTTCTACCCACAGCTACTACTCTCACCTCCAAACCCTTGCCCCTCTGTCCCCTGCTTGGAAACCCCTAGTCCCTGCGTGCCAAAGTCCAGTCCCCCTTCAAGGCTTAGCAAAACAGCATGGCCCCCTCCTGCCTGGGGTCCAGGACATACAAGCTTGAGGCCTCCACCTTTTCACCTCCAAACCCATCCCACCCTGGCCCTCTTCTGGAAGGCTTTGCTGACCTCTCTTCGCATTTCAAACTCTTAGGGCACCCACTCGTTCCTCACTCTTCCCTTTGATTACTTGAGAGCTCCTTCAGGAAGGACTTGAGTATGCAATTTTCAAGAGATCAGTTCTTCCCGGAGTTTTATTTTGGATTTCAAAGTGATAAGACATCCAAAAAATCTTGGGAACTGACAGAATTTGTGCACAGATATTTAATATATTGGCCAAAAGCTGGGCTCAGTGGCTCATGTCTGTAATCCCAGCACTTTGGGAGGCTGAGGCAGGCAGATCACCTAAGGTCAGGAGTTCAAGACCAGCTTGGCCAATATGGTGAAACCCCATCTCTACTAAAAATACAAAAATTAGCCGGGTGTGGTGGTGGAGGTACCTGTAATCAATACCTGTAATCCCAGCTACTTGGGAGGCTGAGGCAGAAGAATCGTTTCAACCTGGGAGGCAGAGGTTACAGTGGGCCGAGATCGCACCGCTACACTCCAGCCTGGGTGACAGGGCAAGATTCAATCTCAAAAAAAAAAAAAAAAAAAATATATATATATATATATATATGTGCCAAAAAAGAACATGAACAATGAAACAAAACTACTGAGGCCAGGCATGGTGGCTCACGCCTGTAATCCAAGCACTTTGGAGGCCAAGGCAGGAGGATCACCTGAGGTTTGGAGTTCAAGACCAGCCTGACCAACATGGTGAAATCCTGTCTTAAAAAGAAAAAAAAGAAAAGAAGAAAAAAAAAAAAAAGAAAGAAACAAAACCGCTTACTGTGTCATGGCTATTATTGCTTTTTAAAGATATATTTTAAATATTATTTATTTATTATTTTTTACCTCCAAATATCATCACAATTTTATTTAATAATTATTACTTTTTTGAGACTGAGTCTATCTCTGTCGCTCAAGTTGGAGTGCAGTGGCATGATCACAGCTTACTGCAGCCTCAACTTCCCAGGCTCACGAGATCCCCTCACGTCAGCCTCCCATGTATTTGGGACCACAGGCACATGCCACCATGCTCAGCTAACGTTTTTGTTTTTTGTAGAGACAGAGGTCTCACTTTGTTGCCAGGCTGGTCTTGAGCACCTGATGGCCATTATTTCATAAGAGCACATTTTAACACCAAAGAAGTAGAAAAGACGTAATTTCAGAATAAAGAATCACTCTTTAAATTAAATACATTTCCAGCCTGGGCAACATGTCTACTAAGTTAGTAGGCACTACCTCTACTAAAAATACAAAAATTAGCTGGGCATGGTGGCCCGTGCCTGTAGTCCCAGCTACTTGGAGTGGGGCTGAGGCAGGAGACTCACTTAAAGACAGGAGGCGAAGGCTGCGGTGAGCCGAGATCACACCACTGCACTTCAGCCTGGGTGATGCCTCAAAACAAAATTTAAAAATAGTAATAAATTGAATACATTTACCTTTAACAAAAACACTACTACATTATCCTTATTATTTTCATTTTGCTGCAGACCAGTGAGAATATTGTCATGGAAACCACCACTTGGGCCACCAGAAAGAGGCAGGAGAAAAGAAGTGAGACATTAGAGACCGTCAGAGTAGGGGAAGATGAAGGGGCAGGAAATAGGGGTAAGAAGTTCACCAAAGGTGCTCGCTGTCCTGAACTGACCCCCTTCTGCTCACTGAAGTCTGAGGTGGCCAGTTTTAGGCCCTGGGCAGAGCTGTGGCCATGCTCACAGGTCAGGGATTCCCGGCCCTGGAGGCCCTGGTGATCCGATTCCTACTCCCTGCAATGCAGAGGTACCTGGACGTGGGCCTGTGACCACTGCTGGCAGGCCATGGTACAGGAGAAAGAGCACAGGACTTGGAGTCAGGAGCCCAGGGCTAGGCCTGGCTCTGCTACTCACCAGCTGAGTCCTGGGAGAAGTCCCTGCCCTCTCTGGGCCTCAGTTTCCTCACTGAAAATAAAGGTTCTCAACCAGTCGTTTTTGAGGAAACTAGATCTCCGGCTTAAGAAAAAGAAAACGAAGCCATGCACATAAGATTTTATACAGAATTCCAGGGGCGTCACCACCCCTGAGGGCCTTCAGTGGCTTTCCCAGGGGCTGCCAACCCTGACACACAGATGCTGGCCCCTTGACCTCAAATTTGCCACTTTCCTAAGCAGTCAACAATACTTCTCAAGTGTCTAACACTCATGCAGCTTTGGGCAAAAGAAGCCAGTGAAGCAGTACAACGAAGTATCCGTCCCCGGGCCTCCCCTCCAGTTCACAAATGGTCTGCGTGGATGGGTCGCTAGTCAACCAAGGTAACAGAACACACATATGAAGAGGGCTCAGACCGAGACTGCTGGAGGAGGTAACACGGTAATGATGAGAAACCCCTTACTAGGGGCAAAGCTCTCTGGCCGCCCGCAGCAGGGTAGAACAGTGGTAAGAACTTGGACCCAGGAGCTAGAATGCCCTGCATTTATATCTGACTCTGCCATTTAATCCTGTTACTTGGGCAAGTTACTTTACCTTGAGCCTTCAAGTTCCTAGTCTGTAAAATAGAGATAAGAGTTATAGGCTGGGTGTAGTGGCTCATGCCTCTAATCCCAGCCCTTTGGGAAGCTGAGGTGGGCGAAGGACCTGAGGTTGGGAGTTCGAGACAAACCTGACTAACATGGTGAAACCCCGTCTCTACTAAAAATACAAAATTAGCTGGGCATGGTGGCGCATGCCTGGAATCCCAGCTACTTGGGAGGCTGGGGCAGGAGAATTGCTTGAACCCAGGAGGTGGAGGTTGTGGTGAGTCGAGATCGTGCCATTGCACTCCAGCCTGGGCAACAAGAGCAGGACTCCGTCTCAAAATAAATAAATAAATAAATAATGAATAAATAAAATAAACAAAAAATTTAAAAAAGAGTTACAGAGCAGAGGCCTGGCATGGTGGTTTATCCCTGTAATCCCAGCACTTTGGGAGGCCGAGGTGGGAGGATCATGAGGTCAGGAGCTTGAGTCCAGCCTGGCCAATATGGTGTGAAACCCCATCTCCGCTAAAAATTAGCTAAAAACTGTAGTCCCAGTTACTTGGGAGGCTGAGGCAGAAGAATAGCTTGAACCTGAGAGGTGGAGGTTGCAGTAGCCAAGATCGAGACACTGCACTCCAGCCTGGGTGACAGATCGAGACTCATTTTCAAAAAAAATAGAGTTACGAGTTACACAGCAGAAATGATAGTAGATGCTAAACAGTCCAAGCCTCCCGTGCAGAAGGTTGGAAGCTTGGGGACATGTGACTAGTTCCAACAGGTGGTTTCAAGGCAGGTCTATGGTGACTTTGGAGGCTAGTCTTTTTTTTTTTCTTTTTTTTTTGAGACGGAGTCTCGCTTTTGTTGCCCAGGCTGGAGTACAATGGCAAATCTCGGCTCACTGCAACCTCTGCTTCCTGGGTTCAAGGGGTTCTCCTGCCTCAGTGTCCCAAGTAGCTGGGATTACAGGCATGTGCCACCACACTCTGTTATTTTTTTTGTATTTTTAGTAGAGACGGGGTTTCTAAACATTGGTCAGGCTGGTCTTGAACTCCCAGCCTCAGGTGATCCACCCCTACCTCAGCTTCCCAAAGTAGTGGGATTACAGGCATGAGCCACTGCTCTTGGCCTAGTCTTTTTTTTTTTTTTGAAACAGGGTCTCACTCTGTTGCCCATGCTGGAGTGCAGTGGTGCAATCATAACTCATTGCAGCCTCAACTTCCAGTGCTCAAAAGATCTTCCTGCCTCAGCCTCCCAGGTAGCCAGGACTACACGCATGTGCCACCACGTCTAGCCAATTTTTTTTTTTTTTTTGTAGTGATGAGGTCTCACTATGTTGCCCAGGCTGGCCTTGAACTCCTGAGCTCAAGAGATCCTCTTACCTTGGCCTCCCAAAGTTCTGTGATTACATGCATGAGCCACCATGCCCAGCCAGACGCCAGTCTTATAGATGGCATGGCTACAGGATGGAAAAAGGGGCTCTTGCCCCAAATCAGACTTTACATAAAGCATGATTGTGCCAAGCCACGAAATTCCAGTTCTGTTGTGACAGCCAGTGTTAATTACTCTGTGACAGCTAGTGTTTATACAGGGAGGGCTCACTGAAATAATGGATACAGGGTGCTCTGAGTGCAGTGAGAGCTGTTATTCTTGGAGAAAATACCTAAATTCCCCACCAAGACAGGATTCTTCAGTTCATTTCTTCTTCTTTTTTTTTTTTTTTTTTTGAGACAGGGAGTCTCACTCTGTCGTCCAGACTGGAGTGCAGTGGCATGATCTCGGCCCACTGCAACCCCTGCCTCCCAGATTCAAGCAATTCTCTGCTTCAGCCTCCTGAGTAGCTGGGATTACAGGCACCCACCACCATGCCCTGCTAATTTTTGTATTTTTAGTAGAGACGAGATTTTGCCATCTTGGCCAGGCTGGTTTTGAACTCCTGACCTCATGACCCACCAGCCTTGGCCTCCCAAGGTGCTGGGTTTACAGATATGAGCCACCGCGCCCAGCCCTCAGTTCATTTCTTAAGCAAAACTTCAAAAGCAGAAGCAGGCTGGACATGTTGGCTCAGGCCTGTAATCCCACCACTTTGGGAGGTCTACGCAGGAGGATCTCTTAAGACTGTGAGTTCAAGATCGGCCTGGACAACATAGGAAGAACCTGTATCTATCAAAAAATATTAACAATACAAATTTTTTTAAAAAATAGAAATTAAAAAAAGCAGAAGCAGAAAGGTAGAGGTGGAAGCTTCATCCACAGGGAAGTCCTGAGGAAGGCCTACCTCCCCCGGTTCCATGATTGTTGCTCTGTGCAGCTCTCCCTTAACCCTCCTCCCTATTCTGTTTTCTTCTCTTTCCATCCCTCCATTTTGCCCCCACATCTTGACTTTCACACAATTCAGACAAATCCTTAGGCAATTAATAGAATGATTAAGACTGCTAGAGATTGAAGATTTAGAGCCGGCCGCGGTGGCTCATGCTTGTAATCCCAGCACCTTGGGAGCCCAAGGCAGGTGGATCACGAGGTCAGAAGTTCAAGACCAGCCTGGCCAAGATGGTGAAACCCCGTCTCTACTAAAAATACAAAAATTAGCCAAGCACCGTGGCAGGCACCTGTAATCCCAGCTACTTGGGAAGCTGAGGCAGGAGAATTGCTTGAACCCGGGTGGCAGAGGTTGCAGTGAGCCAAGATCGCGCCACTGCACTCCAGCCTGGGCATAGAGTGAGACTCCGTCTCAAAAAAAAAAAAAAGACTTAAAGATCATCTTGTCTCACCTCCTGGTTCTTATAGAAGCCAGTGTGAGCAGCACCAGAGGGTGGGGCTGGATTATCCCTAAGGTAAGGGGAGACCAGGGGCTGCAGGGGCAGACAGAGAATCAACATCAGGAAGGAAGCTCTTTTTGTTTCAGCATATAGGTTTTGTGCCGTTTATAAAAATAAAGTTTTGGAGCCAGGCACAGTGGCTCACACCTGTAATCCCTGCACTTTGAGAGGCTGACGCAGGACGATCACTTGAGGCCAGGAGTTCGAGACCAGCCTGAGCAACATGGGGAGACACCCCCTTCCCCCCGCCCCGCCACCGTCTCTACAAAATTTTTTTTAATTAGCCGTGTGTGGTGGCGCCCAGTTGTAGTCCCAGATACTCGGAAAGCTGAGACAGGAGGATCGCGCCACTGCACCTCAGCCTGGGAGACAGAGCGAGACTCCGTCTGGAAAATAAATAAATACAATAAAAATAGGGTTTTATCTTACAGTTTCAAGCTTCTACTTGGAAGCAACATGTCTGGAGGCCCCTAGGGCCCCTCCTGTCTAGAATCCCGCCGTGCAAGCCTGAGCGCCTTTTCCCCCCTCCTCCCTCCCTTCCCAGGCGCGCAGCGCCGCCTGGGGCCCAACAACCACAGCGTCCTCGCCCTCCACGCCCTCCTCCGCGGGGGCTGCCTGGGGCGCCGGGTCACGTGGCCGGGGAGAGGGTTTAACCCGCGGCCCCCCGAGCCCCGCCGCTGCTCTGCCGCCCAGGCCCATGGCCGCAGCCCTGGCGCTGGTGGCGGGGATCCTGGCGGGGGTCCTGGCGGAGGCGGGGCTGCCGCGCTGGAGCGCGCTTCAGCACCCTAAAAAGGTGAGCTGGAAACAAACAAACAAAAAACAACAAAAAAAAGGTGACCTGGGAGCGCACCCAGCCCGCCGCGACAGCAGGGAGGGGAGCCCCAGCCCCAGGGACAGGTGGGTCCGGAACCACCCAGAGCTGGGGGCATCCGCCCAGGCAGGCAGCTTGGGGCATCCTCGGACGGACTTCAAAAGCCTCTTCACTTTCCCTGGCGGCCGCGGAGGGGAGAGAAGTTGGCCTGTGACCAGCACCCTCGCTCCCCCCACCTCCCCCGCCCGTGCCCCTTTCCAGCGACCTCTGTCCTGGGCTCGCCTCCCTCCCCGAAGTGCCCCCAGCCAAACCCGCCCTGCCAGCTCTGGTTTCTGCCCGTCTTCCTCCGCCTCCCCTCACTGCCCAGTGATTCTTCCAGGCACGAGGGCTCTCCCCTCTTCTCCTCTTTCTCTCCCTCTCTGTTGAGCGCGCAGCCCCCTCATTCTCATCCCCCAAACCCCGCACCGCAAAGTGGGATTTAAGAGTACACACACACCGTGGGACCCATGGAAGCGAAGGGGGTCCAGGAAAGGAGAGGCCGAGGGAAAAGTGCTAATCCCTCTCTCCTCTCCTCTGCTTCCCTGAGTCCTGCCGAGGGAGGGGTGCGGCGGGTGTGGGAGGGGGGCTGGAAAGGACCAGGGGCGACAACCTCATAACTTCGCCTGAACCCCTGGGTTCTTTGGCAATGGTGGGAACCCTCCCCTCCTCTCCCACACAACTCAGGGATTGTCCCCAGCCTGGCAGACTTCCTGCCTGTCCCCACAGAAAAACACAGACAGGTGCTTCCACCACTCTGAGTGCTTCAGTGGCTGCTGCCTCATGGACTTGGATTCGGGTGGAGCCTTCTGTGCCCCCAGGGCCAGAATAACCATGATCTGCTTGCCCCAGGTGAGGCTCTGGGGTGGGGCAGCTTCTTCTGGCAAATAGAAAAGTGGGCAGAAGAGGTTAAAAAAACACTTGGCCCCACCTGTTTTTTCACCTCTGCCTGGAGTGCCCTTCCCCTTCTCCACTGGGTAAACTCCTACTCATTGTGCAAAACAACTCCAGCCACATCCTCTGAGAAGCCTTCCCTCCTCGGAGCTCCTGTATCCTGGGCTCAGACCCTCAGCAAAGCATGTATCTCCCTAACTGGCCACGTTTTTTTCTCTGCCTCTCCCAGTGGTTGGAACACTTCAAGGACAGGGATTGCATCATATTCATCTGTGAAGCATGTACCCCCAGCTTAGTGTCTGCACATA
>NW_016107339.1:10484344-10486607 GCF_001604975.1 Cebus imitator | reverse complement strand
GGTTTCTCCATGTTATTCAGGCTGGTCTTGAACTCCCAACCTCAGGTGATCTGCTTGACTTGGCCTCCCAAAGTGCTGGGATTACAGGCGTGAGCCACCGCACCCGGCCGACATGATTTCTTGAGAAGAGCAGGACCACAGCTTTGGAGTTGGACCTGAGTTTAAATCCTGACTTTCGACACCCTACTTTTGCAAACGCAGGCAGGCCACCATGGCTCTCTGAGCCTTAGTTTCCTCATCTACAAGGAGAGGCTAAAGTACCTACCTCACCAGGCTGTTGGGAAGATTACGTGGTCCTGGCAAGGACAGTGTGCAGTGCAGCAAGGTCATCACTCACTGCTAGGAATGCAGGGAGCAGAATGCTCAGTATCCCCTGTTCCTTCTCTCCTGGCCCTGGGCCCAAACCTTTCTGGGGTGGATGGACCTAACCATGGGCCCAGCCTCCGTGTCCCTGTGTGGGTAGTTGCCAATGCCCTAAGGAAGCAGCAGGGCCCTGCTGTGGCCTACAGCTGAAGTGGCTAAAGGGTTTTGTTGTTTTGAGATGGAGTTTTGCTCTTGTTGCCCAGGCTGGAGTGCAATGGCGTGATCTTGGCTCACTGCAACCTCTGCCTCCCAGATTCAAGCGATTCCTCTGCCTCAGCCTGTGGAGTAGCTGCGATTACAGGCATGCACCACCACGCCCAGCTATTTTTTTATTCTTAGTAGAGATGGAGTTTTACCACGTTGGCCAGGCTGGTCTTGAAATCCTGACCTCAGGTGATCCACCTGCCTCAGTCTCCCAAAGTGCTGGGATTACAGGTGTGAGCCACCACGCCCGGCCTAGAGGGTCTTGTTATTACGGCCACTTGATCTGCTTTATCTCATTTAGTCCTCATAACAACCCTATGAGGTAGGTTATTGTTACTGTCCCCATTTGACAGATGAGGAAACTGAGCTGGAGAGGCTCATTGACTTACTGAAGGTCACGCAGTTATAAGCTGTAGAAACAGCGCAGGCCTGTCTTACTCCAGCCCTGGTAATCTTGGTTCTGGTCCCTGAGAAGTTGAAGTCCCCATCCTTCCTGCATCCTGGTGACACCCAGTTCTCATACCCACGCCCTGCAGACCAAGGGAGCCATCAACATCATCTGCCCTTGCCGAGTGGGCTTGAGGTGCACATCCGAGGACTTGATGTGTTCCCGCCGGTGCCATATGATTTAGAGGAAGATGCAGGCTGGTCACTGCTCCCTTGGGGCCGGAGGCCCTGGGCACCACCAACTTGTTCCAAATCCAGCTCCTGAGACATTAAAGTCACTTCCTGGCCCTGGCCTCTGTCTGTACTTTCTGGGCGAGGGGACCTGGTGGGGATTGTATCAATCTAGGGGGCAGGCAAAAGGGGAGACTGGAGGCATGAATGAGCTTCTCATGGGGTTTGGCCCTGTCCGGAGCTCAGGGTAGAAATGCAGGAAGGGAATGGCACAGGGAGGGTGTGGGAGAGCAGGGGCTGGAGGGCTGTGTGGAAGAGGCCAGATTGAGGAATGTGCCTGGAGTGTGTATGCTGGGGTGTCTGCGGAGGGGTGTGTGTAGGGAGAGACTAAGTGGAGGTATCTGAATGTTCTGCCGGGCGGGTGGAGGGGAGCAAAAGGGTAGAGGTCATAGAGAGCTGGTGGGAATGTGTGCTGCAGAAATGTGAAAATGCCTGTGGGGGAAGGGGACCTGTGCCTCCATGCCTCCGCTCTCTCAGGCATCGTCGGCTCCACTGCATGGACAAAGAAACTGAGGCCCAGAGAAGCCACGTGACTTGCCCTAGGTCACATAATGATCATTGGGTAGCAGTGAGGACTCTTCTGTTGCAAAATATCTGAAAACCCAACCCAAATTGGTCTAGGTGAGGAGGGGATTTATTGGTGATCAGAAACGGAAGCCTGGAGGTCGGGCAGCCCTCAGGTAGGGCCAGAGCCAGCAGCTCTCAGGCTGAATTCCTTCCCTTTAGTCACAAAAGTTCCAGGTGTCATCTAATAAAACAGGTAGGATTTACGGAGCACTTCCTATGTTCCAGAAACTGTGCAAAGTACTTTCTTTTTTATTTAATTTAATAATTTGAGGCACGGTGTCACTCTGTCATCCAGGCTGGAGTGCAGTGGCTCGATCACAGAGTACTACAGCCTCAAGCCCCTGGGCTCAAGGGATCCTCCATGTCAGCCTCCCAAGTAACTGGGACTATAGGTGTGTGCCACCATGCCCAGATAATTTTTTTCCTTTTTATTTCCTTTTTTTTTTTTTTT
>NW_016107339.1:10481285-10483909 GCF_001604975.1 Cebus imitator | reverse complement strand
TTTTAAATAGAGACAGGGTCTCACTATATTACCCTGGCTGGTCTCGAGCTCCTGGGCTCAAGTGATCCGCCTGCCTCAGCCTCCCAAAGTGCTGGGATTACAAGCATGCGCCACTGCGCCTGGCCCAAAGTGGTTTCTTAACTGTATTGACTCATCTTTCTGTCACAACAGGTGCATAGTAGGTGTTATAATTATCCCTGTTTCACAGACAGGTTATTGAGGCTCCTAGAGTAAGGGTTGGAGCTGAGACTTGAACCCAGACAATCCTGCCCCAGAGGCCAGGCGCTTAACTGCACCTTGTACATTCATACTGTTCCTTGCAGAGAAAGAAAGCATCTCTGTTCCACAATTCTCAGCAAACATCCTAAGATCGGTCCTGATTGGATTGGCTTAGTCTGCCTGAACTAAACCTTGCGGTGGAATTTGCTGATTGGCCTAGCCCGAGCTTTGTGCAGGATGGGAAAATTCTGACAGCGTCGGGTACTGCTTTTACCTGGTGTTCCCACAGCCCAGAGGACACCCACACGGTCGGTGTGCAGGTTGTTTAGCTGGACCTTGGAAAAGCCACCACCACCTGTGGGCCATGATGCTACCCCAGTGGCTGCTGCTGCTCCTTCTCCCCTCCTTTCTCTTCGTCCTCACCAGGGGTTCACTTTCTTCAACAAACAAGCTTTTGGTAAGAAAGCTGGAGAGTGCGGTCACCTCCTCCTCCACTGTCCTGGACTGTTTGGGGAGGTGAGTGGGCATGGGGGCTGGTGTGGGAGAAGTCCAGAAGTGGGGGCAGCAGGGAGTATTGCGTGGAGGATGTCTCGGAGGAAAGAGAAAACACCCTGGTCCTGGGAGCTGTGCCAGGGCAGTGCCAGGTGCTGCTGCCACAGAGGTGAGTGTGAGAGAGACGCCCCCGCCCCGTTCATGTGCACATGTGGTAATGGAGACACATATTCACTCATACAACACAGTTTATTGAGTACCTACTATATGTAAATTATTTTTCTACATTTAGGGATATGGCTGTAAGCAAGAAAGGTAAAAATCCTTGCCCTTGTGGAATTGTCACTCTAGTGTGTGAGGCAAAGAAGTAAGATATGTTAATATTTATCTCAGGTGATAAACATGCAAGAAAAGGGAAAATCAGAAATGGGCTATGGGAGTGGTGGTGGGAGAAGAGTTTGCAGGTGTTTTGTTTGTGTTTTGAGATGAAGTCTCGCTTTGTCACCCAGGCTGGAGTGCAGTGGGGCAATCTCAGTTCACTGCAACCTCTGCCTCCTGGGTTCAAGCAATTCCCCTGTCTCAGCCTCCCGAGTACTGAGATTATACTTGCCCACCACCACGCCCAGCTTTTTTTTTTTTTTTTTTAGTAGAGATGGGGTTCTACTGTGTTGGTCAGGCTGGTCTCGACTCCTGACCTCAAGCAATCCACCCACCTTGGCCTCCCAAAGTGCTGGATTACAGGCGTGAGCCACTCCGCCTGGCCAGGGTTTGCAGTTTTAAATGGGGTGCTCAGGGAAGAGCTTACTAAGAATGTGACATTTTAGCAAAGACCTAAAGGGAGGTCCTTCCTAACGGCAAAGCAGGCAGGTCTCTGGAATGAGAACATTCCAGGTGGAGGGAACAGCCAGGGCAAAGGTCTAGGGGTGGAAATGTGCCGGCATATTCAAGGAATAGCAAAGTGTAAGGACTGCAATGTGTAAGGACTTTAGTCCAAGGGGCTGAGAAATACAGCAGTGAACATGAGAGCAGATCTGTTTCCTAGAGCTGAGGTTCCTAGCAGGGGGAGATAAATGATTTTTTTTTCTTTTTTTTTTTTTTTAAGAGACAGGGTCTCGCTATGTTGCCCAGGCTGGAGTGCAGTGGCTATTCACAGGCGCGATCCCAATACTGATCAGCACAGGAGTTTTGACTTGCTCCGTTTCCGACCTGGGCCGGTTCACCCCTCCTTAGGCAACCTGGGTGGTCCCCCGCTCCCAGGAGGTCACCATATTGATGCCAAACTTAGTGCGGACACCCGATCGGCATAGCGCACTACAGCCCAGAACTCCTGGGCTCAAGAGATCCTCCAGCCTCAGCCTCCCGAATAGCTGGGACTACAGGCATGCGCCACCGAGCCCGGCCATAAATGATTTTTTAAATGTATAAATAAGATGATTTCAGAGAGACATAAATGTTGTGAATAAAGTACAACCAGGTGATGGGGACTGCTCTGCTGGTGTCCAGGAAGGCTTCAGCCGGAGGCAGGAGAGGGAGGCAGCCAGGCAAAGAGCACAGGACAGGGTCCTCTGGGCAGAGGGCCAGCAAGCACTAACGCCCTGGGGCCAGGCCAGGTGTGGATTCAGAACCCCTGTAATGGCTTTGAATTCAGAGAATGACTTTGTGGGAATTATCTTTTTAAAAAGACACCTCTAGCTGTTCTGGGAAGAGTTGACCTGAGGAGGCTGGGGAGGTGGAAGTGAGAATGGGGAAGGTGAGGGGCACCTGGGGGAGGTCACTGATAAGCATGTAAGAAGGGAGCCCGGGAGGCAGCTATGGCCAATCCACTCCTCCTTTCCTGCTTATTTTCTTTCTTTCATTTATTTTTTTATTTATTTTTCTGGAAAAAAAAAAAAGAAAGAAAGAAAGAAAAAAGA
>NW_016107339.1:10475889-10479995 GCF_001604975.1 Cebus imitator | reverse complement strand
GTAGGGTTTCTGCTGAGAGATCTGCTGTGAGTCTGATAGGCTTCCCTTTGTGGGTAACCCGACCTTTCTCTTTGGCTGCCCTCAGTATTTTCTCCTTCATTTCAGCCCTGGTGAATCTGGCGATTATGTGCCTTGAGGTTGGTCTTCTTGAGGAATATCTTTGTGGTGTTCTCTGTATTACCTGGAGTTGAATATTGTCCTGCCTTGCTAGGTTGGGAAAGTTTTCCTTTTTTCTTTCTTTCTTTCTGAAGCGTATTTTCCAGCTTGGATTGATTCTCTTCATCACATTCAGGTACACCTATCAAACGTAGATTAGGTCTTTTCACATAGTCCCATATTTCTTGGAGACTTTGCTTGTTCCTTTTTATCCTTTTTTCTCTAATCTTGTCTTTTCGTTTTATTTCATTAAGTTGGTCTTCAACTTCTGATATCTTTTCTTCCGCTTGATCGATTTGGCTGTTAAAACTTGTGCATAGTTCTCGAAGTTCTTGTGTTGTGTTTTTCAGCTCCATTGATTTCACTTATATTCCTCTCTAAATTGTGTATTCTTGTTAACATTTCATCAAATCTTTTTTCAAAGTTCTTAGTTTCTTAGCATTGGGTTAGAACAAGTTCTTTTAATTCACAGAAGTTTCTTATCATCCACCTTTTGAAGCCTGCTTCTGTTAATGGAACACACTCATTCTCCAACAGGCCTTGTTCCATTGCTGATGAGGAACTGTGATCCCCTGCAGAGGGAGAGGCGTTCTGATTTTGGGTATTCTCAGCCTTTTTAGGCTGGTTTCTTCCCTTCGTTATAAATTTATCCATCTGTAGTCTTTATAATTACTGTCTTTATAATTGGGTTTCTGCGTGGACGTCCAACTTGTTGATTCCCAGCGCTACGCCGGCCAAAACAGCAGCATTATGATTGATGGTGCTTTTCTGACTCTGCACCAAGAACCGCTGCACCAAGGCAGCAGCAAAACCACCTCGCTGGCCACAAGAGTTGCTGGCGACCCGTGGGGCTCCTCCGCTGGGAATCTCCTGGTGCATGAGCAACAAAAATTAGTCTGAAAGTGTGGCGTCCTCTCGTTCTCTGCACTTTCACTGGGAGCTACAATCCCGAGCTGCTAGTGATCAGCCATCTTGGATCTCTCTTGGTTCGTTCTTTCTCTCTTTCTTTCTTTCTTTCTTTCTTTTCTTTTCTTTCTTTCTTTCTTTCTTTCTTTCTTTCTTTCTTTCTTTCTTTCTTTCTTTCTTTCTTTCTTCTTTCTTTCTTTCTTTCTTTCTTTCTTTCTTTCTCTCTCTCTCTTTCTTCTTTCTTTCTCTTTCTTTCTTCTCTCTTTCTCTCTTTCTTTCTTTTTCTTTCTTTCTCTTTCTTTTTCTTTCTTTCTCTTTCTTTTTCTTTCTTTTCTTTCTCTCTCTCTTTCTTTCGTTCGTTCTTTCTTTCCTTTTTTTTTTTTTTGTTTGAGATGCAGTCTTGCTCTGTCACCCAGGCTGCAGTGCAAAGGCATGATCTGGGCTTACTGCGACCTCTGCCTCCCAGGTTCAAGCCATTCTCCTGCCTCAGCCTCCCAAGTAGCTGGGACTACAGGCGTGTGCCACCAGGGGTGGCTAATTTTTGTATTTTTAGTAGAGAGGGGGTTTCACCATGTTGGCCAAGCTGGTCTCAAACTCCTGACCTCAAGTGATCCGCCCACCTCAGCCTCCCAAAGTGCTGGGATTACAGGCGTGAGCCACTGTGCCCAGACTTTATTTTCTTTTTCTTCTTTTTTTTTTTTTTTTTTTTAGATGGAGTTTCGCTTTTGGCTCTTGGTGCCCAGGCTGGAGTGCAATGGCACGATTGGCTCACTACAACCTCTGCCTCTCAGCTTCAAGTGATTTTCCTGCCTCAGCCTCCAGAGTAGCTGGGATTACAGGTACATGCCATCATGCCCACCTAAGTTTGTATTTTTAGTAGAGACGGGGTTTCTCCATGGTGGTCAGGCTGATATCGAGCTCCTGACCTCAGGTGATCCATCCATCTCGGCCTCTCAAAGTGCTGGGATTATAGGCATGAGCCACCACGCCTGGCCTATTTTCTTTATAGCACATAATCATACATAATAGGTAGGATTATACATATATAATATAAATATTACTTACTGTTGTATATATAACATATATATGGTAAAAATTACACCTTACTAGGTGCCCAAATCTTGAATTTACATAGAAATTAATGGATTTGAACCTATGCAGACCCCCTCATCACTACCATCAGAACAAGATATAGGGCATTTTCAGCACCCCAAAAGGCTCACTCTTACTCCTCCTAGTCGATAGCACCAAAGGTAGCTGTCTCTTGACCTCTGTTATTACAGTTTTGAACTTTGCATGATGAAATCACACAGTATGTACCCTAAAAAAATATCTAGGCTGGGCACAGTGGTTCACACCTGTAATCCCAGCACTTTGGGAGGCTAAGGCAGGTGGATCATCTGAGGTCAAGAGTTCAAGACCAGCCTGACTGACATGGTGAAACCCCATCTCTACTAAAAATACAAAATTAGCCAGATGTGGTGGCACATGCCTGTAATTCCAGCTACTTGGGAGGCTGAGGCAAGAGAATCGCTTGAACCTGGGAGGCGGAGGTTGTGGTGAGCCAAGATCGCACCACTGCACTCCTGCCTGGGCAAAAAGAGCAAAACTCCGTCTCAAAAAAAAGAGAAAAAGAAAAAGAAAACAGATTGTTCATGTTTCTCATCAGACTTAATGTCTTTGTTAACGTTAATGGTGGAGGATATTAATGAGGCATATCCAACCCCCACTTCCCATCATGGCCTGAACCAGTTTTTCAGGTTAAATTTTAGAGTGCGTTGGCCAAGGAGGGAGTCCCTTCAGATAGTTGCAGATTGGTGGTAGGGGAGGCTTCAAATTTTATATTTAGTTTATACTAGTCACATGTAGTTACTTAGATTTAAATTGATTAAAATTCAACGAAATTTAAAATTCAGGCCAGGTGTGGTGATTCATGGCTGTAATCCCAATATTTTGGGAGCCCAAGGTGGGAGGATTGTTTGAGCACAGGGGTTCAAGACCAACCTGGGCAACAAAACGAGAGTCCTGTCTCTGTTACTAGTAGGAGGCATCTGAGATACTGGCAGAGAATCTGTATGCATTTGCAGCAACCTCAGTTCTTGCCTCCTCAGAAGAAAGAATTCGACTGAGGGGCATAAGGCAGAAAAAGAGACTGAGGCAAGTTTCAGAGCAGGAGTGGAAGTATATTAAATAGCTTTAGAGCAGGAAAGAATGAAAAGTACACTTGGAAGAGTCCCCAGTGGGCAACTTGAAGAACAAGTGCAGTGTTTAATTTTGGTTCTAGCCCTTTACAGCCTGGCCCACCTCCAGTGTCATGTGCCTCTCACCCCTGATTCTTTCCTTAGGGTGGGCTGCCCGTGTGTGCAGTGTCCTTACCCTTAGGAAGTGAGCACACTCAGGGTGTTTAGGAAATTGTATGCATGCCCATCTGAGGCTTTCTTCCCTTTTCTGGTGGAGTGTGCCCCCGGAAGTTCATACTCCTCCATTTTTTTCTCTTAATGTGCATTCCCGGGCTCACTCGCCCAACACCTGAGATTTTATTGGAAGCCCATTTTGCTTCTCCCTGCCCCTGCATTCAATGAACACTTTAATGTTAACATCTGTGGACCATTAGGAGATGGTCTCTCCCTGGAGCCTAGCTGCCAAATTATCATTTTTAGAGAGGTAATGAGATCATTGTTGAACCATCACCTGACATTCTTGATGGGTCGGGGAGAGCCCTCTACTACCCAACACATGCCTGCCTGTAACCTAGCTACAAAAAAAAATTAAAAATTAGCTGGGCGGCCGGGCGCGGTGGCTCAAGCCTGTAATCCCAGCACTTTGGGAGGCCGAGGTGGGTGGATCACGAGGTCAAGAGATCGAGACCATCCTGGTCAACATGGTGAAACCCCGCCTCTACTAAAACTACAAAAAATTAGCTGGGCATGGTGGTGAGTGCCTGTAATCCCAGCTACTCAGGAGGCTGAGGCAGGAGAATTGCCTGAACCCAGGAGGCGGAAGTTGCGGTGAGTCGAGATCGCGCCATTGCACTCCAGCCTGGG
>NW_016107339.1:10463726-10475774 GCF_001604975.1 Cebus imitator | reverse complement strand
AAAAAAAAAAAAAAAAAGAAAAGAAAATTAGCTGGGCATGGTGATGTGTGCATGTGGTCCCAGCGACATGGGAGGCTAAGGCAGGGGGATTGCTTGAACCCAGAGATTGAGGATACAGTGAGCCATAATTGTACCACTGCACTCCAGCCTGGGTGTCAGAGTGAGACCTCGTCCAAAAAAAGAAAAAAAATTCTAGCACTTTGGGAGGCCAAGCGAGACAGTGTTCAAGATCAGCCTGGACAGCATGGCAAAACCGTGTCTCTATTAAAAATACAAAAATTAGCCAGGCATGGTGGCACACCTCTGTAATCCCAGCTACTTGGGAAGCTGAGGAAAGAGAATCTGAGGTGGAGGTTGCAGTGAGCTGAGACTGGGCCACTGCACTCCAGCCTGGGCGATAGAGAGAGGCTCTGTCTCAAAAAAAAAAAAAAATTTAAATTCAGCTCCTAGTTGCACTACCGCATTTCAAGTGCTCATTAGTGGCTAGTGGCTATCGGACTGAGCAGAAAAAGCACGTTTTCATCACTGCAGAAAGCTCTGCTGGACAGTACTGCTCCAGAATGTCAGCTGCAGGTGGATAGGGACTTCTGTTTTTGTTGTTTCCAGCTGCATTCCCAGTGACTGGCACTGTTCAGTATTTGCCTGTTGAATGACTATTGAAATTGTCAGACAGAGAGATTATGGGTGGCTGTGATCAATAATGTTAATTAATGTCCTAAGCCCCAATACTGGGTGGAGGTCATTGACGTGTGTGTGGGCGGGGGTGGGGGGGAATGCATGTAGGTGACCATCAAGCACAGGTGAAAGAGTAAGTATGAGTATTCCGGAGAGAAGGCTCTGCAGCAGAAAAGTGCAAGTGAGAGATTGGGAAGTCTAGGCCACCCTGCTGTGTATGAGAAACAACCTATATTGAGGGCACCAAGAGAAAACTTTTTAAAAAACTGTTCAGTCCTCTCCAGGCACCGTCTGTCTGCACAGACTTACCCCGGCCCCCAGGTAGAGACCGCCCTACCTGGCAGGAGCCAGAGGTGTTGGTAGGAACGCAGTCTGGGGAGGAACCCCGTAGGGAGAAAGCCCCGGGGAATGCGCGGCTTGGGTGGAAGGCGGGCAGTGGAGCCGGGCGAGGCCGTGTCCCTCCCTGCAGGACCTCAAGGAGTTTTGCCATCGGAATCAGGATTGCAAGTCTGGGTGCTGCCGCCAGGCTCCAAAAACCTGCGAGGCGCACTGCACGGAGAAAGGGTCCGAGGGCAGCTCGTGTCAAGTGCAGGTGGGTATCGGTGGCGCCCAGGGAGAGCCAGAGAGGATCGAGAGGAAGGGGGAACCAGGGTGGGCCCAGATTCCTGGGGAGGGAAGAAGCGTAGGTAGGGGGAAATGCCCTGGAGCCTGGAATTCTCCCGTGGGACTGCACCTCCAAGCCCTCTGGGGGAGCCTGTGGACGGAACCAATATGGGAGCCCACCCTAGGGGCTTGGAATCTTGGACGGGGGCGGGAAGGCAATGCTTCACTCTCTAATGTGGGTTCTCATTCTCCAGGGGTCCTCTCAGCAAACCCGAAAGTAGCACAGTAAATGGGCACAGCTAGGTCCGGCCTCTGCCCCAGACCCCGTCTTCATCTAGCCCAGGAGTTCTGCTGTGGCCCGGGTGTTCCTGGTGGAGGATGGGCAGAGGCAGACTCTGAGCTGGGTGTGTTGGGGAGGGAGTTGATGTGCCCATAGAGGGATTTAAAGACAAGCCTCAGAGGCCCCACCATGGACTTAGGACAGCCAGATGGGTCAGTGGCAGGCAGAAGGACAAAGACTGGAGCTGGGAGGGCACTGAGCAATCCAGGTGCCAGCCTAGAGAAGGCAGCCAGAGGCACCACTCTGAGCAGCTGGCAAGCTATCCTTTATCCCTGGCTCCTGGCTGTGGGCAAGCACGTGGGCCCTGGAGTTGGGCTGGGCTGGGCTTAGGGGCTAAGGGAAGAACTGCCTCCAAGGTCAAGGTCAAAGTCCTGTCTTTCCCAGGCATACTTTGGCCAATATAGAGAGTGTCCCTGCCAGTGGAACCTGACTTGTGTATATCCTAAGAATGAGAAATGGCTTCGTATCACCTATGGCTTTTGTCAGAAAACTGAAGAGAAGACATTGGCCCACAGAATGTTCTTCTAGTGCTCCCTCTTTCTTACTGCTTCCTCCTCTTCTGCCTGCTCTCCTCCCTACCCAGAGCTCTGGGTTCCGCCTTGTTCCCCGGAGCCTCCGCCATGAGTGGAGGGAAGGAGGAAGGAGTGATGCACCATCATTGAAATAAAGAGCATTCAATGTTTGCAGCCCACAGAGTTGGGGCCTGGGTGGGCATGGTACAGGTTTCTGGCAGGTGGGAGGTAAAATGATGGAGGAAGCAGGAAGGGACGCTGTTGGGCTTGGGGTCTTTCCCCAGTTGGGGCATGAATGAAAGTCCCCCACAGGAGACCAAAGCTCCCTTCCCACCCCAACCCCTTTCTGCCTTCAGCCCAGTCTATTATCTACACCCAGTTTATACCTGATATTTCAGTTCCATGACCTTAAATTTCAGAAATGTGAAAGAAGGAACACAAAACATTCATGTGTATAAAGAATTGACGGTGTTTATTGAGCACTTCCTAGATGCCAGGGGCCTTACACACATGATCTCATTTAATCCTACAACGAAGCTGTGCTGTCTGTCCTGTTATCCTCTCTGTTTTACAGGTAGGGAAAGAGGGGTTGAGCAACTTGTTCAAGGTCACACAGCTGGAAAGTGCTGAATCTGAATCTTTTGAGAGGCAAGAGAAGAGGGGGACGAGAAGGGAAGAAAGGAAGGAGGGAGAGCCTAGGAAAGTGAGAAAGAAAGACTGGAGGAACGACTGCAGTGTGGGGTTGGGGAGAGAATGAGTCAAGTGGAGTTTTAGGAAGTCTCACTGTGTGTGTGAGGCTTTTCGAGTTAGATGCTAGCTTGCTTATTTGTGTGTAGTGCCTGTTATATTCAGGTTACATTTTGGAGTTAATTCAGATTTTGGACCTAAGGATCCACATTCAGCCACCAGAACCGAGCCAAACGTGCCCTCCAGGATATTGGGCTTAGGATGCAAGGGTTCGGGAGTTTGGAGGTAAGCTATGGTTGTACTTAGAACACCCCCTTGTAAGTCACAGCAAAATGATGTGAAACATATCTTGGTAGAATATGCTGTCCTGTACTAAATGTATCAAACAGATAACCAGATTTCCATCGTGTTACATGAGCTCTCCCCATTCAGAAAAAACCTATGAAATGACCACAGAAGGAGAGGTGGCAGGCTGGACACTCAGCTTCCAAGGATACCCAATGTCTAAGAAGTTAGAACAGGAAGGGGAGAATACAAAGCCCAGAAATAAACCCAAGCCTGTACAGTCAACTAAGTTTCAACAAGGGCACCAAGAAGACACCATGGGGAAAGGATAGTCTTTCCAATAAATGGTGTTGGGAAGACTGAATATTCACATGCTAAAGAATGGAATTGGACCCCTATCTTATAGCACACACAAAAATAAACTCAAAATGGATTAAAGACCTAAATGTAAGACCTGAAACCGTAAAACTCTGAGAAGAAAATACAGGGGAACTATTACACGACATTGGTCTTGACAATGATTTTTTGGATAAGACAGCAAAAGCACAGGCAACAAAAGCAAAAATAAACAAGTGGGACTACATACTGAAAAGCTTCTGGGCCAAGCATGGTGGCTCATGCCTGTAATCCCAGCACTGAGGTCAGGAGTTCGAGACAAGCCTGGCCAACATGGTGAAATGCTTTCTCTACTAAAAATATAAAAATTAGCTGGGCATGGTGGTACATGCCCATAGTTCCAGCTACTTGGGGAGCTGAGGTAGGAGAATCACTTGAACCTGGAAGGCAGAGGTTGCCGTGAGCCAAGATTGCTCCACTGTGTTCCAGCCTGGGCAACAAAGCAAGACCCTGTCTAAAAAAATTAATTTGAGGAAATTTTATGATTTTATTTTGTTTTGTTTGAGACAGGGTCTCACTCTGTCACTCAGGCTGGAGTGCAGTGGCTCCATCTCAGCTCACTGCAGCCTCATCCTTCTGCGCTCAAGTGATTTTCCCATCTCAGCCTCCAGAGTAACTGCGACCACAGGTGTGTGCTACCGCGCCAAACTAATTAAGATTTTTGTAGAGATGGGGTGTCTCACCATGTTGCCCAGGCTGGCCTTGAACTCCTGGCCTCAAGCAATCCTGCTGCGGCCTCTCAAAGTGCTGAGATTACAGGCATGAGCCACTGTGCCCAGCTGAAATTTTACTTTCTTTCCAATATTGAATATTTTCATCCAGGAACATAAAATGCTTTAAAACAAAGTTGTTAATATTTTTTCATAAACATTTTTAGCCTCATGTGGAGAAAACAAAAAAGAAAGGGAGTTGGGGGCAAGATAAGTTGCTGATATGATTAAACTGGTTCCAAGTGTTGGCGGAGGAAAAACTTTTCCTCTATCCTCTTAAGTTCAGTACTTGAAGACCTGAGAATTAAACTGCTAAAAGAGAGACAACAGATTTTTTTTCAGAGTGTAGGGCAGTTCACGTAAAAATGTGACTCTAGGAGGAAGTTAGAATTTGAGGATTATGTACCATCTCAACAGAAGAAGGGGAGGAGGAGAAAGGGCACTCACAGGAAAGTAATTTTTAGGAAAGATCAATGGGCCCTTAGGAGAAAAGATGGGAGATTTGATAGTTTCATGACCTGTTTTGTGTTTTGTTTTGAGACAGAGTCTTGCTCTGTCACCCAGGCTGGAGTGCAATGGCACGATCTCGGCTCACGACAACCTCTGCCTCCCGGGTTCAAGCAATTCTCCTGCCTCAGCCTCCCAAGTAGCTGGGATCACTGGGGCACGCCACCACGCCTGGCTAATTTTTGTATTTTTAAGTAGAGACGGGGTTTCACCACGTTGGTCAGCCTGGTCTCGCACCCCTGATCTCGTGATCTGCCCACCTCAGCCTCCCAAAGTGCTGGGATTATAGGCTTGAGCCACCACACCTGGCTGACCTGACTGCTTAGGTGTGGTGCTGACTTTTCTCCTCTTCAACAATGAGTCCATTTTCCCTGGTTTTGAGAAACTCCTGGGAAGCAGATTTATGACAATGGAGCTCTTTTGCAGGGCTCTGCATTCAGGCAGGCAGAGTTCAGAAAAGAGCCTGTTCTCATCCAGCCTGGGCAGCATGGTGAAACCCTGTGTCTAAAAACAAACAACAACAGCAACAAAAGAGTAGCCAGGAGGTGGCATGCACCTGCAGTCCTAGCCTTGGGAGGCTGAGGCGAGAGGATCACTTGAGCACCAGGAGGTCGAGGCTGCAGTAAGTCATGATCGCACCACTGCTTTCCAGCAAGCAACAAAGAAAAAGGCCCATTCTCAAATGCCTTCTGCTCAAAATAATTTTTATGCCACTGTGGCATTTTCTAGACCCCTTTACAACCCATGGTGATTCCGCTGCCCCTATGGGAAAAGTGGTCATTGGTAGAGGCTGCTGTTGTCAGAATCCAGAGAGGCTGAGATGGAGTTTTTGCTCTTGTTGCCCAGGCTGGAGTGCAATGACTCAGTCTTGACTCATGGCAACCTTCACCTTCTGGGTTCAAGAGATTCTCCTGCCTCAGCTTCTTGAGTAACTGTGATTACAGACATGTGTCACCACACCCAGCTAATTTTGTACTTTTAGTAAAGACGGGGTTTCTACATGTTGGTCAGGCTGGTCTCAAACTTCTAACCTCAGGTGATCTGCCTGCCTCGGCCTCCTCAGCCCAACACAAAGCCTATTTTAGAAGACAGTGTTGAATATCTCATGCAACTTGTTGACGTTTACTGAATGCGTATCGCTTTCACACCATCATAAAGTGGAAAAATTGTCAGTCAAACCATTGTGAGTTGGGACTGTCTGGTTCTTTGAGCTGTGGCTAGACTGTGCCTCTGCTGTGCAGGCCAGTGATCCCCAAAAGCAGCAGAAATGGAGAGTCTACAGCAGCACTGGTTGATGGGAATAAAATGCAAGCTATATCATGTTTGGGATCTTGGTCACTTGCTCCTGCAGAGCCCAAAACCTAACTCCCTACTCACTTTTGGAGACCAGGGACATTTTCCTTATGCCCCCCTCCCACAGTCTAAAACATGGTGCCAGCCACAGTACGGTCATTCAGTGGACACCTGAGGAGGACGTGAACGCAGATCTCTAGGACCGAATGTGGCACCAAGGAGCATGACTTAGCCCTGCCTCAGGGCCTGAGACCCCTCCTGGGTTAAGGCATTGAAGGCTCCTCTTGTTGAGCACGTAATTCATATGTGGCAGACACCATAACCTGGTTTCACGGTAGCCCTTGCCCGCTTCCCTGCCCCCTTCCCTGCCAACTGAAACCCAATATTGTTTGGGCATCAAAGTGCCTGGCCCCAAGAGAGGGATCTTATTCCCTTTGCTTTCCCAGCACCCCTTGCAGCTAGAGATAGTCAGATAACCCAGTTCTAGGCACTGAGATATGAAGAGAAAGAGAAGAAGAGGGTATGGGCTGGGTGCGGTGGTTTACGCCTGTAATCCCATCACTTTGGGGGCCAAGGCGGGTGGATCACCTGTGGTCAGGAGTTCAAGACCAGCCTGGCCAACATGATGAAACCCCATCTCTATTAAAAACACAAAAACTAGCCGGGCGTTGTGCCAGTGCCTGTAATCCCAGCTACCAGGGGAGGCTGTGGCAGGAGAATTGCTTGAACCTGGGAGGTGGAGGTGGCAGTGAACCGAAATTGTGCCACTGCACTCCAGCCTGGGCAACAGGGTGAGAATCCATCCCAAAAAAAAGAAAGAAAGAAAAGAAAAGAGAAAGGAATCACAGAAGGGAGGCAGTGGAGTTAGATGGTACAGTGCCAACATTTTCTGATTATGTGACATTGGGCAAGTTCCTTAACCTCTCTGAAACTTGGTCTATGAAGTTTGGTTTATCCATAAAGTGGAGATATGAAAATCCCCCTCCTGCAATCCTTGTGAGCATTTGCTGGCACAGAGTAACGTGCTCTCGATCACGTCAGGGTCACGACCTGGGACGTGGGACACCGTCTGCGGAAGCCTGACCTGCAGACTCTGACTCAATGATGGATGAATGAATGCACTCTCACACTATCACAGAGTTTCAGTGGGCTAGGGATGCCTGTTGGCTGCTTTCAGAGGGCGAAATGCATCCAATCCAACCAGACCCTCTGTCTGTCCACATATTTATTTCTTTAAGATTTTACAACAGAGTTTCTAAGTTAACGCACTTGTGGATAATTAACACGGTTAAAAGAGTGGTTTTACGACTGACAAAAGCTTTAGATTCCTGGGCCCAGAGTAAATGCTATTAACAGGTAATTCCCTTTTGACCTTCTCCAGGGAGAGCCACCCAGCACAAAATTAACATGTGTAAACAGAGTGGAGACAAATGGGTGTGGGATGAGGCCTCTGATCCGCTCTCTGTCTCCCTAACTTAACTTAATGGAACGGCTGGTCGCCTTCGGCTTGCCCCAATAAAACCTTTTGGCCTTCCAAAAGGTTTGAGACTTTCCCTAATATATCTTTACTATTTTCCGTAATATTTTGCCAGCCAACCCCAGTGAATCTCAACAGAGTAAGCTCAAAGCAATTGCAAGTGGTCTGACCCCTTAACACATGAGTTATGTCAACTAGCTGTCACATTTGAGAATTATGTCCAGAAAAGAGATGAGAGCCCAGGACAGGGGACTAGTAAGCTCTGATGCAGCGTGACGACCATGGGCATTAAAACTTACCCACGAGGGGGTGTGTGTGTGTGTGTGTGTGTGTGTGTGTGTGTGTGTGTGTGCCCGCTTGTCTCTTTGAGAACCAGAGGGACAAGGAGGGCATCCCAGGTAGGTGTGACTGCTCCCCAGAAACGGAGAGCTTCCCGGGCTGGCTGGGCCTCCTTCACAGCTTTGTCTCCAGTCTTCAATCTGTTTCGTCGCATCCTCCCCGGCCCCAGGCCATCCCTGCTTCTTCTGACCTGCCTGAAGCCTGCCCCGGTGTGCCAAAGGCATGATGCAACTTCAGGGAAGACGCTGACTCAGAACGAAAGAATATGCAGGAGACTGGGAAAGGTTTGCGGGAGGCCTTTAATTGTCAAGAGCCCAATCAGAAGACAGAGGCGCTGGTCAAGGAGGTGGCCAGCCCAGGAGAGGCCCTGGAGCAGGGGAAAGATGCCCCTGCATCTTGAGGCCTGCAGCACGCTGGGCTAGGCTTGGGAGTGGGTGGGCGGTCTCACTGCTTGGAACGTCCAATGTCGTGGCAGATGCCAAAGTTGGTGTTGGTGATGGTACCCGTGATGGTCTTGTCTGCCTCACAGGTCAGGCCACGCTCACAGGGACACTTGTAGTAAACCCCGTAGAGCGTCTGCAGAGACACAGCCAGTGGAGTCAAGGCAATGGGGGGATACTTTGGACATCACTTGCTCCCTGCCTGACCTAGAGAACCAATAGGCCAGCCTGTGTTTTTGGAGAGTGCCTCTCCCACCTGCCTCCCCAGGGGTGCCGTGGGCCCTGGAGACCCCAGTTCTGACTTCTGCTCTGGCTCACTTGCTGTTACTAGCTTGATCTCTCTGGGGAGCCTCTATTTACCCAGCCATGAAATGGGGATAACAAATCCCCAGCCCCACCCATCTCACTGGTCACTTGGGAGGGTTAAGAGAGATGATGGGATGGGAAAGTGCTTCGACACCTGTCGACCTCCCTCTCGCCTCCTCAACATTCAGTGTCCAGGCTGACCCCCTTCCCTGACCCCACTCACAAGCATTCAGGGCCCTCCTCCCCATTCTCCCCCACCCATGCCAAGTCCTCAGGCACCCACCTTGGGAGAGCACTCGCTGTTCTCACTGGCCAGTGGTGCGCAGCGGGCCAGGCCCAACAAGCTCGAGTGGTGGCAGCATTTGCTCTTGCACTGGGCACTATTCAGGCAGAGCTCACCTTCCTCCTGCCAGGGGCAGCCAGTCAGCCCAGGACCCACTCCCTCGGGTCCCTTCTCCACTCAGACCCACACCTGCCACCTGCTACGCTGACAGTGTCTCCCCTGGTGGAGATGTGTGTGAAGAAATCCAACCTCTGAGTTTGGAGGCTTCTGTGTCCCCCACTCACGTGAGAAGTGGGGATGCGGTGACAGAAACACAGCCCTGCACAGGGAAGGGGTCAGGACCCCCAGATTCTAGTACCGCTGTACTACCAACTCCCTGTGTGACTGGGCAAGTCACTGCCTCCCAAGCCTCAGCGTTCCCATCTGGAATGTGCACATGAGGCCCCTAGACAGGCTCTCCAAGCGTCTCTGGGTCCCACATTCCTTTGAGGAGATTGCGAAAATTGCATCTCTCTGCAAGACTCCTTCTTCTCCCAACGGATCTGACCTATAATCTCCAAGGGTCCTGGACCTCCAGGTCCACCCATGGCCCTGAGTTAAGAGAGTTCAGAACCTTTTAATTGTGTGGATGTTCTGGAAGGGCTTTCCTAGCCGTGACCAAGCATCCCGAGCTGTGTCGGATGCACAGAAGCTGGAATGATTGGCAAAGCATTTTCCCAGGATGGAAGCCCAAGGCTCTGGATTTTTATGAAGCTCCCTCATAGCCAGGTTGAGCTGCTGCTCTGAGCATGGTCAAGTTGGAGCTGGAGAGGAGCTGATCAGCCTTTCCTGTGGTCCCCAGATAGAGGCACAGGACAGGACATAGCAGTAAACTGAGGGATGTGAGATGCCACTCCTCCCAGCCCCTGCCAGTCCAGGTGGGGACATCAGAGGTCAAGGTCCACGCTTACGACATCTCCACCTGGGGACTCAGGAGGCCCCCTTCTGAAGACCCTCTTACCAGGTTTATAATAATCCCCCGTGGGTCGGGAGCCGCATAGGCCACCGAGAGGGCGACGAGCAGGAGGATCAGGATCTTCTCCATGGCGAGTGGGACAGCTGGTGTGGGTGGCACAAGACAGAGCCAGCTGTGGTGATGGGGCTATAAAAGAGGCCCTGACCTCACGTGACCCACCTGTATCCCACAGGGCGGACCGTGGGCAGAGGCACAGCTGTGGCCAATCTGCTGGGGGGTGGGTCCTGATAAGGAAGATGGGCGGGTACCTGATGGCCTTTTGAGTGTGTGTGTGTGTGTGTGTGTGCATGTGTGTGTGTGTGGTGTGTTGGTGATAGTCGTGTTGCATCATGGTTAAGAGTGTGGACTGTGGTACACTTTTAGCTGTACAAGTTATTAGTGAGGGAAACTTGCTGACTCTTCCAACTATTATTCTGCCTTTCATCTTATCTGTCAACTAAGGATAAAGAGTTGTGAGGGTTGAATTAATACACATTTATATATGTTACAGATATATAAACATTATTGTATACAATTATAAGAATATATTTATGCTGTGTATTCCCATATGCCACATAAGCAGTGGGTAAGGGCAGCTGCCCTTGTGTCCCAAGCTCCTGGGCAGTACCTGGATGAGTCCGAGGCAAGAGCGGCACCTACAGCATGAATGCCTGCTTATACTCTGTCTTCTTGGGGCCTCTCTGCCTCACCGTAGTCAGGCCTTGCCTTTGGCTGACCCAGGCCCAGGTGTCCATCTGTGTCAGACTCCAGGGCTGGGGCTCCCAGACTTCCATCCCTCAACCTTCCTTCAGTTTCCGTGGGGGAATCCAGGGCAGGCCCAGGTCCCTGGGGCTGACAGCTCTGCACCCCCGGCAGGCCAAGGTGTCACTCTGGCACCCTCCCCTGTCCTCACACCAGGGGGCTGCCTGCAGGAGTGACTCAAGGGCCCTTAGGAGGCCCTTCCTACATGTCTCTCGCCCCTTTCCTTTCTACCTCACTTATTATCTGCAATTCCAGCATCAGACTCCCCTTTCATTAAGGTATCCACTCACGCTGTCCCCTACCCAAGGCCATGTGTGCGCATGAGCAGTCGCTAGTCCTGGCTGAGAATGAAGAGGTCTCGTGATCCTCAGATGGAGCAGAGGCCTCAGGAAGCTGGGAAAGGCACAGGTGTCTGAGTTTGTTCAGGCATGGGAACAGAGCAGCTTTTCCTGAAGGACTGGTCATGGCAGCCAGAGGCCCCTGCCCTTCCCATCTCCATCCCAGGAGATGGTAGACAAGACAGCTCCACTGAGAGGCACAAATTGGGTTGCCTCAAACACAGCATTTTTTTAAAATTTGAGACAGAGTCTTGGTCTGTGTCGCCAGCCTGGAGTGCAGTGGCACGATCTCAGCTCACTGCAACCTCCGCCTCTCAAGTTCAAGTGATTCTCTTGCCTCAGCCTCCCGAGCAGCTGGGACTACTGGTGCCATCAAGCCCAGCTAATTTTTTTTTGTATTTTTAGTAGAGATGGGGTTTCACCGTATTGGCCAGGATGGTCTCGATCTCCTGACTTCATGATTCGCCCCCCTCAGCCTCTCAAAGTGCTGGGATTACAGGTGTGAGCCACCGCGACCGACCAAGCACAGCTTTTAATTTAATTTAATTTAATTTTTTGAGACGAGGCCCTACTCTGTCACTTAGGCTGAAGTGCAGTGGTGCCATCTTGGCTCACTGCAGCCTCCACCTCCTGAGCTCAAGCAGTTCTCCCCCTCAGCCTCCCAGGTCTCAAGGTCCTGGGTTCCAGCAAGCCTCCGAAAGTGTTGAGGTTGCAGGTGTGAGCCACTGTGCCCAGCCTCAAGCACAGCTTCAATCCAGACCAAGCTGGCTTCAAAACTGCATTTACTAGCTACATGACCTGAGACACAGTATTGAAAATGAAGCTCCCTGAACCTCACTTTCCTGATTTACCTTAGGGGAATAATAACTCCTACTTCCTGAGGTCAGGATTAAAACAATGTATGTGAAACCCCTTTGGAAGTGCCTGGCACATGGCTGCATGTAATATGACCCCCTTCTTCTCATCTTTATATCCCTAAGGTGTGGAATGTAGAGGAACAGCTGGAGAAACAGCCAGGAGACCCTCAAAATGGGAAAAACCCATTTGGTTCCACTGATACAAAAATGCACCCTGGCCGGTAGGGTTTTTTTTTTTTTTTTT
>NW_016107339.1:10449990-10463270 GCF_001604975.1 Cebus imitator | reverse complement strand
AAAAAAAAAAAAAAAAGACAAAATATTAGGCCGGGCCTGGTGGCTCACGCCTGCAGTCCCAGCACTTTGGGAGGCCAAGGTGGGTGGATCACGAGGTCAGGAGGTTGAGACCATCCTGGCCTACATGGTGAAACCCTGTCTCTATAAAAAGAAAAGAAAAGAAAAGAAAATACTAACATTATAATACTAAGTAAAAAAATGTATAGAAAATTGTGCAAACATTATCCAACTGTGTAAAGGATATGTTCAGAAGGAGGAAAATGCAGAAATTAACAGAAATCATAATAATCACCAACATTTTTGAGCACTTTCTTTTTTTTTTTTTTTTGAGATGAAGTCTCACTCTGTCACTCCAGGCTGGAGTGCAATGGCATGGTTTCAGCTCATTGCAACCTCTGCCTCCCAGTTTCAAACAATTCCCATCTCAGCCTCCTGAGTAGCTGGGACTACAGGCATGTGCCACAACACTTGGCTAATTTTTATTTTCAATATTTTATTTTTAGTAGAGACAGGGTTTCACTATTGTAGGCCAGGCTGGTCTTGAGCTCCTGATCTCATGATCCGCCCACCTCAGCCTCACAAAGTGCTGGGATTACAGGTGTGAGCCACCATGCCCAGCCTGAACACTTTCTTTTTTTTTTGAGAGGGGTCTCTCTCTGTCGCCCAGACTGGCGTGCACTGGTGCGATCTTGGCTTACTGCAGCCTTGACCTCCAGTGATCCTCCTTCCTCAGCCTCCCAAGTAGTTGAGACTACAGGTGGGCACCACTACACCTGGCTAAATTGTGTATTTTTTTGTAGAGGCAGGGGTCTTGCTATGTTGCCCAGGCTGGTCCAGAATTCCTGAGCTCAACTGATCTGACTGCTTGGCCTCCCTAGGTGCTGGTATTAGAGACCATACCTGGCCTTTGAGCACTTTTATATGTGCCCTGGGCTAAAAATGTATTTTACCCAGCCCTTACGTGATAGATACTATCATTTCCTGCATTTAATAGATGGAGAAACTGAGGCTCAGGAAGGCAGGTTAAGTCCATGGATGGTTACTTAGCCAGTAAGTAGCTCATTCAAGTCTAGGTCTGTTGAAAGCCAAAGTCCATGTTTTTAAGATGGTCTTTTCTTTTCTTAGCTCCTGATGTTGGTGTTATGATTTTTATTTTTTTGTGTATACTTTCCTGAATTTTCCTAGTTCTCTACACTAGCCATGTATTTACCTATAAAATCAGGATAACTGTGTATATATATTTAAAGGGAAAAATATGTAACAACCACATAGAAACAAGGGGAGAAAGACATTGTATTGAACAAAGCATGTACGTTCAGGTCTGCGAAGGTTCATAAAGAATGTTGTTTGCTATATTTTGTAGTTGCTTCTGTTATCACACAATCAATCTGCATATACAGACATTTTATATATATTTATATAGACTACATATATACATATATTATATAGTAAATTTCTCACTGTCTTTGAGGGCAGGGCCCTGTCTTTTTTCTCTGTGGTTTTGCTTAGATGTCCTCCAACATAACCTTAACATACAGTTAGGCTTTTAGAAATTGTTGATTGAATGATAAGGACGAAAAACCAGTGACCAGAAGACAACCAGAAAAGGCTTTGCTGACCTCCGGGGTGGTGAGGTTGGACGTTCTGGGAAGGCGACTAGGGAGCCGGGTAGGTACGGGGTGAGATGGGATGTGGACAAAGCTTGTGCGGGGGGAAAGCGTTTCTGCGGCTGGAATTTAGCAGTAGGAATGTGTCAGCCGCAGCCCCACCCCTTCCAATTCTTGTCTTGGTTCAGGAAGGTGAACGGGGTCCTGATTCCCCGTGGCGGGGGCCTGTAGTGGGCGCTCTGCCCCGTCCCCGGCTCTGCTGCAGGCCCCGCCCCTCGCCCAGAACCCCTGGGCGCTGGCCGCGGTGCTGAAACGGCGCCCTCCGCCGACGGAGGAGGAGGCGGGGCTCTCGGGAGCTGTGAGCCGGGAAGGGAGAGGGGCAGGGCGGCGCCAGCAGGCCTGAGGCCCTGGCGGGCTTGGGAGGAGGCAGGAGACTGGAGACAGCCTCGGCTGGAGCAGATACAGGCACCTGGCAAACTTCCCTTGACCAAGCCAAGGCTGTCCTTGTCCTGTTAAGCCTCTTCCCCTTGCCTTGGATGGGCCTCACCTGGTGCCTTGACCACAGATTTCTCCCCAAACCCCGCCGGGCGGTGACCTGCTTCTAGGCTTCCATCCACAAAGCCACGGACTTGCAGCCCACAGGACCCCAGCCCAGGGCCTGCTGCCCTCACCATGGTGAAATTGCTGCCGGCCCAGGAGGCAGCCAAGATCTACCATACCAACTATGTGCGGAACGCGCGGGCTGTGGGCGTGATGTGGGGCACGCTCACCATCTGCTTCTCCGTGCTGGTCATGGCCCTCTTCATCCAGCCCTACTGGATCGGCGACAGCGTCAACACACCGCAAGCAGGCTACTTCGGCCTTTTCTCCTACTGCGTGGGTAACGTGCTGTCCTCCGAGCTCATCTGCAAGGGCGGTCCCCTAGACTTCTCCTCCATCCCCTCTAGAGCCTTCAAGACTGCCATGTTCTTTGTGGCCTTGGGCATGTTCCTCATCATTGGCTCCATCATCTGCTTCAGCCTGTTCTTCATCTGCAATACAGCCACAGTCTACAAGATCTGTGCATGGATGCAGCTGGCTGCCGGTAAGCAGGGATGATGGGAGGGCAGGCAGGGGCCCACCTCGGGGCCACAGCTGCAGCTGCACCTTCCCACCCTCTTCCAGGGCTCTGGGCCTTGTATTTAGCCGTTCTCCCGTAGCCCAGTCCTACTCAGTGCTCTACAGAAGATTCTGAGGAGTTGAGAATCTTAGAATGGCAGAGGCAGAAAAGACCTAAGAGATGAAACTGTCCAACGCTCTCATCTTACAGATGAGGTTCTGAGCCCAGAGAGGGGAAGTGACTTGCCCAGGAGCACACAGTTCCTTGTCCTGACTCCAAGGCCATCACATCAGTTTTTGCAGCTGTGAGAGAGAGAAAAAAGGAAGCTTCCATTGTTGGCCATGTGGGAACAGGACCTAACCCCAGCACAAAGTAGTGACCCCAGTCAAGTACATTCTAAATGCCTTCATCTCCCACCTCTGGGCTTTTGTTCTTTTTAAGAGTGCCCAGAACTCTGTCCTCATTTTCTCCCTCCCACCCCAAACTGCTCTCAGATTCTAAGGTCTCTTGTTGATTTTTGAATGTTGCTATTAATGCAGGATATGAACTTGCCTATAAAAACTTTCATCTAAAGTCCCCTCTTTCATTGGGGAGTGAAAGTCTTTGTTCCTTGATTATGGGATTCTACACTTAAGGCAGCAAATGGAGTGATATTTTGTGAGGTGGAGGAAGCTATCTAGGGTCCTGTGTTTTGTTTTGTTTTTGTTTTGTTCTGTTTGTTTTGAGGCAGAGTCTCACTCTTTGGCCCAGGCTGGAGTGCAGTGGCATAATCTCAGCTGACTGCAGCCTCAACCTCCTTGGGCTTAGGTGATCCTCTCACATCGGCCTCCCAAGTAGCTGGGACTCCAGGTGTGCACCACCATGTCTGGCTAATATTTTTGTGTTTTTGTAGAGATGGGGTTTTGTCATGTTGCTCAGGCAAGTCTCAAACTGCTGGGCTCAAGTGATCTGCCCACCTCAGTCTCCCAAAGTGTTGGGATTTCAGGAGTGATCCACAGCACCTGGCCTAGGGTCCTTTAAAACTATGTGGGGGGTGGGCACATCAGCTCACACCTGTAATCCCAACACTTTGGGAGGGAGGATCACTTGAGCTCAGGAGTTTGGGACTAGACTGGGCAAGATGGCAAGACCCTATCTCTGAAAATAATAATAAATAAGACAAAACTGTGTGGTAGGCAGCTACTTGTGCCCTGAGGCAAGACCTCCCTGCCCTTTTTCCTGCTCCTAGCCCCGAAAGGCTTCTTGGTCCTTGTGCCAAGTTGTCTTGCTGTTCTCTGTAGCCCAAGAAGAGGATTAAGACCTTGTGCTGCATCCTCTGGTACCTTGGTCCCTGCCCACCTCAGGGGCCACACACAAACTCTCCATGCTGGTGAGATGTCCAGGAGTGGTGCTGGGGATTGGAAACTAAAGTAAAACCATCTTGACATCATTGGTCAGAGTGAGAAGTGGTGTCATCTTTAAGAGGGGGAATGAGACAGGCATCTAAATCCCAGATCACCAAACACATAGAGTCAAGACTGCAGAGTTGGAGGGGACCCAAGAGATTTATATCCATCTCCCCACTATAGATGAGGAATCTGCTGCTGAGAGAAAGTATCAGACTTGGCCAAGGCTATAGCAGATCAGTGGGCAACTGAGGACCTGAAAGAATTAAGGCAGCAGTTCTCAAGAAACTAGATGTATTTCTAAGATGTTTTTATTGAGCCACATATTTACATAAGTATAATGATTTGTGAAATACTTTTACATGTATTATTTGAAGGGCCTCAGCACAACCTATTGAGGTGGGCATTTCTCCATTGTACAGAGAAGGTTCCTAGTGGGTAACTTGTCTTTGAGCACGCAAGTCAGAAGGGATACACCTTTGATTCCAAATCTTGCACCCAGGCTACTCAAATGGTTTCAGAGCTCCCAGCAAATCTGCTTGCCACCTCTCTCTTCTCTGTAGTCTCTCTGTTTGATAAGGGAGAGGTGGGGGCGGGGTGGGCAGTGGGGAGCAAGGTAAAGGGTGGCCATGTCAAGAATGATGGTGGAGGCAGTCACAGTGGCTCATGCCTGTAGTCCTAGCACTTTGGGTGGCCCAGGAGAGGGGATTGCTTGAGGCCAGAAGCTCAAGACCAGGCCGGGCGCGGTGGCTCACGCCTGTAATCCCAGCACTTTGGGAGGCCGAGGCGGGCGGATCATGAGGTCAAGAGATCGAGACCATTCTGGCCATGGTGGAACCCCGTCTCTACTAAAAATACAAAAAAATTAGCCTGCCGTGGTGGCAGGTGCCTACTTGGGAGGCTGAGGCAGAAGAATCGCTTGAACCCAGGAGGCAGGGGTTGCAGCGAGCCGAGATTGCGCCACTGCGCTCCAGCCTGGTGACAGAGCAAGACTCTGACTCAAAAAAAAAAAAAAAAAAAAAAGAAACAGAAGCTCAAGACCAGCCTGGGCAATACAGTGAGACCCTATCTCTATTTTTAAAAATACACCCACACACACACACACACACACACACGCATATAGTCGATTAAAAATAATAAGGCCAGCCGCGGTGGCTCACGTCTGTAATCCCAGCACTTTGAGAGGGTGAGGTGGGCAGACTGCTTGAGCTCAGGAGTTCGAGACCAGCCTGAGCAACATGGCAAAACCCTGTCTCTACAAAAAATACAAAATTCAGCTGGGTTAATATATATATATTGACACTAAATATATATATATGAACAAAGGGGAAATGAAGATTTATCAGTTTTATGCCAAAGAGGAGTGAAATCTATAAAGAACTATATAAATAAGCTCCTCCTAAAACAATAGAAGGAAGCGTCATACATTGAGGCGGGGAGGTGGGACCCTGATCTTTCCATTTACTGTGCATTTGTTTGACAATGATACGCTTGCCAGCTGTTCTTCCTTATCAGGGTTATGGGCTGCTGGAGACACAACCATCTCTCTCATTCTCAGGGCTGTCTGCACACCCCCCTTTCCCTGAAACATCCCCCAACAGGTGGCATGTGTGAGTAGACAGTGCCAGGAGGGGGAGGGGTTGCCAGGCCATCTGAGTTAGACACTATCTGGGTTGCAGAGCTGGAGACACTGATAGCAGAGGTGGCCAGGTGACATCTTATGCAACATTTACATTGGGGATAGGCAAGAGTGGTGTCACGTTCCATTCTACTGTGCTGTGGAATGGGGAACGAGCTAAAGGGAGAGATGCAGAGTGGGTGGGTCCCACATCCAGCAGCTGGGAGATACATCCATTTATTAGCTACCCTTGCCAAGAAGTCTGAGAGCAGGGAAGGGGCAGGGGCAGACGAGGAGGAGAACTGATGCTTGGAGCAATGTGGGGCTGCAGATTAACAAGATTAATTGGGCTTCTGGGTGCCAGGGGTAGGCTAGGTGTGGTCCCAGCTCCTAGAAACACAGGTAGGCCAAACTACTTGTCTTCTATGAGTCCTGGTAACCTCATGTCTTAGTTTCTACTTAGTTCTATTTAGTCAGGGCTGCCATAACAAATTGCCATATACTAGGGGGCTTAAACAACAGAAATTCATTTCTCACAGTTCTGGAGGCTAGAGGTCTGAGATGTGGGTGCCAGCATGGCATCATCACGAGAGCTCTGCGGAAGGCCTCTTCTGGGCTGTAGACCACTGACTTCTTGATATCCTCATGTGGTGAAAAGAGGGCAACAGGGCTCTCTGGGGTCCCTTTTATTTATTTATTTGCATTGATGATGATTATTATTGAGTGAGGTTCTCAAAAATTATTATTTTTACTCTGGCTGGAATGCATTGGCATGAACATGGCTCACTGTAGCCTCGACCTCCCAGGCTCAAGTAATCCTCCCTCCTCAGCCTCCGAAGTAGCTGGAACTACAGGTGCATGCCACCATACCCAAATTTTTGTATTTTTTGTAGAGATGGGGTTTCACCATGTTGCTCAGGCTGGCCTGGAACTCCTGAGCTCAGGCGATCCGCCTGCCTCAGCCTCCCAAAATGCTGAGATTACAGGCATGAGCCACTACACCCAGCCTTATTATTATTTTTAATTGACAGAATAATTGTACATATTTATGGACTACATACAGTGTGATATTTTCATACATGTATACAAGCGGGACTTGAAATCCAGGTAGCCTGGTCTAGTTGTTTCTCAGCTTTTCCTACTGAGAAAATTAAGGTAATTAGTATATTCATCACCTTAAACATTTATCATTTCTTTGAGTTGACGATTTCAAATTTGCTGTTCCGGCTATTTGGAAATATATGATAGATTGTTGTTGGTTACACTCACCCTACAGTGCTAGAGAACACTAGAGATTACTTCTCCTGTCTAGCTATACTTTTGTATCCACTGACCAGCCTTCAGCTGTCCCCCCGCCGCCTGGGGCCCTCCAATCCTATTCATGAGGGCCCCACCCTCACGACCTAATCACTCCCCAAAGGCCCCACCTAACACCATCCCACTGGAGGTTAGGATTTTAACACAGGAATCCTGGGGGGAACAAACAGTCCACTGTACCCCATCTGTAGAACACAGCAGCAGTGGCCAGGCACAGTGGCTCATGCTTGTAATCCCAGCACTTTGGGAGGCCGAGATGGGCGGGTCACTTGCGGTCAGGAGTTTAAGACCAGCCTGGCCTTGTTGCTGATGAAGGTTATCAGCTGACGTTAAAAAAAAAAAAAAAAAAAAAAAAAAAGCCGGGCGCGGTGGCTCAAGCCTGTAATCCCAGCACTTTGGGAGGCCGAGGCGGGTGGATCACGAGGTCAAGAGATCAAGACCATCCTGGTCAACATGGTGAAACCCCATCTCTACTAAAAATACAAAAAATTAGCTGGGCATGGTGGTGCGTGCCTGCAATCCCAGCTACTCAGGAGGCTGAGGCAGGAGAATTGCCTGAACCCAGGAGGCGGAGGTTGCGGTGAGCCGAGATCGTGCCATTGCACTCCAGCCTGGGTAACATGAGTGAAACTCCGTCTCAAAAAAAAAAAAAAAAAAAAAAAAGACCAGCCTGGCCAACATGGTGAAAACCCAGCTCTACTAAAATACAGAAATTAGCCGGGTGTAGTGGTGCATGCCTGTAATCTCAGCGACTTGGGAGGCTGAGGCAGGAGAATTGCTTGCATCCAGAAGGCAGAGGTTGCAGTGAGCCGAGCTCATGCCATAGTTCTCTAGCCTGGGTGACAGAGTCAGACTCTGACACTCTGACATACACACACACACACACACACTCTCTCTCTCTCTCTCTCTCTCTCTCTCACAGAACATAGCAGCAGTACCTGCTTCAGTGGGGTTCTGTGAAGATGGGATAATAAAATGCATGTAAAACATCTTGCACATGGTAGGTGCTTAGTACCTGTGAAAAACATAAAAAACAACTTTATCAGTTAGCATGGGAAGTGATGCCACGGTAACAAACCACTCCCACATCTTGGTGGCTTAGAACAAAGATTTATGTATTTCTTATGATCCGTGCTGACTGGGGATTTGTGGGGGCTCTGCTCTCGCTACTCTCTCCTGGGACCCTTGCTAGGAGCATCAGCCACCATCATTGTCCTTGCATCAGAGGGAAGGGAGTTCTGGGAGGTCTCCCACTGCAGCTAAGCGATGTGGTCCACACATCTCTGCTCACATGTCATTGGCCAGAGGAAGGCAGATGGCCTCACTTAACCTTAAGAGAGTGGGGCAAGGAAGCACAAACTTACCTTGTACCTGGAATATTCGTGAGCAGCTCTAATGGCATCCATGTCACTGAGGCGGCTTCTGTCCGACTCCAATGTCAATAACAATAGCAGTGACCACGTACCATGTACAAGACAATGTAGGAAGTGTTTTCTGTAAATGATCACACTTAATCCTTACAGTGCTATGAGTCAGGTACTTTGCAGACAACAGGATGGAAGTCAGAGGGTAACTAACCCGGCCTGAGAACACTGTGCTGGCTTCTACTTAGAGCCTTGAGACACCACAACTGGGGCAGACACCCACTGTCCCCAGAACCAGGTGGGGTGCTCGCAGGGCACTCACACCCTCTTTCCAAGTCAAAAGCCCTGGGCTCTTTTCTGGAGCCCTCACAGGAAGATGGTGCAGGAGGGGAGGGGCCAAGGGAGGAAGTGATGGAGAGAATGCAAAACCTGGAAGGGCAGGTCCTTCCCACCTTCACCTCTGCCCTGTAAGCCAGGGGCCCTGCCAGGCACCGGAGGGCTGGCCTCACCAAGTGGGGAAGGCCTGGCTACATAGGTTTTGCCACGGAGCTGTGGATGGCTCCCACTCCTCCACCGTAGGTATCTTCCTGAACACTTAGTTTATCACTGAACACTTAGGAGGTCTGAAATGTCACCAATAATTACATTCAGCCCCTTGGAGAGATGTCATCTTCTGAGGGTGGAAGGAATAAACTTTGAAGTCAGGAAAGTCAGGAATGGAGAATTCAGGCATTGGCTCTGGCATAGCTGGGTGATTGGATGGCTGGCAAGTCACTCGGTTTCTCTGAGTCCTCAGTTTTCTAATCTGTAAAATGAGGATATTAATAAGCAGCCCACTTCACAGAACTGTAGTCACGGTCAAGATGGTACATGAAGTATTTTGTGATCTATAAAGAACTATATAAATCAACTTCTTCTAAAACAATCAAAGGAAGCGTAATACATTTAGGTGGGGAGGTGGGACCCTGATCTTTCCATTGACTGTGTATTTGTTTGACCTCCTGACCTTTGCAGAACCAGTTGGGTCCAGGGAAGGTAACTTTTGGTCTGAAGAGGTGCTTCTCTGAGGGGCTCCTGAGTGGGGTACTAGAGAGCCTCCAGACCTGCAGGAAAGTGGCACAGCCAAGGGGAGCACCCCCTGCCCGAGGGGCAGCTGTGCCTGGGGCTGCCCCAGTTGCATCCTGGATTATGTCACCTGTCTGTGCTTCATCCCAGTAAAGCTAAGGTGGGGGATAGTTTGATGGAAGGGGATGGAGGAATTGGGGGGAAAGTGGGGACAACAGAATTTTTAGCTGTAAATACTAAGTCAAGGAAGGCACAGGGTGGGATCATAACTCTCATAGTCAACTCTCATGGAGTACCAAGTCTGTGTTAGGCACTGTTCTAAGCTCTTTTCCAGTACTAACTCATTTGAACCTCACTGTAACCTCAACAGGAAGACTGGGGCTATTATCATCTCCATTTTATAGATGAGGAAACTGAGACAAAGAAAGCTTAAGTATGGCTGGGGGCGGTGGCTCATGCCTGTAACTGCAGTACTTTGGGAGGCCGAGGCGGCGAATCACGAGGTCAAGAGATCGAGACCATCCTGGCTAACATGGTGAAACCATGTCTCTACTAAAATTAGCCGGATATGGTGGTACGCGACTATAGTCCCAGCTACTCCAGAGGCTGAGGCAGGAGAATTGCTTGAACCCAGGAGGTAGAGGTTGCAGTGAGCCAAGATCCCACCATTGCACGCCAGCCTGGGTGACAAAGCGGGAGTCTGTCTCACAAAAAAANAACGGCAACAAGAGCCCAGAACTCAGGTCCTCTCTGGCCAAGCCCGGGGCCCACTTCTTCATAAGGAAGTGATGGAAAACACTTCATCCTTCTTTGGGGATGGGAAAAGGATAATCACCTGTTATGTGGTTAAAGATGAAAACAAATTACTAGAAAGAGCTGTGCCAAGGAGGAGAGAAGAGGGAGATTTCTTCCCAACACAGTAGCGTAGAGGGAAACGCCTGGGGCTTGGATCCCTTGAGGATTCTGTAAAGGGAAGAAAAAATGAATGAGTAGGGCAGGGTACAGAGAGGCTGATGTCTGTAATCTCAGCACTGTGGGAGGCCGAGGCGGGCAGATAACTTGAGGTCAGGAGTTTGAGACCAGCCTGGCCAACATGGTGCATCCCCATCTCTACCAAAAATACAAAAATTTGCTAGGTGTGGTGGCGCACACCTGTAGTCCCAGCTACTCAGGAAACTGAGGCAGAAGAATTGCTTGAACCCGAGAAGCGGAGGTTGCAGTGAGCCAAGATCCCACCATTGCACGCCAGCCTGGGTGACAAAGCGGGAGTCTGTCTCACAAAAAAAAAAAAAAAAAAAGAGAAAGCTTAAGCTGCTTGCTCTGAGTCACATAGCTAGGTAGCAGCGAGCTGGGCTTGAAATCCAGGCAGCTTAGTCTAGTGTTTCCCCACTTTTCCTACTGAGAAAATCACCTGGAAGAGTGCTTTTGAAGACAGGGATTATTGAACCCAACCATGACCTAGGGACCAGCATTTTACCTTATATTTCTGTGCACAGGTCATATGCAAAGGAGCCAGCATTAAAGATTCAGGGACGTGTGGCAACTGCACATGCTCTGCTGGGTAAGGGTGAGGAGGAAACCTGCTTGCTCCAGTGGAAGGCTTTTGAAGGAAGCAGCCAGGGAGGCTGGAAAGCCTTCCTGTATTCATCAAATCTAAGATACCTCAGTTGTAGGACACATTGTTATTCTATGTACTATAAAAACAAAAACAACTGGAATTCAGTTTGTGACAAAATATTTAAAACAACAAAACAAAAAACAAAAACAAAAAATACTGATAATCTGACCATGGCCTGACACTTTATTACACGTATTTCAGAGATGTTGTAAGTATGAAAAAGAAATGTGCATCTTAGCACCGATGAGTTCTTTAGGCTGGGATCAGATACTGGAGGGCTTTGAAGCCAGGGTAGGTGGTGCCTTGTTGAGCCCAAGGTGAGGAGAACGGCTGAGGGCCTGGCAGGGCCACCTGGTTTGGTGGCAGAGCCCACCTGGGCTGAGGAGCTCAGTTTTCTGCCTCCGCCCAGGCCGCTGGGTCTCAAGGGCCAGTTGCTTTAGCCCTCAGAGCCTCCGTTTTCTCACCTGTGTTTTGTAAGAAGGGTGGTAGAGGCTGCCTCTCCTGCCTCCTGAGGCTGTTAACAGAAGGAGAAGGGAGGTGACAACATAACAGCCGGGCAAGGTGGGAGGTAGTGGGCTGGGCACAACTAGTCTGATGCCATCTGCACAACTAGTCTGATCCTCTCCTCCCCCCTCAGCCACAGGCCTAATGATTGGCTGCCTGGTCTACCCTGACGGCTGGGACTCAAGTGAGGTGCGGCGCATGTGTGGGGAGCAGACGGGCAAGTACACGCTGGGCCACTGCACCATCCGCTGGGCCTTCATGCTGGCCATCCTCAGCATTGGCGATGCCCTCATCCTCTCCTTCCTGGCCTTCGTGTTGGGCTACCGGCAGGACAAACTCCTCCCTGATGACTACAAGGCAGATGGAACCGGTAATACCCACCCCCCAACTCCACAACAGTGTCCCCTGCCTGGAGAACCTAGGGTGTGTGTGGGGTTCATCTTAGCCAGTCTTCTGGGGCTTGGCCCCTGGCCAAGGGATGGGGACACCAAGACTGATCGGACACAGCCCTTGTCCTCCCTGAAGCCAAAGGCCAGTGGAGGGGTGCAAGCTAGCAGGCGACAAGGCAATCTGTGATAGAGGAGTGTCCCCCTCACCCTTCTACACTCCCAGAGGCTATAGGGGAGAGAGACCCAATCCAGACTTGGGGGCTAAGTGTGGTCTCCCCTAGAAGGAGGCACTGAGGCTGGATCTCGAAGTATAAATCCTGGGAGTTTGCTCCGTGGAGAGGGAAACAACAGGGGGATGAGTTGCTGGGGAAGGAGGAGAAAGGCAGAGACCTTGAGGACAACCCAATGAGGGTGAAGAAGTGACAGTTCCTGGAGTGCAGATGGCGGGAGCCCTAGATCCCTGGAGGAATGGCAGCCTTGGGGTTCTCGTAATGTCTGTCCTGTTTCAGTTCCCTCCCATCCAAATCCTACCTAACAGTAATAAAAGTCAGCTGTGGCTGACCCTCCGGGCCCAAGTGGACCCTCCAGGAAGCCCTCCCTGACTGCTTCCCATTCCCTCCTTCCTAGGGTGCTTTCCATTCCTGTTTCTCATCGAACTCTTCCTCTGCCAGTTTTGAGGGGTTAACTTTTTCAGAGGATAGACTTCTTCCCCAAGTCAGAGGGCAAGGCCTGTCTTGCACCCCTGTGAATCCCCAAATGCCTGGTCTCAGCAGGTGGCCATCACTGGGACCTGTTACAACTCAGGGACCTCTCCGGTCTTTTCCTCATAGCTGTTTTCACATTGGCCCTTGGACTAGAAGCAGCAGCCAAACTCTTCTGTCCACCATAACCAAGGACTTTTCCCACATGAGGAACTTGAAGCCCAGAAAGGAGAGTCACTCAGAAGTTCCCAGAAATGGCCGGGTGCAGTGGCTCACGCCTGTAACCCCAGGACTTTGGGAGGCCGAGGCAGGTGGATCACGAGGTCAAGAGATCGAGACCATCCTGGCCAAATGGTGAAACCCCGTCTCTAAAAATACAAAAATTAGCCGGGTATTTGGCACGTGCCTGTAGTCCCAGCTACTTGGGAGGCTGAGGCGGAAGAATCACTTGAACCTGGGAGTCGGAGGTTGCAGTGAGCTGAGACTGTGAGCCTGGCAACAGAACAAGACTCTGTCTCAAAAAAAAAAAAAAAAAAAAAAAAAAAAAAAAAAGTTCCCAGAACGGCAACAAGAGCCCAGAACTCAGGTCCTCTCTGGCCAAGCCCGGGGCCCA
>NW_016107339.1:10446465-10448500 GCF_001604975.1 Cebus imitator | reverse complement strand
GCTGGGATTACAGGCTTGAGCCACCGCGCCCGGCCCCTCCTCTGACATTTTCTTTACTAATCAAACTGTCCATTCACTTTCGTCTCCTTCCTCGTCCCACTCCTTTTATATCCCATGTACCTTGTCCTCAATCTTCTCAGATTGTTTTCTCCATGCTTTATTTCCCTTACTATCATACAGTTTGTTTTATTCTTTTTGTTTATTACCTTTGAGGAAACGCCCATATAACCTTTCTGAATACATCTAGTTATTCAGTGAAGTTCCCCATGTCTTCTGTAAAAGTATGGAATTGGGCCGGGCGCGGTGGCTCACACCTGTAATCCCAGCACTTTGGGAGGCCGAGGCGGGTGGATCACGGGGTCAAGAGATCGAGACCATCCTGGCTAACATGGTGAAACCCCATCTCTACTAAAAATACAAAAATTAGTTGAGCATGGTGGTGCGTGCCTGTAGTCCCAGCTACTCGGGAGGCTGAGGCAGGAGAATTGCTTGAACCCGGGAGGCGGAGGTTGCAGTGAGCCGAGATCCTGCCACTGCACTCCAGCCTGGAACCTGGCGACGGAGCAAGACTCTGTGTCAAAAAACAAACAAACAAAAAGTACGGAATTGGGGTCAGAAGAGTCAAGTTTGAGTCCCAGTTCCTCCAAGTCACTTTACCTCAGTGTTCTTTCCTGTTAAAAAGGAGAGCACTAATCCTGCACTGCTGCTTCCATTCTTGTGTGGCATGAAAGCAGAAATGAAGGCCTGAACAAGGACGTCGTTGACGTCGTTGCTGATCCACTCCTCAGGGGCTAAGCAGGCAGAGGAGAATGAATGTGGGCTCTGGAGCCAGAACTGGATTTAAATTTTGGCTCCATTTTTAACTAGCTGTGTGACATTGCAGAGACAACTTAACCTCTAAGCCTCAGTTTCCTCATCTGAGCCTCATTTTCATGGGGGCAGGAGGCAGGTTTTTCTTCATTCAAAGAAAAATAGCAGCTGGGTGTGGTGGCTCCTGCCTGTAATCCCACATGATTTTTCGGAGGCCTAGGTGGGCAGATCACAAGGTCAGAAGTTCAAGACCAGCCTGGCCAATATGGGGAAACCTTGTTTCTACTAAAAATACAAAAATTAGCTGGATGTGGTGGTGGGCACCTGTAGTCAGCTACTCAGGAGGATGAGGCAGGAGAATCGCTTGAACCCAGGAGGCGGAGGTTGCAGTGAGCCAAGATTGCGCCACTGCACTCTAGCCTGGGTGACAGAATGAGATTCTGTCTCAAAAAAAAGAAGAAAAATATCTACTTCAAAAGATTGTGTTCGGGAACAAGAAAAGGATGTCTGCGCTCATCACTTCTATTAATATTGTGTTAGAGGTTATAGCCAGGGCAATTAGGCTACAAAAAGAACTTTTAAAGTTAGGAAAGAAAAAGTAAAACTATCTCTATTAACAGATGACATGATCTTGTATATGGAAAATCTAAATAATCCACTAAAACACTATTAAAGCTAAACACAACTTTACTAAGGTAGAAAGATACAAGAATATATAAAAATTTACTGTATTTGTATACACTAGCAATGAACTATCCAAAAATGAAATTAAGAAAACAATTTTATTTAAAACAGCATCAAAAACAATAAAATATTTAGAAATGAACTTAACCAAAAAAGTGTAAGACTTGTAAATGAAATTACAAAACATTGTTGAAAGAAATTAAAGACTTAAATAAGTGGAAAGACATTTCACATTTCTGAATGAGAATACTTAATATTGTTAAGATGGCAATACTCTCAAAACTGATTTACAGATTCAATGCAATCTTTATCAAAGTCCCAGCTGGATTTTTGTGGAAATTGATGGACTGATCTTAAAATTTATACAGAAATGCAAGAGACCCAGAGTATTGAAAACAATCTGAAGAGTAAGAAAGTTGGAAGAGGCCGGGCGCGATGGCTCAAGCCTGTAATCCCAGCACTTTGGGAGGCCGAGGCGGGTGGATCACGAGGTCAAGAGATCGAGACCATCCTGGTCAACATGGTGAAACCCCGTCTCTAC
>NW_016107339.1:10412991-10445421 GCF_001604975.1 Cebus imitator | reverse complement strand
AAAAAAAAAGAAAAAAATAGATGAATTGGCTTTCATCAAAATTTATTTTTTGTGTGTTTCAAAAGACACTATCAAGAAAGTAGAAGGACAACCCACAAAATGGGAGAAAATATTTGCAAATTATAATTGGATAAGATCTAGAATCCAGAATATATTAAGAACTCCTACAACTCAACAATAAAAAGACAGACTACCCAATGCTTAAAATGGGCAAGGGGTTTGAATAGACATCTCTCCAAAGATGCTATACAAATGGCCAAATAGCACACCAAAAGATGCTCAACATCATTAGTCATTAGAAAAATGCCAATGAAATCCACATTGAGATACAATTTCACACCCACTAAGATGATTATAATAAAAAAGGTGAATAATAACAAGTGTTGGTGAGCAAATGGAGAAATTGGAACCCTCCTTCACTGCTATTGTAAATGGGAAATGTTGCAACTGCTGCAGAAAGCAGCCTGGCAGTTCCTCAATTGGTTAATCATAGAGTTACCATATGACCCAGTATTTCCACTCTTGGGTATATACACAAGAAAACTGAAAACAGGTTGGGTGTGGTGGCCTATGCCTGTAATCCCAGCACTTTGGGAGGTCCAGGCAGGTGGATCATGAGATCTGGAGTTCAAGATCAGCCTGGCCAAGATGGTGAAACTCAGTCTCTACTTAAAATACAAAAATTAGGCTGGGCGCAGTAGCTCACACCTGTAATCCCAGCACTTTGGGAGGCTGAGGTGGGCAGATCACCTGAGGTCAGAAGTTCAAGAACAGCCTGACCAACATGGTAAAACCCCATCTTAAAAAAAAAAAAAAGAATTATAGTTACACAATCTAGTGAATGTACTGAAAACCACTGAGTTGTATACCTTAAATGGGTAATTTTTGTTTTTTTGAGACAGAGTCTTGCTCTGTTGCCCAGGCTAGAGTGCAGTGGCATGATCTCGGCTTGCTGCAACCTCTGCCTCCCAGGTTCAAGCAACTCTCCTGCCTCAGCCTCCCAAGTAGCTGGGATTACAGACACCCACCTCCCCACCTCACTAATTTTTGTATTTTTAATAGAGATGGGATTTCACCATGTTGGCCAGGATGGTCTTGATTTCCTGATCTCATGATCCACCTGCCTTGGCCTTCCAAAGTGCTGGGATTACAGGTGGGAGCCAGGGCGCCTGGTCAAAATGGGTAAATTTTATGTTAGTGAAATATATATGTATTTTTGAGACAGCCTGGCTCTCGCCAGGGCTGGAGTGCAGTGGCATGATCTCAGCTCACTGCAACCTTCACCTCCTGCTGGGCTCGAGTGATCCTCCCACCTCAGCCTCCCGAGTAGCTAGGACTACAGGCCCACACCACCATGCTTGGCTTTAAAAAAAAAATTGTTTTTTGTAGAGATGGGGTTTTACTATGTTGCCCAGGCTGTTCTGAAAATCTTGGTGCCCACCTCAGCCTCTCAAAGTGTTGGGATTACAGCCGTGAGCCACTGCGCCCAGCTTGTTAGTGGATTAATTAAAAAAAGAAAAAAAAAAAAAAAAAAAAAAAAGGCCGGGCGTGATGGTGCATGCCTGTAGTCCCAGCTACTCGGGAGGCTGAGGTGGGAGGATCGCTTGAGCCCAGGCGTTCTGGGCTGTAGTGCGCTATGCCGATCTGGTGTCTGCACTAAGTTCAGCATCAGTATGGTGACCTCCCGGGAGCGGGGGACCACCAGGTTGCCTAAGGAGGGGGTGAACCGGCCCACGTTGGAAACGGAGCAGGTAAAAACTCCCGTGGGATGTAGTAGTGGGATGGGCCTGTGAATAACCACTGCACTCCCGCCTGGACAACATAGGAGACACCGTCTCTTAAAAAAAAAAAAGGATTGTGTTGAGGATCCTATAGCATATATAATACACTAACAATGCCTGCACACTGCAAGTGATTAATAAATTAATTACCCCCGCCACTCTTTTTTTTTTGCTGCCAAAGTAGCAGGTCTGATAGTTCTTTCTCCTTTCTTTCCAGTATATTCACCTTTTTTTTCTTCTTTGAGACAGTCTTGCTTTGTCATCACCCAGGCTGGAGTCCAGTGGTGCAATCTTAGCTCACTGCAACTTCTGTCTTCCAGGTTCAAGTGATTCTCCTGCTCAGCCTCCTGAGCAGCTGGGATTATAGGCACGTGCCACCACACCTGGCTAATTTTTTGTATTTTTGGTAGAGACAGGGTTTCACCATGTTGCTTAGGCTGATCTCAACTCCTGGCCTCAAGGGATCCACCCTCCTCAGCCTCCCAAAGTGCCAGAATTACAGACTTTTTTTTTTGAGACAGTGTCTCACTCTATAGTTCAGGCTGGAGTGCAGTGGCGGGATCTCGGCTCACTGCAACCTCTGCCGCCCAGGTTCAAGTAATTCTCCTGCCTCAGCCTCCCGAGTAGCTGGGATTACAGGTGCCTGCCACCACGTCTGGCTAATTTCTGTATTTTTAGTAGAGATGGGGTTTCACCATTTTGGCCAGGCTGGTCTTGAACTTCTGACCACATGATCCACCTACCTTGGCCTCCCAAAATGCTGGGATTACAGGCATAAGCCACTGCGCCAAGTGCCGAAATTACAGGCATGAACCACTGCATTGAATCGTATTCATTTTTCATATCACGCATCTGCCTAACCGCTAACAGCTACTGTGCTCCACTTGCCGAGTAACACCTCTAGGCGCTGGAAGTACAGTGGTAAGTGAAGTCTAAATTGGAGTTTATGGTCTGGTAAGGGAGACAATCATGCAGTACAGAGTTACAAGCGGATAAGTTATGTGAACAAAAAGTTACAAGCTTTCTTGAGAGAGTAAGAGGAATCTGATGTAGTCTGGAGAAAGAGTAGTGTGCAGGAAATTATCCTAAAAACGAGGCTTGGTAGTAACATATACTTTTCTCTCCTTCATTACAGAGGAGGTGTGAAGCAGAAGGAGCTAAAGGGTCGGTAGGGTCGGTGAGTAATTCTACGGGTGAGTGGTCTGCGTCCCCTTGGAAGGGCTGGGGCTCTCTGCTTCCCTACTGAATCTCCAGGCAGCGGGACACCAGGGGTTGTGCTGTAGGGCTGTCTGCTTGGGGAGAGAGGAACAACACCCCACTGGGGCAGGAGCTACCTGACCTCTGAGACTTTCACTGGGGTGAAATCAGGAAGCCTTTAGTTTTACTTGTGCCTTTTTTTTTTTTTTTTTGAGATGGAGTTTCGCTCTTGTTGCCCAAGCTGGAGTGCAATGGCGCAACTTGGTTCACTGCAACCTCCGCCATGGGTTCTCCCAAGCAATTCTCCTGCCTCAGCCTCCCAAGTAGCTGGGATTACAGGTGCTTGCCACCACACCCAGCTAATTTTTTGTATTTTTAGTAGAAACGGGGTTTCACCATGTTAGCCAGGCTGGTCGAACTCCTGACCTCAGGTGATCTGCCTGCCTTGGCCTCCCAAAGTGCTGGGATTACAGGCGTGAGCCACTGTGCCCAGCCTTACTTGTGTTTTGAGAGGCAGAAAAGATCAGGGAAAGAAGAAATTTAAAACTGGCAGGAGGTTAGTTTCATAAATTCATCTTTTGCAGAACCTGGCACACAAGAGCAGACTCTTTTTAGAAGTCATTATTGTAATTTGGACCCTTATTTTCAGAAATAATTTTTAAGTGATTTGCAAGAAACATACTAGAAAACATAAAATAGAAAATAAAAGTCATAGAGAGAAAAACAAATATTCAAAAAAGGTAGGCTAATGGTATTACTGTCTTGAGTATTAAATTTAGCTCTATGCTCCCAGATAACTGAGGCAAAAAGAAAAACAGTAAGTTAACGACTTTTTTTTAATCATTTTTTTTTCTTTTTTCTTTTTTTGTTATTTATTTATTTATTTATTTATTTTTAAGATGGGGTTTCACCATGTTGGTCAGGCTGGTCTTGAACTCCCGACGTCCGGTGATCCACCCACCTTGGCCTCCAAAGTGCTTGGATTACAGGCGTGAGCCACCACGCCCGGCCGTTAACCACTTTTAATGTCTGGTTCAAAAAGAAGCACAATGTATTAATTTATCTTTTAAGTGTCCAAACATTTGTTAAATGTGATTTAACAAGAACATTCAGGAATGTATTAAAAAAAAAAAAAGAAACCCCACGACAGTGTCGCCTCCTCAACAGCTGCCTTGAGGACCTAGAGCTGGCCAGGCACGTTGTGTGGGGAGGAGGATTTATCTCCATTTAAGCTGTTTTTATTTTTGCAAAGTACCTTCCAATCCTTGACGACATATACTTTTAAAATAATCATAAATAAAATTGTGACCTCCACCTCCCACACTTTAATTAGAGCATGATTCTCAAACTTCAGTGTGTAGACAGTCATCTGGGGATCTTGTTAAAATGCAGACTCTGGCCGGGCGTGGTGGCTCACGCCTGTAATCCAAGCACTTTGGAGGCCAAGGTGGGCGGATCACCTGAGGTCGGGAGTTCAAGACCAGCCTGACCAACATGGTGAAACCCTGTCTTTTAAAAAAAAAAAAATGCAGATTCTGCTGGGTCTAGTGGCTCATGCCTGTAATCCCAGCACTTTGGGAGACTGAGGCAGGCAGATCTCCTGAGTTCAGGAGTTGGAGACCAGCCTGAACAACATGGCGAAACCCTGTCTCTACTAAAAATACGAAAATTCACTGGGCATGGTGATGCATACCTGTAATCCCAGCTACTGGGAAGGCTGAGGCAGGAGAATTGCTTGAACTTGGGAGGCGGAGGTTGCAGTGAGCCGAAAGCACATCGCTGCACTCCAGCCTGGGCAACAGGAGTGAAACTCCATTGTTGAAAAATGCTAAGTGTATGATTGCTGAGAAATGCTGAATGTATGATAAAATATATTGTTTGCTACGAAGAATGATGGCAAGGAAACCTAGCTGCCCCCTGCCCCGCCCCCAACAAAGTAGAAAACTACTTGGGGCATTCTAAAGTGGCAGGATAACATATAAATATCATACATTGGTTAAAACAATTCTTTAAGTTTGCGACATCTGCCCCTGCCCCTGTGGCTGCCTCATGGAGAACACTTTTTAGTTTGTTTGTGATCAGTGGTAAGCAGGCACCAGCTGCCTACTTGGTATATTTTTGTGTTTTGAGAAAATGCTGAACATCTGTTTGTTAATAATAATCACCTGTTCAGAGAGAATAAATATGTGGGTCAGAGGCTGCTCAAGGCCCTTAGCCCGGAATGCTGTCAGCCCCTGAGGCTCTCAGCTTGAAAGGCTGTTGGCCCCCCCATAGACCCACTTCGCTCTTCTGTCTGGGTGTCTGCTTCTCAGTTCCTTCAGCGCCGCCTGGGTGGGGGTCTCTGTGGCAGAGCTGGTTTTCAGTACTCCATCTCAAAAAAAAAAAAGCAGATTCTGATTTAGTTGGTTAGGTGGATCCGGGGCTGCAGACCCTGCATTTCTAACCAGCTCCTAGGTGACGGCCTGCTCAAACAGGAATCACACTTTGAATAGAAAAGCATTATGTTTTTGCAATGTTTATTATTAAAGTTTTTCAAAGCCAGAAACTCCACAACACTGGTGTACCACAATTTTTTTTTTTTTTTTTTTTGAGGCAGGGTCTTGCTCTGTCTCCCAGGCTGAAGCGCAGTGGCATAATCATGGCTCATTGAAGCCTCAACCTCCTGGTGCTCAAGCCATCCTTCCACCTTAGCTTCCTGAATAGCTGGGACTACAGGTACATACCTCCTGCCCAACTATAATAATTTTCTTTTGTTTTGTTTGATGTAGAAACAATGTTTTGTCTTGTCTAGGCTGGTCTCCAACTCCTGGGCTCAAGCCATCCTCCTGCCTTAGCCTCCCAAAGTGTTGAGATTACAGGTATGAGCCACTGCGCCTGGCCTCTTGTACCATTTTTTAAACCAGATTTTGGTTATTAGACATTTAGGTTTGCTATCATAGATAATAAAACTTTTTGCTTTTGTTGATAAATTCCCAAGTGGAATTAGTGCATCAAAAGGCAACTACACCTTTATGTTTGTCTTTTTTTTTCATATTACATTTTAGAAGACCTAAGTTTTTACTTGAATGACAGTTAGTACTATCTTACACATGATGAGGAAATTCGCATGTCTAGGTAGAACTGAAGTCAAAATATAGGGAAGTGTTTCTTTTTTTTTTTTTTTTTCAAGACAGCATCTTGATCTGTCACCCAGGCTGGAGTGCAATGGCTCGATCTCGGCACACTGCAACCTCTCGTCCACCGGGTTCAAGCGATTCTCCTGCCTCAGCCTCCTGAGTAGCTGGGATTACAGACCAGCACCACCATGCCTGGCTAATTTTTGTAGTTTACTTAGTAGAGACGGGATTTCACCATGTTGCCCAGGCTGGCCTCGAACTCCTGGCCTCAAATGATCCACCCGGCCGGGCTTCCCAAAGTGCTGGGATTACAGGCGTGAGCCACCACGCCCAGCCTATATTGGTTTTTAAAATGACTTAATTTTAAACTCTTGCAATCTTTTGTTCTTTTGTTTTTCTTATACCACAGGTCATCTATTTCTCAGACAATGGAAAACTAGAAAATTGAATTCTTCAAAGTTAAGATACTTGTTCTTCCGTTTCCTTGTTCCGGGATGCTCTAGGCCTGAAGCCTGAAGCCTTTAACACTAAAACTGGACAGTCTCCTGAGACAAGACCTCCTACTGTATTCTTTCAGGTGAAGCAGAACTGCAATGACCCACATCAAAGATATTCAAAGGCTGAGCGGTGTAAGGAGTGCTCGCCTGCTGGGGACCCAAGTCCTCTTTTTAGCTCCACGCAGCACCTTCTTGAAGCCTCTCCTCTGCAAATTGAGAGGGGTAAATGGGTCCCTCTCTAGGGGCCTTCCCTCCAGGTCTGTGTCTGATGGCTTTTACACACACACAGAAACACACACACACGACCAACCAGCTCTAAGAGGGCTACTGAAGAAGAGGTGATTGGATATGTGCTGGGTCATTTTAGGGTGAGGTGTCGGGGTTTTTTTGCTTCTCCGTTCTCATATTTTGTTTTCTTATTCCTGCTCAGAGGGCGGTAAGCAATGGAGAGGTCATCAGAACCTGAATCCTTTAACATCCACCAGGAGGCGGTACAGGCAGCTGATGCACTTGTATAAACAGTCTAATTTTGCCATTTGGAGGGCAATGCTTGTTTTTGTACTAAAATGGGCAAAAACTAGATCTAAATTAAGGACAACAGGCAGAGATTATTTAAAAAAGTGAACTTGGAAGGATATAAAATCAAATTGAACATACATGTTAGAAACTCTCCTACCTTTATAAGAAATGGTGCAGCCTGTAAACATAACTAAAGTAAACTTGCTTGCTGGGCGCGGTAAGGCGCGGTAAGGCGCGCTCACGCCTGTAATCCCAGCACTTTGGGAGGCTGAGGCAGGTGGATACCTGAGGTCAGGAGTTTGAGACCAGCCTGACCAATATGGTGAAACCCCATCTTAAAACAAACAAACAAACAAAAAACTTGCTTGATTCCTTGGTTGAAAAAAAATTTTGAGTCAGTCTTGCTCTGTTGCCCAGGCTGGAGTGCGGTGGCATGATCTCCACTCACTGCAACCTCTGCCTCCCAGGTTCAAGCAGTTCTCCTGCCTCAGCCTCTTGAGTAACTGGGATTACAGGTGTCCACCACCACGCCTAATTTTTAAATTTTTGGTAAAGATGGGGTTTCACCACGTTGGCCAGGCTGGTCTTGAACTCCTGACCTCAAATTATCCGCTGGCCTTGGCCTCCCAAAGTGCTAGGATTACACAGGAGACACGGTGCCCGGCCCGAAATTTCTAAACACTTAACATGTTATCTCAAATTTCCTGGCCTTTTAACTGGGATATTTCTCTTGTATCACAAGGACTTGGTGTGGATTAATATTTTTGCAAGGACTTAAACGCATTATTACACATGTAGTTTTAAAACTCCAACTTCAAAAATTTTTTTAGAGATGGGGTTTCACCATGTTGTCAGGCTGGTCTCGAACTCCTGACCTCAGGTGATCCACTCACCTCAGCCTCCCAAAGTGCTGGGATTACAGGTGTGAGCCACTGCACCCAGCCAAAACTCCACAACTTTTATTTTATTGGAGTCTACCTGCCCAATCCTCCAACTTTAATGTCTTTAGTAACGTAAAAACAAACTTCCTTTTCAGTTGGTCTCTGGTTTATAGTCACCTTTTTTTGTGATGGAGTCTCACTCTGTTGTCCAGGCTGGAGTGAAACGGTGCAATCTCGGCTCACTGCAACCTCCCCCTCCCAGGTTCAAGCAATTCTCCTGCCTCAGCCTCCCGAGTAGTTGGGATTACTGGCATCCACCACCATGCCAGGCTAATTTTTGTATTTTTAGTAGAGACGGGGTTTTGGCATGTTGGTCAGATTGGTCTCAAACTCTTGACCTCAGGTGATTCGCCCACCTCAGCCTCCCAAAGTGCTGGGATTACAGGGATGAGCCACTGCGCCCAGCCTATAGTCACCTTTCTATATTAATAGTCTGAAGATTTTTTAGAGCTTTATGCTATCAATGCTTTGCTAACTCCCAAGGCACTATTCAAGCTTCTTTGGTGCCTTAAGGTCTTATTTAAAAAAAAAAAAAAAAAAAAAATTTGTAGAGATAGTCTCATGCTGCTGTTGCCCAGGCTGGAATGCAGTGCCATGATCATAGGTCACTGCAGCCTTGAAATGCTGGGCTCAAGCAGTCCTCCTGCCTCAGCCTGAGTAGTTGGGACCACAGGTGTCAGCCAACACAACCAGGCTAATTTTTAAATCTTTATAGAGACATTATGTTGCCCAGGCTGATCTTGAAGCCCTAGGTTCAAGTGTTTGTCCTGTGTTGGCCTCCCGAAGTGTCGAGATTACAGGTGTGAGCCACTGCACCCAGCCATGAGGCCTTATTTTAAAGCAAATGCAAGTTCAGATTCTATTATCAGCAAATCACCAATTTTCTGTGATACAATAAATCTAAGGGCAAATGGTTTCCTTATAAAGCTAAATAGAAAGGCTACAATTTCAGGTGAAAAGAATGGGCAGTAACGAAGTCCACTTATAAGGCGGGACTGCTCTGAAGGAGCTAAATAGTTTCCCTTGGACACGCAGAGCCCAACCAACTCAACATTAAAGGGGGCTGTAAACCCACCTGCTTGTTGGCTCTTTTGAGATAGCTACAAGCTATCCTGTAACAGTACTAAGGCTTCCCTTACTCTGGGAATTCTAGGTTCATACATTTAACACCAGGTGGAGGCCTGCCTAGGTTGATCAGTCTGGTGAACATACTGGCTTAATGAATCCCAGTAAGTTACACTTTAACATTATGAAAACACTAAATGTATTCTAAGTATTGCACAATTAAAACAAATTAACTAGAACAATTTACGTAGTTGAGGTGTAGGTGGGGAAGGACGATGAATAGAATTAACACTAAAAACTACCACAAAAATGAAAAGCAATTTAAAAACTAGACAAGTGTATAAAGCAAAAAGTAATAAATTATCTCTAGTATATAAGTCCTGACCAAGTCATCAAATAAGGAAGCACTCCAACAAAAAGCCAGACAATTTACAAATAATCAAAAAAAATGCAAATACTTATGAAAACAAGTTTATGACCTCACTAGTAATCCAATAAGCAAATTATAACAATATTCCTGTGTGGGGGGCGGACAGGGCACAAACTAGCAATTCATAATGGAAGAGGCCTGTTCATACACTGTATATACAGAAAAATAGTCCGATCATTCTGCTAGCTGTCCAGATAAGTTAGGCAATATTTACTAAAAGCCTCAAAAATGTGCTCTCTGGCCCAGTTCAACAATCTATCCAAGAAATGAAGAAATAAGCCTGTGTAATACATCATGCCACTGCCTTAGTAAGAGCTTTTATCTCTAAGTCTTCTGAATTTTGCATATACTGTGCATTTATAATTTGAGAAAAACAACAACCCCCAACAAAATCTTCTGAAAAAAAGTGCTATTGGATGTAGGCAGAAACAATTTTCAATAAAAATAAAAATAAAAAGTCTGAAAAACAGTATTCCACAAATGTTAATTTGGCTCTGTTAATTCTATCCCACTCCCAATTTAAAGCTAGAAGCAAAACTATGAACCCCACAAAATGGCAAGGACAACTGCTAAGCACAGACCAACTTGGGCAACAAATGAACAAAAGATCTTTTGGAAACATGTAGGTTATTAAATAATTTATTGTACTGCATTTACAAAGAAAACAGACAATGCACTCAGTAGAAAGAATAAAAATGTATTCAGGGCTTTATTTTTAACTGACAGCAAATAGAAATCCTTTAGTGAGATCATGGCAATCTGACAGTGTTATAATTAAGCTCAATAACGGTACATGGGGTACTTGGAAGATCAAGTTCTACAGCTGCCTATTTCCACATCTTTCAGATCTGTCTGGCTCCTTAAATAGGGGGAAAAGCCCTTATTTGGTGGAGGAGCATTTCCAAAATGAAGTTATAGGTTCTCTCTCTTTATTAAAATTTACTGTCACATCAACTGTTATAGGGCCTGTTGTGTGGTTTTTATTTCACCTTAATATCATCACCAGAATTCCTGTAATTCCACAATTGTGATTTTACAATGTAGAAGAGAATTCAGTTCTAGTCTATTGCTTTAGATGTAAAAACAGCTGAAAACCCAAAGTGGATTAGAATTGCTGAAGGATTTCCCTGCCGTTGTTTGATACAATCTATTCTCTTGATTCTTGAAAGGTGCATAGAAAGCCCAACTTAAAATTCTTTCTACAGGAACATGTCTGATTTTAGGAGTACCCAATGAAGGATCCGATGAATGGCTGGCCAGTTACTCAGAGTGATATGTTTATGAGTTAAATGGATTGCATAACGGCACCACTTTTCCTTTGTCACTGTTGGTGGATAAATGACAAAGCAGATTCCAATCTCCTGTATGGAAAGGTGGTTACCCAACAGTCTCACTGGTAGCTTGTTAGTAGTAGAGCCAAGTTGCACCTCTGTGGCTTTCTGTGAATTCCAGTCCTATAGCCGCTTCAAGAATGCTGCAGTTGGCCGGGTGTAGCGGCTCACGCCTGTAATCCAAGCACTTTGGAGGCGAAGGCGGGCGGATCACCTGAGGGCGGGAGTTCAAGACCTGCCTGATCAACATGGTGAAACCCCGTCTTTATATATTAAAAAAAAAGAAAAAAAAAAAAAAAAGAATGCTGTAATCTCCAAGGCCCACTTGGTCCATGCTCAAGAAGTGGCTGTGACCCCAGTCCTGCCCCTCTTTTTCTCTTCAATATTACTGGAGGAATATGTAATATCTAGGTCAAGTCTAGGAGAGGCTCATCCTAAAAAAAAAAATTGCAAAGTCTTTCCTCATTTAAAACAAAAAAGCCTCAAGTACATCTCAATCATGTCAAAATTATGGTTAAAAACTGACATTACACAGGGAAATAGCAGCAGAGAATGGCTAATCTTAAAAAATCAACCAACCAAAAAACCAAACCAACAGAAAATAGTGCCATCCCACCCTTCCCTTGGTTCTTTCGTTTGGGGTTAAAGACCCTGAGCCTCTGAGAAAATGAGAAAGGCAAAGCCACAGAGGAAAACCTTGCCAGAATTTTGGGCAAGGTAAAGAAAAGGCTGTACATGAGAGCAGGGGACTGTTTGGAAAAGAATCAGAATCTCAAGATCTATTTTTCTTAAATGGGAAAGCCCTGAAACCTAGATCTCCATTCTACAGTCATCCTGATCCTTTAGTTATGGGGCAATAAACTCAAGTGAAAAGAGTAAAGTGCCAGCCACGGATACAAAAACAAAAAATAAAACAGTCAATCAAAATAACTCTGGTCTTAGGGTAATAGAAGACATATCGGAAAGGACTGCTTATAGAACACCTGAGGTTCTCCAGAAATTACTATTCAATGGTTCAGTTTTTGTTTACATTAAAAATCAGACTGAAGATTCAAAGATCTTAACTATTAAAGGATGAAAGGAATTTGACAGTGCTTTGAACAGTGATAAAATGGTACCCAAATTTGGTGTTCATACAGCTAATTAAAAAAGACAGTTTAAAAGTTGCAGGAAAAAATGTGAACATAGGGAACAGAAACAGTCCAGGAAGATGATGCAGCCTGGATACAGCAAGTTTAATGTCTCTGCTGTACACACGATCAACACCCTTTTCCCTCCTCATCCTTATGCTGGCAATAGGATATGCACTAGAAAATTTGACTCTTAGAGTCAGTGAATAAAAGGATGGGCTCATACAACTTCATAGCTCTTTTCAAAAAGGATGATTATAACTTAAAGGGTGTCCTAATGGGAAGGAAAGGTACAGGGCAAGAGGCTGTTTCACATTTTAGTCCATTAGTCTTTGGCAGAGCCCAACCAAGGCCAAATTCACCTAGGATGCCCAATGGCTGTGGGGATCTCCACAGGGTCAAGTAAGCAAACCCAAATGAACATGTTGGATTAAAAAAAAAATCTAGAAACTCTTGAAGGAAGAGCTTCACCCTGAAAAGGGAAGAGGAAAATGCTTGGAGGGGAAGGGCAGAGGGTCAGCATGTGATCTCTGCTGTGGTGCTGGGCAGGGGCTTAGGAGTTAAGCCAAGGGTGCCGGAGACACTCGGCGGCAGTGGCTCTCTTCTCAGGGATCAGCTCCAACATGGGCAGTAAGAAATCCGTGAAGCCAGCTGCCTCTTCCTGAGACCACTCATACTTCTCCACTAGAACCTCAAAAAGGCCCCAAGGTTTCAGCTTCGTGATGTGTTTCAGGTCACCTGCAGTGAAGACAGTATAAAAAAGCCACTGACCAACACAGACAAATGACAAGATCCTCTTGTGGAAATCCAGGCACTAATCCATGTAGTCTATGAAGAATCAAAATTTGCAGTCAGAATATAATCCGAGCTTCACAAAGTATTTCTTTTCTGACATATGCCTCAGAAAGAAGTGCCTTTACTTTTCATAAGGCTCTAAAAATTTAAGGTAATTTGTTTTCTCCCCTATTCTAGAATTTTTTTAGTCCCAGTCAAACTAGGTATGACAATCAGGAACTAGGTATTTACTAAAATAAACATGAAATGTCTATATCTTCAACATGGTCTCATACGGTGTGCAGAGGCACTCTAGCACCATACATTGAGAATAATTTGCTTATACTTTTTTGTGTGTTATGTGCTCAATACTTCAGTAAATGTTGCTTCATGGTGAGACAGTAATTTAAAAATAAAATACCATGTCAAGCATGGATAAAAGCAACAAAACAGAAAACCCAAATCCTATACAGCTTTCAGATACAACAGCTTCATATACTCTATACCAGGGGTCCCCAACTCTACACCCATACCCCCTGCAATACCAGTCTGCAGTCCGCCAGGTCCGCACAGCAGAGGTGAGTGGTGGGCAAGCGAATATTAGCGCATGAGTTCTGCCTCCTGTCAGATCAGTGGCTATGTTAGATTCTCGTAGGAGCGTGACTCCTACTGTGACCTGCACATGTGAGGGATCTACGTTGCATGCTTCGTAAACGAACCTAATGCGTGACAATCTGAGGTGACACAACTTTATCCCAAAACCATGCCCCACCCCCCATCCGACACTGTCCATGGAAAAATTGTCTTCCACAAAACCACTCCCTGGTGCCAAAAAGATTGGGGACCACTACTCTACACTATACTGGAATATCAACCTCATTGTTTCTCTGAAGTGACAAATTTTTACAAGACAGTCAATTATGAATGGCTAAGGTAAATGCTGCTTTTAAACTTTTAAGATGCCCAGGCACATTGGCTCACGCCTGTAATTCCAGCACACTGAGAGGCTGAGGTGGGTGGATCACTTGAGCTCAGGAGTTCAAGAACAGCCTGGGCTACATAGTGAAAGCCTGTCTCTACCAAAAATACAAAAAAATTAGCTGTGTGTGGTGGCACGTGCCTGTGGTCCCAGCTACTTGGGAGGCTGAGGCAGAAGGATCATTTGAACCTGGGAGGTGGAAGTCGCAGTGAGCCAAGATCACGCCACTGCACTCCAGCCTAGGTGACAGAGTGACACCTGCCTCAAAAAAATAATTTTTTTAAAAATAAAAATTTTAAGTCTCTTCTGTGAGCAGTGAGGGCCTATTTGATTACCTACCCGTTACACACATGCCTTAATCTGACTACATACAAGGAGGAACTCTTATGAAACATTTTGCAATTTTCCCACCTAAAAAGAGGTTTAAGAAAGAGTAATGTGGCCAGGCATGGTGTCTCACACCTGTTAATCTGAGCACTTTGGGGGGCTGAGGCAGGTGGATCACTTTAGGTCAGGAGTTCGAGACCAGCCTGCCGACATGGCGAAACTCCACCTCTACTAAAAATATAAAAATTAGCTGGGCGTGGTGGCACATGCCTGTAAGCCCAACTACTTGTGAGGCCGAGGCAGGAGAATTGCTTGAATTGGGTAGGCAGAGGTTGCAGTGAGCCAAGATGGTGCCTCTGCACTCCAGCCTAGGCAACAAAGCAAGACTACATTTAAAAAAAAAAAAGAAAAGAAAAGAAAGAAAGGGTAGTTTCTGAGGATGGCTCCTGTCAAGGATTGAGAAAAGTCATTTTTTTTTAGCACTTCTGTAGAAGTTGTGAGGAAAAAGGGAACCATGGCACAATGGGGATTAAAAAAAAAAAAAAAACCAGGCTGTTTGCTTCTAGATCAGGTTTTCACATTTCAGGGTTTTTTTTTTGCAATGCATAAGAAATATATTATTGGCTGGGCGTGGTGGCTCACGCCTGTAATCCCAGCACTTTGGGAGGCTGACGTGGGCAGATCATGGGGTCAGGAGACGGAGATCATCTGGGCTAACATGGTGAAACCTCATCTCTACTAAAAATACAAAAAATTAGCTGGGGCATGGTGACGTGCGCCTGTAGTCCCAGCTACTTGGAAGGCTGAGTCAGGAGAACTGCTAGAACCCGGGAGATGGAGGTTGCCGTGAGCCGAGATTGTGCCACTGCACTGGAGCCTGGGCTACAGAGCGAGACTCCATCTCAAATATATCAAGCCAAATATGGGAAGTTTTGTTTTTTGTTTCTTTTTAATAACAAATACATAAAACTGAAGTGTAAAGTTCATTTGCGTGACTAATGTACTTTGAGTGACTGTGTTAGGTGTCACTGGGATGAGTGGGATGTAGTTCCTGCCCTTATTATGTAAGAAGTTTAAATTACCTGCCCTTTGGTAGAGGCAGTTCTTAGACCAAATGCCAGCAAAAAATGTGCCCATTTTTCAGAAGTGCTATAGAAGTAATCAACCACCTTTGTGCAGGCACTATACATATTAAATCATTTAGTAAGAAGTATACATTATTATCCTTATTAAGAAATCAGCAAACTAAGGCACAGTTAGATCCTGTCAAAGGTCACATGGCTAGTGGAGTAGCCAGGGTTTGAGAGTCTGGTTCCAGTCTCTGCTCATTTTTTTTCCTAAGACAGGGTCTTGTTCTGATGCCCATGCTGGAGTACAGTAGCACAGTCATGGCTCACTGCAGCCTGGGCCTCCCAAGCTCAGGTGATCCTCCCACCCAAGCCTTCGGAGTAACTGGGACCACAGGTGTGTGTCGCTATGTCCAGCTAATTAAAAACAAATTTTTTTTTGTAAAGAGGGGTTTTTCCTATGTTACTGGTCTTAAACTCCTGGACTCAAGGATCCTCCTGCCTTGGACTCCCAAAGTGTTGGGATTACAGGCGTGAGCCACCGTGCCCGGTCCCAGCCTCTCCTCTTGACCACTTTTTTACCTCTGTGCTAAGTCACAGGTTAGCATTCAAGGCAGGCCCATCATTCTGTAGGACATTGGGAACATGTGCTTACCTCTTCATTTTAAAATATTTCTGTCCCCTTAATGTCTGGGAACACATTTATTTTACCTTTTTTGGTGAAAAATTCCTTGGAATATTTTCCTGCCACAATGAGCTTGCGAGGCACCTTCCCCAGAAGTTCTATGATCAATGCAATGTGATCTGTATATTTCAAACATTTCAAGAGGAGAAAAAAAAGATACGTAACAAGAGTAACAAATGCAGCTCTAGAAAATAGCAGAAAGAGTAGCATGCACACCTCTCTGTAAAGCATTTCAGGCTTGCTTTCTATCCTAAATGGGAAGAGGAGGATTCTATCCATCTAATGGAGAATCCACAAAGTCAAATTTTTGTGGATTCAGTGATAACTAAAAAAAAATCTTGGTGTGAATGCTCTGCTTCCTGAAGTCTCCCTGGGTCCTCGATTAAAATTCATGTAATACCTCTGCGATTGAAGAAGTCCTGTGAATATTTCCCACTGAGGGCAAAGCATCTTGGAATTCTGCCTATCAGCTCTATAATGTGCACAATGTGCTCTAAAATAGAAGGGTAAGAAGAACAGATCAAGGACAAGCTGTAAAAGAAGTTTTTCTATGAATAGCTTTTTCAAGGACTAGCTGTTTAAAAGTATCTACAAATAACACCAAGGATACTGAAGGGAAGACTGACTGGGAAGGCCAAGAATTATTTCAGGTGGTTGGTCACCCGATAGTACTTGGCAAGTCCCCTTCTGGATTTTGGAGGCTTATCTTCATCTTTACTTCTATTTTGTCTCTCTATCTAGGTTCAGGTAGGTTCTTTAGGTTAGATTAAAATAACTGTCCTAATATGTGTTAGGCATTCTAGAACTATTATTTGTGATCATTCTGTCTCAGCCTCCCCAGTGGCTGGGACTTCAGGCATATGCCACCACAGCCGGCGGACTCAAACATTTTTTTGTAGGCCAGGCACAGTGGCTCATTCCTGTAATCCCAGCACTCTGGGAGGCCGAGGCAGGTGGATAACCTGAGGTCGGGAGTTCAAGACCAGCTTGACCAACATGGAGAAACCCGTCTCTACTTAAAAAAAAAAAAAAAAAAAAAAAAACAAAAATTAGCTGGGCATGGTAGCGCATGCCTGTAATCCCAGCTACCTGGGAGGTTGAGGCACGAGAATCGCTTGAACCTGGAAGGCAGAAATTGCGGTGAGCCAAGATCACGCCACTGCACTCCAGCCTGGGCAACAAGAGCAAAAAAAAAAAAAATTTTTTTTCTTTTTTTTAAAGAGATGAGGTCTTGGCATACTGCCAAGCTGGTCTCAAACTCCTAGGCTCAAGCAAACCTCCTGCCTTGACCTGCCAAAGTGTTGGGATTACAGGCCTAAGCCACCACCTGGCTGATACCCTATTTTAAAGATGAGAAAATGGAACTTCAAAAAGCATGAGTGGCCTAACTTGAAACTTCAGGGCTAATATGAGCTGCAACTCAAATGAAAACCAATTATCTTATGTCTTGTCTAAAACTTTCTTTTCTAAACTCACTTCTTAAAAATAAAAATTAGCACAAACATTTTAAAGTATAGCTACTTGATGATCTGTGGGCCACTAAAATATCCAAGTAATATAGTGACTTATAACCATCACAGTATGAATGTGGACCATGAGCACCACCAGGGAGATGTGCAATCTCTTAGCCAGGAGGTGAGTGTGAGTCTGGGACCAACCAGTACACACATCTCAGGTAGATCTACTGCTTTTTTTTTTTTTTTTTTTTAACTCTGCANTTTTTGAGACAGAGTGTCACTCTCAACTCAGGCTGGAGTGCAGTGGCATGATCTTGGCTCAATGCAACCTCCGCCTCCTGGGTTCCAGTGATTCTTGTGTCTCAGCCTCCCGAGTAGCTGGGATTACAGGCGCACATCAACATGCCCAGCTAATTTTTGTATTTTCAGTAAAGACAGGATTTTACCATGTTGGCCAGAGATCTGCCTGCCTCAGCCTCCCAAAATGCTGGGATTACTGGCATCAGCTACCGTGCCTGGCCTGTAATTTTTGTGGAGATGGGGTTTTGCCATGTTGCCCAGGCTGGTCTCAAACTCCTGAGCTCAAGCGATCCACCCACCTCAGCCTCCCAAAGTGCTAGGATTATAGGCATAACCATCACACCCAGGCAGAACATAAAAGTTTTTTTAAAAAATGATGGTTCCTGGCCAGAAAACAAGCTTTATTAAATACTTTCATCCTGTAAGTTATAGAATCATGAAGGGTTAAACTTCCAGTTATGTATCTTATAGGGGAAATAACATGCTGGAGACATCCCTATTATCTGGGAATTTGTGAAGGTTTCAGGTTATCTCTTTCTCATGTAAAGGAGTTAGTGCTGCCATTTAAAGAGGACTTCAACCCTACAACCTTTGAGTGGTTTTGACTGAATTTATGGTTTGGTAACAAGTACCTGCATGTGTTTTTACCATTAACAACAACCAAAATCAGAATACCAACAAAAAACTTAGACTATAGTTTCTCTTATAAACTATAAGAGAACTTCTTAAAGTTCTTTTTTTTTCCTGAGATGGAGTTTCACTCTTGCTGCCCAGGCTGGAGTGTAACAAGTGTAACAAACTATGCATACACTAGTCACAGGGTAAGCGTCTGCTTGTTCCTGCTCTTATAGGCCAAACTGCAGTAGAACAGCATGGCGGGGAGGTGCTGATGTTTGACCTAATAGTATTAACTGGTATAGGATGCAATAAATTAGAATCTAAATTATCTAGCAAAGATGGTTTTTCCTTGTCCCCTTATTTGGGACTCTGCATATACATTAAAATTTTCAGGTTTAGTAGCATAAGGTACTACTAAATATAATTCTAGCCACTATGTGTTCTGTACGATACACTAACATGGAGTACCTTGGGAAATAAAGAGGAAACAAAATTACCCTCCCAAACAAATATAGTAGGTAGTTTCTTTATTTTATTTTTGACATGGAGTCTTGCCCTGTCGTCCAGGCTGGAGTGCAATGGCACTATCTTGGCTCACTTATTCTCCTGCCTCAGACTCCAGAGTAGCTGGGATTACAGGTGCGTGCCACCATGCCTGGCTAATTTTTTGTATCTTTAGTAGAGACGGGGTTTCACCACATTGGCCAGGCTGGTTTTGAACTCCTGACCTCGTGATATGCCCGCCTCAGCCTCCCAAAGTGTTGGGATTACAGGCGTGAGCCACTGTGCCTGGTCATACATAATAGGCCTATAATCCTAACTACTATAAGCCTATAACCCCAAACCTATAACCCAGAAAAATAGCAAGCAGAGAATAGGTACAATCAAGTAGTAATTGTAGTATCCTCTAACATGGGGCTTATATACACAAAGCATGTCCAAACTGTACCTAAATAGGCACTCATGAGAATTAGACAGCATAGCATTTTCCAAATGGTATTCATTAGGGATATTAGCAAGCCCTACTAACATTACCTATTAAAATCCCAGAAGACCACATTCTGAGAAACAAAGAGCACTCGGTTCCATAGAGCATGAAATCTGAGTTCCCAAAGGCTCAAGGAAAGTACAAAAAGGAACACGTTCTGTACACTGGGAGAGTAGATGCTGTAGTGATCTCAAAATAATCCTCATTAATCCTACAAATAAAACATAAGCTATCTCAACTGTGTAAAACATTTTCTTGGTTATTAACCCATTTAGTTATCTGGATGTCACCATGATAGAAAAATCAGACACATACAGTTGTCTGCTTCCACAGTCTCTTAGACAGTAACTGGCAGCTTGGGCTTTTCCTACTGGCTACAAAATGTAAATCCATTCTACTTTTGTTTTAAAACGGAATTCAAACAAACAAAAACAGTTTTATACCCAGAAAAGAGAATGGGGGAATAACAGGCTAGAGACATCCATATTATAAATTCTGCTAAATGTTGGCAGAATTTATAGAAATAGGATATAGTCTGACCTATAAATAAATTTAGAGGCATAATTGAGCAACAGGTTGATGAGCAGGCAAACTCAAACTTGGTAAAGAATGAACCACTGATACATATACAGAAAGGAAGATAACTAGATGTTGAAGAAAAAATTGTCCAGCACACAGAAGTTTTAGGTTAGCTGTGGCCTTCTGACTCTGACAGAGCTCTTTAGTATATTTCAGAAAATATCTAAAAACCTAATATAAAATGTATTTTATTATTTCTAACTTTTCTGGGATTTATATACGTTTTGCACACTAACAAGACTAAGACTCTTCAGTACTAATAAATTATGTTAGTCAAATGTGGAAAGTGTAAATACCACACACACATCCATGGTTACGGAGACTCACCTTCATCTCGAGTGTACTCTTCCCCTGAGTGAGGTTCAAACAAATAGTCACCTGTGGCCAGTTCAAAGGCCTAAGAAAAAGAGGATAGCATATGAAAGCACAAAAGAAAAGAAGGCCCTTGGAAAGCTTATTGCTATTTGACTCAATATGAATTAACTTTTGTTTCCCTGAAAAAATTTACAGATCATTTTTTAAAAATGCCTAATTCTTACAGCATTCCTTCTATGCCCCTATCTTAATAAAATGGAGAAAACGGCAAAGACTCAGTAAATACTTAAATAGGCACTTATGAAAATTAGATAGCATAGCATTTTCCAAATGGTATTCATTAGGAATATTAGAAATCCTATGTGGTTATTTCATGCCAAAACCTCCCCACCCTAAACCCGAGCAATTCAGCCCTCTTGAGTTTCTCTTTTTTGGCCAGAAAGGAGCACACCTGGATATTAAGGTAATTCCAAGTTATTATTTATGAGAAGAACAGTTCTTACATTATAATCACACATGGCTAGAAACTGAGATTCTGTACCAAACAAAAAAATTCAGACGTCTACTTATGACTCTTGAGTGTTTGACAAGTACATCCTTTGCATGGGAAGTACTCCCTAAACTGTCCCAGATGGAGAGTTCCCGATTCCTAGGTCTTCAGAACATCAGCAGATTAAGTGTAAAGGGAGTCAAGAGCCACTCTAGCCTAGGTGACTGGCATTCTCCAATCATGAAAAGAAAAGCCAGTCTCCTGTAATAGAACCTCTTACAGTGTTTGAGAGTGTCTTAGGAAATGATATCCTTGGGAATAAGTGCCATGCAGCATGAAAAGATAATGTCAGGGTAATGGGGGGGAGAGGTACATAAATTCTCACTGATTACAAGTAGAGTCTCAAAAATCAATACAACAGTTTTTAAAAATGACCATATTGATAGGGAAGCACAGTTACAAAGTAAGTGCTAGTCACAGGTCGATTTTGATTCATCAATGGTACTAAGTAGCCCAAACAACCTTAAGAACTGTAGAGTCCAGGACTTAGTTGGGGCATGTTCTTTTTTTTTTCTTCTTAGCTCTTGGCATCAAGATGATCTTGTTGCACATATTCTCAATTTAGACCCAAGTTTAAGTCTTGGTGGCTCACCAGTGTCAGTTTCTGCAATTTCATGACAGAACAGCCTTTCTCAAAACGGTACTGCCACCCAGAGGGAGACCACAAAACCAAAAGTTTCAGGATAGGTTAGGAATCAAGTACTATCTCTCAATGTCAGCAGTGCTATGGCTCCTTGCTAGGCATAGCTTGTTTTACATTTCATTCGTTTATTATGAAACTGAACCACAATGACAGAGCAGATACTTGTTCTACCCTTAGTTATCCAAAGGTTTATAGTCCCAACAACACAGAAACAGATGTGATTCTTATTCACCAAAACTTGTTAATCATTCCTGACACCAGTATTTTTTTTTTTTTTTAATCTCATGGTCTCATATATAGTATAGAGTTCAGTAAAGATACTGAAATTAAAGTTAAAAAATAAAGAGCCAGGTATGGCAGTGCTGCATGCCTGTGGTCCCAGCTTTTCGGGAGGCCACTGAAATATTCTTCAGTGCCAAAAAGAAATGAGTTATAGCCGGGCGTGGTGGCTCACCCCTGTAATACAAGTACTTTGGAGGCCAAGACGGGCGGATCACCTGAGGGGAGTTCAAGACCAGCCTGACCAACACGGTGAAACCCCGTCTTTATTTAAAAAAAAAAAAAAGAAAAGAAATGAGCCATTAAGCCACAAAGACATGGAGGAACCTTAAATGCATATTACTAAGTGAAAGAAGCCAATCTAAAAAGGCTACATACTGTATGATTCCAGCTACTTGACATTATGGAGACAATAAAAATATCAGTGGTTGCCAGGGTGTGGGGGAAGGAAGGGATTAATAGGCAGGGCACAGAGGAGTTTTAGAGCAGTGAAACTATACTGTATATAATAGTGAAGGATACATTTGCCAGAACTCATAATAAAGCAAAATATAAAACTATGGACTTTGAGTAATAGTGATGGGTCAATGTAGGTTCACTGTTTGCAACAAACGTATCACTCTGGAGCAGATCAGCAGTGTCCAGGGAGGCTCTGTGTGTGGGGAGCAGATAAAACTTCTTTGTACTTTTTGTACAATTTTGCTGTGAACCTAAAACCGCTAAAAAAGATAGTTTATTAAGAAACAATCCAAAATAAAACCAGTGTACCATCCTTACCAGAGCATTTAAAAGGCAGCCAAACAGAAAAGGAGGAAGTACAAATGTCAGTTAGCTGATGACATAACTTTTTTTTTTAATTTTTTTTGGCAAGACAGAGTCTTGCTCAGTCATCCAGGATGGAGTGCAGTGGCACAATCAAAGCTTGCAGTCACCTCAACTCCTGGGCTCAAGTGATCCTCCTGCCTCATCCTCCGAAGTAGCTGAAACTACAGGTGTGTGCCACCACACCTGGCTAATTTTTTCATTTCTTTTGTCAGAAATGGGGTCTTACTATGTTGTCCAGGCTGGTATCGAACTCCTGAGCACCAGTGATCCTCCTGCCTCAGCTTTCCAAAGTGCTGGGATTATAGGCATAAGCCATCAAGCCTGGCCTGACATGATCTTATATATAGAAAACCCTAAAGACTCCACCAAAACCCCATTAGAACTATAAACAAACACAGTAAAGTTGCATGATACAAAATCAACACACAAAAATTAGTAGCATTTCTGTAAACAACTATCTGAAAAATAAATCAAGAGAACAATCCCATTTACAATAACTACAAAAATAATACTTAGAAACATATTTAACCATGAGGTAAAGAACTGTACATTGAAAACTATAAAATGCTGATAAAAGAAATTGAAGACAAAAATGAAAATACATCCTATGTTCATTGGTTGGAAGTTTTTTTTTTTTTTTGAGACAGTTTCGCTCTTGTTACCCAGGCTGGAGTGCAATGGCGTGGTCTCGGCTCACCGCAACCTCCGCCTCCTGGGCTCAGGCAATTCTCCTGCCTCAGCCTCCTGAGTAGCTGGGATTACAGGCACGCACCACCATGCCCAGCTAATGTTTTGTATTTTTAGTAGAGACGGGGTTTCACCATGTTGACTAGGATGGTCTCGATCTCTTGACCTCGTGATCCAGTTGCCTCGGCCTCCCAACGTGCTGGGATTACAGGCTTGAGCCACCGCGCCCGACTGGAAGATTTATTTTTATTTTTTGAGACAAGGTCTTGCTCTGTGAGCCAGGCTGTACTGTAGTGGTGCAATCTTGGCTTATTGTAATCTCTGCCTCCCAGCCTCAGGTGATTCTCCCACCTCAGCCTCCCAAGTAGCTGGGACTACAGGCATGTACCACCAAGCTTGGCTAATTTTAAAATTTTTTTGTAGACATGGGATTTTGCCATGTTGCCTAGGCTAGTCTCATGTAATCCATCTGCCTTGGCCTCCCAAAGTGCTGGGACTACAGGTGTGAGACACTGTGCCCAGCATTACTATTGTTAAAATGTCTTATACTACTCAAAGTGATCTATCAGATTCAATGCAATCCCTATCACAATTCCAGTATTATTTTTCACATAAAAGAAAAAAAAAATCCTAAAATTCATATGGAATCACATCTAAATTTATTATATCACAAATAGCCAAGGCAATCATGAGCACAAAGAACACAGCTAGGCTGGGTATGATGGCTCATGCCTGTAATCCCAGCACTTTGGGAGGCTGAGGCGGGCGGATCACTGGAGCCCAGGAGCTCAAGACCAGCCTGGGCAACATACGGAGATCCCATTTCTATAAAAAATATAAAAAGTAGCTGGGCGTAGTGGGGCACATCTGTAGTCCCACTACTTGGGAGGCTGAGGTGGGAGGATCTCTCGAGCCCAGGAGGTGGAGGCTACAAAGAGCCATGATTGTGCCACTGCACTCCAGACTGAATGACAGAATGAGAGACCCTGTCTCAAAACAAGAATAAAGCTGGAGGCATCACACCACCTGATTTCAAAGTATACTATAAAGCTATAGTAATTAAGACAGCATGGTCCTGGCCAAAAAAGTAGATGCATAGACCAAAGGAACAATAGGGAGAGCCCAGAAATGAACGCACACATGTATGATCCATTGATCTTTGACAAAAATGCCAAGAATACAGAATGGGAAAAGGACAGTCTCTTCAATAAATGGTGTTGGAAAAACTGGATATAAAAAAAATGAAAATGGACCTTCATCTCACTCCATATACAAAAATCAAAATGGATGAAAGATTTAACATAAGGCCTGAAACTGGAAAACTACTAGAAGAAAACACAGGGGGAAGCCGACATGACACTGGTCTGAGCAATGATTTTTTTGGATTTGACCCCAAAAGCCCAGGGAGCAAAAGCAAATATAGACAAATGGGATAACACCAAACAAAAAAGCTTCTGTACTTTAGAAGGACATTCAAAGGCCAGAGAAGAAGACAATCTCATCCTGTCAGTTATGGTCCTACTTGCCCTGATTCCAATGTTTGGAGACTGTTAATTCCTAATGTTCTTCACAGATATGAAGAACATTTCCCCCCCCCCCCCCCCACTTTTTTTGAGATGGAGTCTTGTTCTGTTGTCCAGACTGGAGTGCAATGGTGCAATCTCAGCTCACTGCAGCCTCTGCCTCCCAGGTTCAGGTTCAAGTGATTCCTGTGCCTCAGCCTCCCAAGTAGCGGAGATTACAGGCATGTGCCACCACGGCCAGCTAAATTTTTTGAATTTTTAGTAGAGACAGGGTTTCTCCATGTTGGCCAGGCTGGTCTCAAACTCCTGGCCTCCAGTGATCTGCCTGCCTCAGCCTCCCAAAGTGCTGGAATTACAGATATAAGCTACCATGCCTACGCCCCATTTCCCTCTTTATAACTGCTCTTTTAACTATTCCTCAATCATCAGTGTGGTAGGCAATCTCAATTTGTTCATCTCATTACCTCTCAGAGAGGGTCCTAATCTTTCCATCAATTAATTACATTGCTTGCAGGATAATCTACCTCTTCAGGCACTTCTGATATTCCAGAATTTTTGCTCTGTGATCAAATTAAATCAACATTTGGTTTTCTATGTTGACTGGCAAAATAACATTTGAGGAACAAATTGCTCAATATTCTTCCATTCCTTGGTCAAGATTCTGACATGTGAGTGGGTCCAGAACTATAAGGCAAGATTAATTACCCCTTTATCTTTCAGCCTTACCTCTTAAGCCTGACATTAGAAATACTATATTAAACACCAAGCAGGATCTACTGCCCCCAAACAAAATAGGAATGTGGAATAAGAAAAAGAAACCAGGGTCCTCATTTTTTTTTTTTTTTACAATAAACAACTAATCCACTACTAAAAATGACGTTAGCAAATCTATTAACTAGCTATACTTTATAGCTGGTGGCATCTCTATCATTTATGATTTTCTATAGCAAATCAACTCAAATCAAATTCCTCAAAATACAAAACTTTAAAGCATGACAAGAAAGAAGCCTGAGATTTTATTTCAATATTCTTTTTGTGCAACAATATTAAAACCTTACTTCAGACAGTCCACCCGCTTTAAAGACCAATGATATGCCACAACAAAGTGCTTTATAAGGGTATTATCTCTATTAACTTTGAAGACAAAGCTTTTCAGGAATGTAGATAGCAAGAAATCTATGACTTAAAACAGGTTGGAATTGTTATCCATCCTCTTTTTTAAGTTTTTCCCAGAGTTGCCTGTGAATATTAAAATGTTAATTAAAATGAGCACAATATGTTTCTGTTCATTCATTAGGGAGTCTATATATATTTATTAAACACTACTGAACAATAAAGAAATTGGTCTATGTCCTTGTTTCCTGGGGGGAAGTCTCTAAACCTTGGATTTTCCAAGTGCTAGGTGTCTTTATTCAGGGTGGGTCTCTTGGACCATATCTAAGTTTATATTAACAAAGTGACTCACGTTGGGGCTCTATATAGTTGTTTTTTTTTTTTTTTTTCTTTTGAGATGGAGTTTCATTCTTGTTGCTCAGGCTGGAGTGCAATGGCACAATCTTGGTTCACTGCAACCTCTGCCTCCCAGGTTCAAGTGATTCTCCTGCCTCATCTTTCCAAGTAGCTGGGATTATAGGCATGTACCACCATGTCTGGCTAATTTTGTATTTTTAGTAGAGACAGGATTTCATCATGTTGTTTAGGCTGGTCTCGAACTCCTGACCTCAAGTGATCCACCTGCCTCAGCCTCCCAAAGTGCTGGGATTACAGGTGTGAGCCATCGAGGCCAGCCCCTATATAGTTTTAAGATGATGGCTGGACATACGGGAAAGACCAACCACATGATCAGAGGATTGGGGCTTTCCAATTCCCCAACCTCCAGGGAACAGAGGGGACGCTTGAAGACTGAGCTCAATCACATGGCCAATGATTCAATAAATACCTAATTAATGAAATCTCAATAAAACTTTGGACACCTGAAGCTTGGGTGAGTGTCCCTTGTTAGTGACACACATCAATGTGCCAGGAGGGTGAAAAGTCCTGAGGACACAGAAGCTTCACATTTAGTACTCTCAGACTATGTGTCTTGATTTGTGTTGTTGATAATAAAACTACAGCAAGCTTAGCACTTGCTGAGGGGGTAATGCAAACCCTTCAATTTGTAGCCAGTTGATTATAAGTACAGGTGGCTTGTGGACCCTAAGGCTTGTGGTTAGTGTCTAAAGTGAGGGCAGTCTTGTGGGGAACCATGCTTTTAACCTATGAAGTCTGCAATAACTCTGGGTAGTTAGCATCGAAATTACATTGTAAGCATCCACTCAAAATGTGTCAGGCAATGAATCCACACAGTTATACCTAACAGACGTGATTCCTGACAGCATGGGGCTTACAAGATGGTAGAAGAGAAACAAGTAAACACACATGATTAGAAATTGTGATGATTAAAGATCTTAAGGAGTATAATACATTTTAAGAAACAATGTACACATTCCTACGTGAGGCAATTAGTAGGAAATTATTTATTATCAAATCTGACCACTGGAATAGCTGCTTGCCAGGGATAAAACAGCAATTTATGAATCTATGAATGATCGGGCTTCACATCTTGAGCTGCAAAAATGTCTGAGGAGATGCTGAACTGTACAAAATGAAGCAGTTTTCAGGGGTTTCTTTGGTCTGAAAAATAGATGAGTGCTAAAAATGCAAAGACACTTGTAATCTCCTAATCAAAACCAACAACACCTCTTAGTAGTTGTTTTAATTATTTTCCCCTCAACAATCTGTAGTAAAAAACATTTGGTTCCTTCACCTAACAGGAACTTGGCAGTAACCAAATAAATGCCAGAAAGGTTTTTGAATTTGTACCTCTCTAGACATAGAATTTAGAATACCTATGATAAATTACCTGTGTTACATTCTTTTCTGCTAGTTAACTTGCTGGTTTACTGAAATTAGCAAACAGGGTAACATATGTACCACTTAACAAGTGAAAGCCAAGGAGAAAAAACGTTACCATGCATGCCGTGCTCCAAATGTCAGCAGGGGTATTATAGCCAGATCCTATTAGAACTTCCAAGGAACGATACTGCCTTGTTTGAATATCTTCAGTGAAATGTTTGTGCTGAGAAAATGAAGGAAACAGTATTTTAAACTTCATTCTAAAAAGTAACAAGTCAAGACTGCTTAATAATGGAGATGAAAATAAATTCTCTGAAGTTTTTCCCAAATCAAAGTTCTCACTTTATTTCTTGAATAGCATTTTTAGGCTATTAGCTCCTTGCCTTACACACAGCTACTCGAAATTATTCTTGCAAACAAATGAGCCTAAACTTAATAAAGATACACAGGTTTAGGAAACAACAACAGCTTTTTTCTTTTTGAAAATAGTGTTGGGCTGGGCGCGGTGGCTCACACCTATAATCCTAGCACTTTGGGAGGCCAAGGCGGGTGGACTGCCTGAGCTCAGGAGTGCGAGACCAGCCTGGGCAACATGGTGAAACCCAGTCTCTACTAAAATACAAAATAAATTAGCCGGGTATGGTGGCATGCACCTGTAGTCTCAGCTACTCGGGAGGCTGAGGCAGGAGAATTGCTTGAACCCAGGAGGTGGAAGTTGCAGTGAGCCGAGATCATGCCAACTGCACTCCAGTCTGGGTGACAGAACGAGACTCTGTCTCTATTTAAAAAAAAAAAAAAAAAAGTGTTAGTAGAGATGGAGATGGTATCTCGCTATGTTGCCCATGCTGGACTCGAACTCCTGGGCTCAAGTGATCTACCTGCCTTGGCCTCCCAAAGTGCTGGGATTACTGGCATGAGCTACCACATCAAGCAATCCAAACTCTTTAACCTAGCAATTAACTATACTTGTCTTTAACAATCATTTTTCTGTGCCTTTACTGGTGATGTTCTACCTAGAGTACACTCTTTGTTCTTGTGGTCAAATTTCATCTAGTATCCTTTGGAGCCCTGGTCTATGCTGGTTTTCTACCTGAAGCTTTCTCTGAGTAATTTCCTCTTTTCACAAATACTGTTCCCTGTTTTTAAATTTCAATAGGATTAGAGAATTGTCTTCCACACTTTCCTGTCACATTTGAATATCTGAATTTTCTTTCCTGTGTATGACTCATACTAAGCTTCTTTTTTCCCTCATTATTCATTTATTTTTTATCATGGAAAATTTCAAATATATACAAAAGTAGAAAGAATAATAAACTCCCATGTCATTATATTATACTAGTGTCACCTAGCAATTACCACTCATTGGCAGTCTATTTTCAACTGTATACCAACCCTGCCACCCACACCAGATTATTTTGAAGTACATACTAGACATTTTATTTCATTCGTAAATATGGCTTTCTGAGAGATCATTCTTTTTAACTATGACAACTTTGTCACCTAAAAAAAAATTAAGATTCAAAACCAATGAATCAGAGTTACAATATTGAAAGTGCACAACAAATCTTTAGTATAAGAGGTGAAAACAGACTGAGTGAGGCATATCACTATGAAATTATCCTACAGACTTCCACTGAAGGAAAAGGTTTCATATAAAGATCAAGAATCGGTCTTTAGCAGCATTATTATTTTTAATAATAGAGCTCTTTAAAAATCATGTAAAATTCTGTTACTAAATGCCAGATGCTGATGTACTAAAGAGATCAAGTGATATCCAATCAGGATCCAACAGGGTGCAACGCCCATGTATTGTTCACCATTGTGTCCTAATGCCTAGGTCAGAGTATGTGCCCATAGTTTGCTGAATGAGTGAATGGGTGAAAAGAATGTAGTCATTTTAAATGCAGAGAGACACTGCTATGGTTTGAATGTTTGTCCCCTTTGAAATTCATACATTTACACTGAAACTTACATTGAAACTTAATACCCAATGTTACTAATACTAAGAGGTGGAACCTCTAAGCCTTTAAGAGGTGACTGAGTCATGAGGTGGGTCTGCCTTCATGAATGGATTAATGGGTTACCACAGGGAGTGAATGAGTTAACAGAGTAGGCTTGCTATAAAAGTTGAAGAGAGATTCACTCTATTGTGGTACAAGCAACAGAAGACTGTACCACTGTAAAGAAAAGTGTACCACACATAGGTAAGAAAGCGTGTATGAAGGTGTTCCAAACGTAAAGGCACAGGAGCCTGAAACGTGGTGTGGGCAGGAAACTGGCAAGCGTTTGATGTTTGCACAGTGTGATATTTGTTAGAGTCAATATATTTCTCTACAATTCATTTGCTAAAATATTTATTGAATACCTCCTATGTACCAGGCACTGTTCTAAGTACTAAACATAGATACAGCAGTAAACCAGAAAAACTTTGTTGGCATATGATATACATTCTAGGGAGAGGCTTATTAAGCAAATAAATATATATAATATTAGATTACGTTAAGTGTTGTGGAGTAAAAAAGGGAGAAAGGAAGAATAAGCATCATCGTATTTACATGAGTGAATATGATAAGGTGTAAGTGTTTGGAAAGTGGTAGTTATTAATTATGTTAGGTGTTCAGGGGACGATCTCCCTAATAAGTGACATTTGGGTAAGGACTTAAAGAAAATGAAGGAGTTCTATGTGAAGAGGATTCCAAGCAGAAGGAAGAGTAAGTTCTCTTTGCTTGGTGGTGTGTGGGCTATGGTAAGGACTCTGGTATTCATTTTGAAGGGAGCCACTGAAAAGTTTAGAGAATATATGACTTGACTTATATTTAAAATGGCTGACTAGACACAGGCAGTATATGCCTCATCCACAGAGAGGAACCAGAACAGTCAGAAGACACCCAAATTTTGAACAGATTGTCTAGGAAAGAATGCTAGGATTCACCAGAGAAGTGATGGGAAGCATCAGAAGAAAGGAAAGGGTTTTAGGAAGCTGGACATGGGGATACAGTAAGACAGAAACCCCCAGCATTCCACACTCTGAAATGGGTTTTACAATCTTGGTTAAAAAGCCCTGGACTAACTAGGGCCTTAGGTCTGACATACAGAACTGCATAAAGATTGGACAGATGTTCTAAAAAGGGAATCCACAGAGAATCCCCACAGGTATCTGAGTCTTAAGTAGCTTCAGCTGGGTGCCATTTTGAGAGCCTTGATACCAGGAATCTGCAGACACAGCTGCAGTCGCTCCACTGCTCCGAGGAAGGAGAGGGGAGACTAGGCACTCTCATCCACTCCTGGGAGGGTCCCTATCACCCTGCCATGGGCTGCTGTTGAGACGAAGATGTGAGTGGACCGCATTCCCCACAGCTTCTTCCCCATGCTGCTTGTCTAAGAGAGACCCTGCCCTCTCTGGTCCCAGGCATAAAGTGCTATTTTGAGAGTTTAATGCTACGTTGCACCTTGTCCTTGGGCAAGTTCGGACTGATCTGGCTGCAGCTGCCACTTGGCTGAAGAGCGACAGAGAAACCAGGCTCCTCTACGCACACCTAAGACAACAGGCTGCTTGTGAGACTGAGACTTGAGTGTACCATAACTCTCCACAGTCTTGCCCATGCTGTTCATATGAGAGGGAACCTAACTACCCTCTCAATCACAGGCCAACAGCTGGCACCATTTTGAGAGTTTAAAGCTGGGCTAGGCATTGCCCTTGTGCTAAGCTTGAGGCCACACGGCTGCAACTGCCACCCAGCTGGGAGAGGGACAGCAGAAACTATGCTTCTCTGAGCACACTTAGGAAAATACCCACTGCCCTGCTACAGGTGGCTATAAAACTAGGGACTAGCCCCCTCCAATCCATCACAGCTACCAACAACAACAACAACACAGACTGCTGGGGTCCAAGCGGGTTGCTCTACCGCTCTATCCTGCCATCCCCCACATTATGCCAGCTGCTCAGGGGCTTGAGAACTTGCCAATACACCCAGCCAGAGACCCAAGAATCAGCCTTCAAGGACCCACTAACACCAGAGTCAATGTAAACTGCTCTGGGGCCTAAAAAACAGGAACACTCAACCCACCAATGCCACCATCAGGGTCCAAAGACTGGCTCAGTTGGCATCCAAGTCGTTGGCAAAACCTCACCACAATCCAAACTGTATTCTAAGCCACAGAGAAAACTGTGAATACCCCTGACCCTGTGTACTGCCAAAAAAGTTATACAAAAACCATATTACCAGCTGGGCACGGTGGCTCATGCCTGTAATCCCAGCGCTTTGGGAAGCCGAGGCGGGTGGATCACCTGAGGTCAGGAGTTTGTGACCAGTCTGGCCAACATGGTGAAACCCCAACTCTATTAAAAATACAAAAAATTAGCTGGGTGTGGTGGCAGGCGCCTGTAGTCCCAGCTACTTGGGAGGCTGAGGCAGGAGAATCGCTTGAATTCAGTAGGCAGAGGTTGCAGTGAGCCGAGATTGTGTCACCACTCCAGCCTGGGCAACAGAGTGAGACTCTGTCTCAAAAAACAAATAAAACACCCAAAACCAAAAACAACCCCCTGCCAAAAAAAAAAAATCATACTACCAGAGGCACCCAAAATCAAAGTATGCTACTTAACCAGCAACATATATATAACTTCAGAAAAATAACCTCTCCTACAAAAGTAATAAAAAAAAAAAATTGGAACAAGTGACTCCTGCAACAAACGTGGAGGTATCAATGGAAGGACACAGAAAACATAAAAAAGCAGGTAAATGTAACACCAACAAAGAAACACAACAATTGTCTAGCAACAAATCCCAATAAAAAATAATTCCTTGAAATGCCAAATAAATCAAAATACTGATTTTATTTATTTATTTATTTTTATTTTTATTTTTATTTTTTGAGACAGAGTTTCGCTCTTGTTACCCAGGCTGGAGTGCAATGGCGCGATCTCGGCTCACC
>NW_016107339.1:10391335-10411531 GCF_001604975.1 Cebus imitator | reverse complement strand
AAAAAAAAAAAAAAAAAAAAAAAAAAAAAAAAAAAAAAAAAAAAAAAAGAAAGAAAATAGTTGATAAAATATTCCCAAGTCTAACAAGAGAGTTAAGGCATTCAAATACAGGAGGCCCACCGATCCCCAGGAAAATATATCAGAAACAGGATGTCACTATGGCATATTATCATCAGAATGTCTGAAGCCAAAGTGAAAGAAATAATTTTAGAATTAGCAAGAGAAAAGCGTCTACTAACCCGTAAAGGAAACTTTACCAGACTAACAGCAGACTTTCTGACAGAAACCTTATAGGCCAGAAGAGAACAGGATAGCATTTTCAAAGTTCTAAGAAAAGTTATCCAAAATTTAGTACCCTACCAGAAAAAGCTTCATAAATGAAAAAGAAATAAGTCTTTCCCAGATAAGCAAATGCCGAGGGAATTTTTCAACACCAGACCAGTCCTACGGAAAATGCTCAAAGAGGTCTTAAACATGGAGATGAAAGGCTGATATTCACCATCATGAAACAATATGAAGCATAAAACACACAAGTCTTATAAATGGAATGGGGTTTTGAAAAACCACAATCTAGCTATTTGTTGCTTACAAGAAACTCAGCTTACCCATAAAGACACATATAGACTGAAAGGGAAGGGATTGAAAAAGGTATTCCATGCAAATGGAAATCAAAACTGAGCACAAGTAGCTATACTTATTTCAGACAAAATAGACTTTAAATCAAAAAACAGTAAAAAAAGACAAGGATGATCACTATGTAATGAAAAAGAGATCAATTCAGCAAGAGGATATAACAATCCTAAATACGCATGTACCTGACACTGGAGTGCCCAAATCCACAAAACAAATATTACTAGACCTAAAGAAAGAGACAGCAATACGATAAGTTGGGATATCCCACTCACGGCACCAGACAAACCATCAGGACAGAAATTTTTTTTTTTTTTTTTTTTTTTTAGACAGAGTTTTGCTCTTGTTACCCAGGCTGGAGCGCAAAGACACGATCTCGGCTCACCACAACCTCCGCCTCCTGGGTTCAAGTGATTCTCCTGCCTCAGCCTCCCGAGTAGCTGGGACTACAGGCGTGCACCACCATGCCCAGCTAATTTTTGTATTTTTAGTAGAGACGGAGTGTCACCATGTTGATCAAGATGGTCTTGTTCTCTTGACCTCGTGATCCACCCGCCTCGGCCTCCCAAAGTGCTCGGATTACAGGCGTGAGCCACCACGCCTGGCCCAGGACAGAAAATTAACAAAGAAACACTGGATTTAAATTGGACTTTGGATGAAACAAACTTAACAGACAATTACAGAATGTTTTACTCAACAACTATAGAATAAACATTATTTTCATCAGCACATGAAACATTCTTTAAGATGGCTTGTTAGGCCACAAGTCAAAGTTTTTTTTAAAAAAACTCTAAATCATATCAAGTATCTTCTTATAATATGGTAGAATAAAAGTATAAATCAATACCAAGAGGAATTTCAAAGTCTACATAAAATTTTGACATGAGTAAAAATGAAAACACAACATACCAAAACTTATGTGATACAGCTAAAGCAGTGCTAAGAGAGAAGTTTAATAGCATTAAATGACTACATCAAAAAAGGAGAAAGATCACAAGTGAACAACCTAGCAATGCACCTCAAGGAACCAGGAAAAACAAGAAAAATCCAAACCCAAAGTCAGCAGAAGAAAAGAAGTAACAAAGAATAAAGCAAAAATAAATGACAGAGACTCCCTCCCCAAAATTACAAAGGATAACAAAATGAAAAATTGGTTTCTAGAAAAGATAAACAGAATTTATAAACCACTAGCTAGACTAAGGAGAGAGAAGATCCAAAAAACACAATTATAAATGAAAAGGGAGACCTAAAAACAGATACCACAGAAGTACAACAGATCATCAGAGATGGTTATGAACAACTATATGCTCGGAAACTAGAAAACCTAGAGGAAATGGGTAAGTTTCTGAAAATACACAACCTCTCCAGATCGAGCCAGGACATAGTGAAATAGAGTTCCTGAACAGACCAATAATGAATAGTTGAATCAGTATTAAAAAATCTCCCAGCAACAACAAAAGTAGCCCAGGGCCAGATGGATTCAGCCAAATTCTACCGAACACACAAAAAACTAACACCAATCCTCCTGAAACTATTCAAAAGAAAATTAAAGAGGAGAACATTCTTCCTAACTCATTTTATGAACCAGCAACATCTTAAAACCCAAACTAGCCAAGAACACAACATCAACAGCAAAAAACTACAGACCAGTATCTCTAATGAACATAGATGCAAAAATCTGCAATAAAATACTAGCAAATTGAATCCAACCACCCATCAAAAATTTTAAAAATCAAGCTGAAATTCTGGAGCTGACCAATGCAATTGGCATACTAAAGAATGCATCGAAGTCTTTTAACAGCAAAACTGATTGAGCAGAAGAAGCAGTGAGCTTGAAGACAGGCTATTTAAAAACACCTGGGTGGGGGGGTGGGGGGGCGGGGAGAGAGAGACAGAGAGGCAGAGAGACAGACAGACAGAAAGACTGACCGACCCAATAAAGTCAGGGCAAAGATTTTTCCTTTTGAGGGCAAATCTAAGAGTTACTGGCCTTAAAGAAGAAGTAGAAAAAGAGATAGGGGTAGAAAGTTTATTTAAAGGGATAACAGAGAATTTCCCAAACCTGGAGAAAGATATCAATATCCAAGTACAAGAAGGTTATAGAACAGCAAGCAGATTTAACCCAAAGAAGACTACCTCAAAGCATTTAATAATCAAACTCCCAAAGATCAAGCATCTTTAAGCGGCGAGAGAAAACAAACAAAAAAAATACAATGGAGCGACAACACACCTGGCAGCAGACTTTCCAGTGGGAAGCCTTATTGGCCAGGAGAGAGTGGCATGACATATTTAAAGTGCTGAAGGGACAAAACTTTACCCTAGATTAGTATATACAGCAGAAATACCCTTCAAACAAAGAGGAGAATAACGACTTACTCACACAAAACAAAAACTGCGGGATTAAAAAATTTAAAAAAGCTGAGAGGTTTTATCAACACCGGACCTGTCCTTACAAGAAGAAATGCGAAAAGGAGTACTTCAATCAGAAAGAGAAGCTCATTAATGAGCAGTAAGTAATCATGTGAAGGTACAAAACTCACCAGTAATAGTAAGTACACAGAAAAACGCAGAATATTATAACACTATAACTGTAGTGTGTAAACTACTCTTACCCTAAGTAAAAACACTCATCAACCAATCAAAAATAACTACAGCCACTTTTCAAGATACAGATAGTCATAAATGCTGCTGGGAAAATTGGATACCCAAATGCAGAAAAATGAAACTCAATCCCTGTCTCACACAATACATAAAAATCAAATCAAAATAGATTAAAGACTGAAATCTAAGGTCTGAAACTTTGAAACTACTAGAAGAAAACATTTCGGAAAATCTCGAGGACATTGGTCTCCGCAAACTTTTCTTGAACAATACCCCACATACACAGGCAACCAAAGCAAAAACGAGTGAATGGGATCACATCAGGCTAACAGCTTCTGCACAGTAAAGAATACAGCTAACAGGCCAGGCGCGGTGGCTCATGCTTGTAATCCCAGCACTTTGGGAGGCCGAGGCGGGTGGATCATGAGGTCAAGAGATCGAGACCATCCTGGGCAACATGGTGAAACCCCGCCTCTACTAAAAATACAAAAAAAAAAAATTAGCTGGGTGTGGTGGCAGGCGCCTGTAGTCCCAGCTACTTGGGAGGCTGAGGCAGGAGAATCGCTTGAATTCAGTAGGCAGAGGTTGCAGTGAGCCGAGATTGTGTCACCACTCCAGCCTGGGCAACAGAGTGAGACTCTGTCTCAAAAAACNAGCTGGGCATGGTGGCGCGTGCCTGTAATCCCAGCTATTTGGGAGGCTGAGGCAGGAGAATTGCCTGAACCCAGGGAATTCAGGAGGTTGCCGTGAGCCAAGATCGCGCCATTGCACTCCAGCCTGGGTAACAATAAACTCTGTCTCAAAAAAAAAAAAAGAATACAGCTAACAAAGTGAAGAGACAACCCAGAGAATGGGAGAAAATATTTGCAAATTACCCATATGACAGGAGACTAATAACTAGAATACATAAGTAGCTCAAACAACTCTATAGGAAAAAAAATCTAATAATCTCATCAAAAAATGGGCCAAACATTTGACTAGACATTTCTCAAAAGAAGACATGCAAATGGCAAAGAGGTATTTGAAAATGTGCTCAACATCGCTGATCATCAGACAAAGGCAAATTAAAGCTACCATGAAAGCAACCTAAGTGCTTACCAACAGACGGATATAGAAAATGTGGTACATATACACAATGAAGTACTATTCAGCCATAAAAAGAATGAGATCCTATCATTTACAACAACAAGGATGGAAATGGAGATCATTATGTTAAGCAAAATAAGCCAGGCACAGAAAGACAAATTTCACATGTTCTCACTTACTTGTGGGAGCTAAAGATCAAAACAATAGAACTCAAAGACAGAGAGTAGAAGGATGGTTACCAGAGGCTGGGAAGAATAGTGTGGGAGAAGGGGGATGTAAGGATGATTAATGGGTATAAATAAATTACTTACAAATAATAAGATCTACTCTTTAATAGCACAACAGGGTGACTGTAGTCAATAATTATATATTTAAAAATAACTAAGTATATATTTAAAAATAAGTATAATCAGACTGTTTGTAAAATAAAGGATAAATGCTTGAGGGGATGGATACCCCATGCGCTATGATGTGATTATTTCACATTGCATGCCTGTGTCAAAATATCTCAGATACCCCACAAATATATATACCTATTATGAATCCATTAAAAATTAAAAATAAAAAAAATTTTAAAAAAACAACCATACTACCCAAAGCGATCTACAGGTTCAATGCAATTCTTTTGAAAATACCAATGTCATTTTTTCACAGAATTAGAAAAAACAATTCTAAAGTTCATATGGAAAAAAAAGGAACCTAAATAGGCTGGGCTAGGTGGCTCACCCTATAATCCCAACACTTTGGGAGGCCGAGGCGGGCAGATCATGAGGTCAAGAGTTCCAGACCAGACTGGCCAACATGGTGAAACCCCATCTCTACTAAAAAATACAAAAATTAGCTGGGGATGGTGGCTTGTGCCTGTAATCCCAGCTACTTGGGAGGCTGAGGTAGGAGAATTGCTTGAACTGGGACCTGGGAGGTGGAGGTTGCAGTAAGCCGAGATCACACCACTGCACTCCAGCCTGGGCTACAAAGCGAGACTCCATCTCAAAAAAAAAAGAACCTAAATAGCCAAAGGTATCCTAAGCAAAAAGAACAAAGCTAGAGGCATTATACTGTCTGACTTAAAATTATACAAGGTATAGCAATCAAAACAGCATGGTACTGGTATTAAAATAGATACACAGATCAATGGAACAGAATAGAGAACCTAGAAATAAAGCCATATACTTAACAGCAAACTGATTTTTGAAAAGCCAACAAGCACATTCACTAGGGAAAAGACATCCTTTTCAATAAATGGTTCTGGGAAAACTGGACTGGCACAGGTAGAGGAATAAAACTGGATCCCTATCTCTCATCATACACAAAAATCAACCCAAGACGGTTAAAGACTTGAATATAAGACCTGAAACTCATGACTAAGGCCTCAAAAGCAAAGGCAACAAAAATAAAATAGACAAATGGGAGTTAAACAAAAAAGCTTCTGCACAGCAAAAGAAATAATCAAGAGTCAATAGCCTGCAGAATGGGAGAAAATATCTGCAAACTATATAACCAACAGGGGACTAACATCCAGAATTAATAAGAAACTCAGACAACAACAACAAAAACCCAAATAATCCCATTAAAAAGTGGGGCAAGGACATGAATAGACATTTTTCAAAAGAAGAAAAATGGCCAACAAACATATGAAAAAATGTTCACTATCACTATCAGCAGAGAAATGCAAATTAAAACACAATGAGGGTCGGCATGGTAGCTCACGCCTGTAATCCCAGCACTTTGGGAGGCTGAGGTGGGCGGATCACCTGAGGTCGGGGGTTCAAGACCAGCCTGCCCAACATGGAGAAAACCTGTCTCTACTAAAAATACAAAATGAGCCAAGTGTGGTGGCACATGCCTGTAATCCCAGCCACTCGAGAGGCTGAGGCAGGATTATTACTTGAACCCAGGAGGCAGAGGTTGCGGTGAGCCAAGACGGTGCCACTGTACTCCTGCCTGGGCAACAAGAGTGAAACTCCATCTCAATGACAACAACAACAAAAATCACAGTATCTTTCACCAATCAGAATGGCTATTATTAAAAATACAACAACAACAAAAAAAGATAACACGTTGGAGAGAATAGGGAGAAAAGGGAATTCTTACTCTTGGTGGGAAGGAAAATCAGCACAATCTCTCTAGAAAATAGTGTGAAAATTTCTCAAAGAACTAAAACTACCAAATGATCTAGCAGTTCCACTGCTGGGTATCTGCCCAAAGGAAAAGAAATCATATCAAAAAGATACCTGTACTTTTATGTTTATCACAGCACTACTCAGAGTAACAACTATGGAATTAAGCTAAATTAGGAATAAAGAAAATGGGCTGGGCGTGGTGGCTCACGCCTGTAATCCTAGCACTTTGGGAAGCTGAGGTGGGTGAATCACCTGAGGTCAGGAGTTCAAGACCAGCCTGGCCATCATGGTGAAACCCCACCTTATTAAAATAAAAAAAGGAAAGAAAATGTGGCATGGAATGGTACACAATGAGTACTATTCAGCCATAAAAAAGAATGAAAACACGTGTTTTGCAGCAACATGGATGGAACTGGATGCCATTATCTTAATTGAAACAAACAGATAAATGCCATATGTTCTCACTTGTAAGTGGGAGCTACATAATGTGTACAAATGGAAGCATAGTGTGGAATGAAGACTCAGAGGGGGAGAGTGGAAGGGTAGATGAAGGGAGGCTGCTTGGTGGTTATAATGTGCACTGCTCCAGTGACAGATACACTGAAGGCCCTGACTTCACCACAATGCAATTTATCAACCTAGCAAAACTGCACTTACACCTCATGAATATACACAAATTGAAAAATAAAAGTATTACTCCGATAGACGTGTTGCCAATAGTCCATGGGGAGCAAGAGCAGCAGAAGGGAGAAAGTGAAGAAGCTATTGCAGTCACTACTGAGATCATCCAGGGTGACCCGGACCAGGTGATAGCATAGTGGAGTAACTAATTACTTGGAAAGCTGCCCCACATTCCTAAAAGTCAGTGCTAAGCTGATTGTATTTTTTCTAAAAGGTTATCACAATATTCTAGAATCAATATGGGAAATGACATCCTTCTGAGGTCTGAACCATGTCCCATTTACAAAGTGTACGGCTCTTTGAGTAGCGTCATGTAAGTGTGAATCATTCTATTACAGATTTTAAAAAGATGTCCATTAAAAATAACCTTGGCCAGGCCCAATGGCTCACGCCTATAATCCCAACACTTTGGGAGGCCGCGGTGGGCAGATCACTTGAGTTCAGGAGTTTGAGATTGGCCTGGCCAACATGGCGAAACCCTGCCTCTACTAAAAATATAAAAATTATCCAGGGCATGATGGCAAACGCCTGCAATCCCAGCTACTCGGGAGGCTGAGCCAGGAGAATCATTTGAACCTGGGAGGCAGAGGTTGCAGTGAGCTGAGATTGCGCCACTGCACTCCAGCCTGGGTGACAGAGCAAGACTCCATTTCAAACAAACAAAATAACCTTACTATGGCTGGGCAAGGTAGCTCACACCTGTAATCTTAGAACTTTGGGAGGCCGAGGTGGGTGGATCACCTAAGGTCGGGAGTTTGAGACCAGCCTGACTAAGATGAAGAATCACCCATCTCTACAAAAAATACAAAATTAGCAGGACATGGTGCTGCATGCCTGTAATCACAGCTACTCGGGAGGTTAATGGAGAATTGCTTAACCCCAGGAGGAGGAGGTTGTGGTGAGCCAAGATCCTGCCACTGCACTCCAGACTGGGCAACAGTCTCAAAAAAAAAAAAAAAAAAAAAAAAAAAACTTAAAACCCTTTTTTATTAGATACATAATAAAAAAATAAAAATAGTATAAATAATTTGCCAAATAAAATGAGATTCCACTAGTTAGCCTGAAGATCATAGAGGAAAATACTTTTCTGAGTTGTTAAAGGTAGAATAACTGACGTTACCTTTTCTGGAGAGTGACACTATACATCAAAACATATTTGTAACTATATGTTATTATGAATAATTAAAAGTTAAACAACATTATACATCATAAAGCTGTTTTAAAAATCACAAACTTCTGACTTAGCAATTCTATGCCTAGGACATGTCTTAAGGAAAACTACAAAAGATTTATGTGCAAAGAGTCTCATCACACAGAGCTGTCAAAAATATGTAGTTTAAAGTGTACTAGGGAAACTATGTAATGAACTGAATTGTATTTAATTTCTCGGTTGACAAAGAAAAGTGTCCAAAATATGTTACGTGAATTAAAAGGTTACAATTTATAAGTTAGTCATCAATTTTGAAAATGGGAATAGGGGATATGAACATAGGCACCGAATGTCTGAAAGTTAATAAGGATATATATAGATAAAACAAGATTGGCTAGGAACTGACATTACTGAATATGGGTGATGGGTACCCAAAGTGGGATAAGGTGACAGAAGGACTGTTTCATTATCACGATTACCATTCTTTCTACTTTTGTAAGTATAAACTTTTCCATAATAAAAGGTTTTTTAAAATGTGAAAAAATATTCACTAAACTGTTGTGTCAATGTGGGTATAGAATTATAGATGTTTTACTTTTGCATAACTAAGTCCAAATTCTCATTCATTCTCCCAGTCACTTCAAAATAGCATTGAAACAAGTTTAACTTACCACCCAACAAGCATTTCCAAGATCAGCAATCTTCACCTTGAGCTTTTCTGCATTTTTTGGCTCAAGGGGATTAACAAGAAAATTTCCAGCCGCAGATTTTCCTACAGACAACAGGCATCATCAATAAGACTGTTCAATGAACAGAGAAATAGTAAGTAATAAAGCTCTTCAAGGTAAAAGTAATACAGTCAGTAATACCCAAATGACAACTTACAATACATTGTCTAAGACAAAAAGAGCACAGTAACACCTTGAGTTTCTACAATTAAAAACCTCTGCCCTCATAGCAACAAATGAAATGCTATGTACCCAGTACATGATGAATAAACTTCAAAGTTAGCTACAGATTAAAATTTAAAGGTAACTTAGACACCTGTTGTAAAGCTATAGTAACAAAAACAATACTTTTAGTCTAGAGATATATGAATATGTTGTACAGGGAAGGAGTGTTGAGGAAGTATAGCTGCATAGGTACCTTTGTTGTCCAGTGGTCCATTATGTTCTTGCTCTTGTTCATCTTCACAGGGTATCTCTGCCCGAATGCTTTCTTGAAGTTGGCTAATATGTTGTTCACTGAATGACTGATCTATAGTTGAGGAAGACTGGCACACCATGGTATCCGACACCTCGGAAGTTATAGGTGTACAAGAGTCTGTTTCTTGAGATGTGCTGCTGTCTCCATTTTGGGAGCTTAGGAAACTAGGTTCCTGCTTCAACTTTTCTGCATCACAGTCATTAGCATTATGTAGATCCTCTTTATGTCTCAATGTTTCATTATTACTGTTCTGAGTATAATTAATGACTTCAATTACTCCATTGCAATTAATTTCTGCTGCACCACCCTCTGTATCACGTTCCATAAGTGTTTGATCCTGGCCAATGGTATTTGACTCTTCTAAGGAACAAATGAACAAAAAAACATGTATGTGTATGTGTGTGAGTGAAAGAACAGAAACATTTATCACAATATTAAAACATTTTCTAGAACTTATAGTGAGTGACATAATAACAAGACTAAACATCTAAAACCTATTTCTGGAAGGGCCACGATCTTATTTTTACCCAATTGTTAAATGAAATCTATGTTCCATTTCCTGAGAAAAGTTACAAATTACATTTAAATATTACCTGCCTAACATGACAAGATCCATATTCTTATAAAGGTACCCCCAGAGATAAGTGTTGTATGTATGAAACAATGTATTATGTAACAATGATAAATTAATGTTAAAAGTGTGTTGTAATTTTTGTTATGTTCTATTTATACCAAGTTTTTCTTGGGTCATTTTATTAGGTGGGTTCTCTTTCAAGGGTCTTTCAACAGGACTCTCTGATTCTTCTTGCTTGTTTGGTCTTTTTTGCCCAGGGCCCGACTCTTTCTCCATTTCCTCAATTTCCTGCATTCGCTTCTCTAGTAATTCTGCCTGGCGCTTCTGCTTCTTCTTCAGTTTCTTCTTCTTATTCTTTGACATTTTGTCAGCCTGGGCGGAGATTACAAACAGATAAAGCCTTCAGGTGGCTAATTAATTACCCCCAGTTAGAGATACCTGTTAACTTTAATTACTTCCTAATTAAATTTCACAAATCTTTCCCTAACATAGCACTTGAGTCTTTCATTCAATTAAAAGATGTGGGATACTCTTATAAACTCAAATAAAATCAAATACATAACAAAGTGTGGTCTTCTGAGCAGTCTGTGGGGCTGGTTTACACTCAGACAAGCTCAAAATTTTTAGAGGCCTCACCAGTACAAACTTGATGAAGGTGCATGGGAATTTACTGGAGAAAATTACAGAAGCGCAGGAATTTTTTTCCCTTTGGTTCCCCAACTTGAAACAAACTGTTACCATTCACAACAGAAGAACCACACCCATAGCCCATAGATCAAAATTAAATATAGAAACACCTTATACTTACTGGTTTAGGTTGGGGAGCAGTACTGACTGAAAAGAAAAGAAAACCAAGTAAGAATTCTGGCATTCATTAGGCAATATAAGGCTCAGATAAAACACTCTACCAGAATGAAAAGTCTTTCTTATGTAGCCTACACTGGAGAGAAAACTATTGTTTTTAAATGACTTAAGTAGAAACCATATTATTATCATTTTAAAAGAAAATAATGCATAATAGAAACTGCCAAACTTAAAAAAAAAAAAAGATAAATAAAATTCTTCCCCAGGTAGCATCAATAAGTGCAAAGAGCCAAGTTCCCATTTCTGGTTTCCACTACTAAAGCTGCTAAGATCACCTATTTTCCATTCCCATGCACTGCTTAAAATAGAAAGGGACAAGCAACAATCTCTTCACCTCCACCTACTCAGAACCTGTCAGTTTTAAAAGGGGAGTCTAGGTGACATCAAGAGCTATAGTAATTTGCTCTATATCACGTAATGGATAATACTGTAGCTTAGCTGGAAAGGTAGGATCTTCAGTCTTCCTCTTTTAAAAATATTTGTATAAGCAGGGTGCAATGGCTCACTCCTGTAATCCCAGTACTTTGGGAGGCTGAGGTGGGCAGATCACGAGGTCACTAGCTTGACCAACAGAGTGAAACCCTATCTCTACTAAAAATACAAAAATTAGCCAGGCGTGGTGGCTGGCTACCAAGGAGACTGAGGCAGGAGACTCACTTGAACCCGGGAGGCAGAGGTTGCAGTGAGCTGAGATCGTGCCACTGCACTCCAGCCTAGCCAACAGAGTAAGACTCTGTTTCAAAAAAAAAAAAAAAAAATTGTATAAAAACAGTGTTTAAAAAAACACACACACACATTAAAAATTTATACTCTGGGTAAGCATACAGTTCAAGTGGTTTTAACATTATTCACACTGTTGTATAACAGGATCTGCAGAATGTTTTCATCTTGTAAAATGGAAACTACATCCATTCAACAACCAATTCCCCATTTCCCCTTTCTTTAGTCTTACTTTTTAAAGGAAGTGCATAACTAATATTTCAATTTGAGGATTAAGCAAACTCCTCAAAAATGACACACTATTAAAACTAAAATCTGTACCTCAAAAGAAAAAAATCATAAAGCAGCCATAATTTACTTATTTATGTATTTAGTTTTAGGTCTTGAGACAGAGAGTCTCGCTCTATTGCCTAGGCTGAAGTGCAGTGGCACTATCACGCCTTGCACCTTGACCCCCTAGGCTCACGCAATCCTCCTGTCCCAGCCTCCCGAGTAACTGGACTACAGGCATGCACCGCCATGCCTGGCTAATTTTTTAAATTTTTGTACAGACGGGGGTCTTACTATGCTGCCTAGACTGGTCCCAAACTCCTGGGCTCAAGTGATCCTCACACCTCAGCCTCCCAAAGTGTTGGGTTACAGGCATGAGCCACTGTGCCAGGTCCCATAATTTATTTAGTATATAATATTGTGTGGCACACTACTAACTGCTTTACCATTTAATCCCAGTAATTCCCAGTTGAAGAAAAATAAAGTAAATTAACTCAATTAAGGTCTCTCAATCTAGGATGAAGCCCAAATTCAAACCAGATCTGTCTACTCCAGTATTTAAAGGAAGCTCTGAAGAGCAATGTTATCTTGCTCCTGTATAGACTACCAGTCCTATAAATGAGCATGTGTGATCAAAGTAAGAGGTAAACACTTCAAAAGTCATCAAATCTTAAGAAAAAATATTTTTAAGCAATACACACCAGCTTTTGTAACATACAACAATAAGGATACAACATAAGGATACAACAATATCTAGTTTTTCTCCTTCCCATATGAAAGTAATTCTGAGAAAGTCTTTCGGAGGCTGATAATGTTTTTTAAATATGATTGGGTGGTGTTTAATTCCCTGGTAACAGAATAAAAATAGAAATTTCTTTTAATTTCTAATGAGAGCAAAGTCCCTAAAAGAAAATATACCTGCAGATCCAGAAGGCGGAGGAGCTCCAGATCGCTGCCATTCTGTTGCTTCTGCAGCCAGCCTCCGAATGTACTGTTCATTCACTGACAATAAGATGTTCTCTGGTTTAATGTCAGTATGGATGATACGGCACTTGGTGTGTAAATAATCAAGACCCTGTAACACCTGAATAAAAATAGAGTGGCAGACTTGCAAACACAAAAAACAGGTTTTCTGGAGAAATACAAGATTATTACACGACATTAAAAAAAAAAAAAAAGAAGACATGATAGCGTTTTCTCTGGAGAATAAAAGTACCTTTTAAAAAAAGCACAAACTTTCCCAGAAAGATTAAACTATGAAAAAGGCAAGTATTTATTTACAATAAAAAATTCCTCAATGTTTTACAAAGCTAATTCTGTTTGGAGATATTCTTCAACTATATACATTATGAAGAACATTCAACACACCCTCTAAGTGTTGAAATGTAGGTGATGGCAGAGATTTAGATATCTTTAATTCAAATTTCCTCACTGATGAAGAACTGAGGTCTGCTGCTGCCCAGTTTGGAGCTCCTTCCACAACACATTATCCAAACAAATTTCTGCCCCTTGAAGTATTAATATTTTCCTGATGGTAAAATTCTATACCGTATATTGAAGGCTCTTTAGAAAATTAGAAAATGCCCATGAATCATGCTGTATAAAGAGATGGCAATAATCTGACATAGCAATTATCTATTCATGTAAAATTACTATTTACAACTTCTGGATAAGGGCTCCCAATGTTCCCAAGTCAGACAACTCAGCTTCACCTTCTAATTAATATAGGAGGCAAACCTGGGGGAAAATGGTTATGCTAAAACATTTAAAAACAGAATAAGCAAAATAAACTTTAAAGATTGAATGCAATATTTAATTTTAGGAATTAAAAATAACTTACTTTTTTTTCTGAGACTGAGTCTTGCTTTGTCACCCAGGCTGGAGTGTAGTGGCGCAATCTCAGCTCACTGCAACCTCCGCCTCCTGGGTTCAAGATTCTCCTGCCTCAGCCTCCCAAGTGAGTAGCTGGGATTACAGGCGTATGCCACCACACCCAGCTAATTTTTGTATTTTTAGTAGAGACGGGGTTTTGCCATGTTGGTCAGGCTGGTCTCGAACTCCCGACCTCAGGTGATCTGCCCGCCTTGGCCTCCCAAAGTGCTGGGATTACAGGCATGAGCCACAGTGCCCGGCCAGTAACTTACTTTTTAAAACAAAAATTCAACTGGAAAAAATAAACTCCTGACACTTTAAGAATATTACACCATCACTGCATAGTCAAGACTAAGATACATACTTGCTGAATAATTTTTTTGACACAAGGCAGTGGAAGCCCCTGATAATTGGACTTGATGATCCACTTGAGCAGATGATGCCCCAAAACTTCAAATACCATGCAGATATCTAGGAGTTAATTAAGGAGGGAAAAAAAGCACAAAAGAACAGGGCAAGACAATCTGTGAATTACACCCTATTAAAATGTTATGTATTTTCTTTCAGTATAATAAGTTATAGAGGTTGAATGAATAAATATATAGCTGTCAATCCTCTAAAATTTCAAAGTCTAATGCAACAGCCAACGAAAGCAATCATGAAACAGAAAGTTGTGGGGGCTGGCTTATCAATATTATTATGTACATTAAAATAATGGTAAAAGAAAAAGTAAAACTTACATATGCAAATAGTGAAAGAAAGCACTAGGCTGATGCTGTTGATTCTATTCATGTAAATTAGTTTCTTCCCCAATAACAAAATTAGTGTCCAGGGTAAAAATTTCCACTCTCACAGTTTCAAAGCAAGGAAAAACAAATTCTTCCTTAACTACAGAAGAGATGATACAAGACCTAACCTCAAAAACACAAATGCGAACATTTTTTAAAATAGGAAACAAACTTGCTTTATGCTCTGTAGTTTAGAAAACTAAACTTGATTCCAGTGCCACCACGTGTTATCCTTATGTACCAACAACCTGACCGCCCCACACAGTAGGAATACTCTTTGGGTCTAATATTGTGCAGGGCATTACAGGGATTTTGATGTCTTCCACCCCCACTAGCTTCTACATGCAAGTCAAGACATACATATATGTAATGTCCTAGTGCTCAGACTTGAAGATTCTCCATTAAAGGAAAGACTGAGTTCCTTGGAAAAATGGCTAAATCTAAGGAGGAAAAATACAAGGTAAACTTGGAACACCCTGCTGTGCCAACAAATAAGAGAACACGTCAAGAAGAAAGAGGAACCATCTTGAAGAGGATGTCACCAGCCAATGTGGAGGCCATTTTAAAGAATAAAGTTATGAGTTAATATATCAATTAAAAACAGAACAAGTCCATACTGATCCGAAAATGTGGAGGAAGAGAAACATTTTTTTGGGGCGGAGTCTTGCTCTGTCACCCAGGTTGGAGTGCAGTGGTGTGATGTCAGCTCACCGAAACCTCTGCCTCCCGGGTTCAAGCGATTCTCCTGCCTCAGCCTCCTGAGTAGCTGAGATTACAGGTGCATGCCACCATGCCCAGTTAATTTTTTATATTTTTAGTAGAGAAGGGGTTTCACCATGTTGGTCAGACTGGTCTCGAACTCCCGACCTCGGGTGATCCACAAGCCTCAGCCTCCCAAAGTCCTGGGATTACAAGCATGAGCCACCACGCCCGGCTGAGAAACATCTTCTTTAGAGAAGAAAGCCAAATTATAAATATATAAGGTATTACAGAAATAAAAAAATCACCAATTTACAATCACTATAGTATACTATTACTGATTCAGGTAGGAATCAGTGAATACTAAAACGACTATGTGAAAGACTGTTGGGAAAAGGGATTTTCACAGTGCCAAAATATCATTCCACAGGCTGCTTATTAATTACAAAAAGAATAAAATACCTTTACAACTGAGATATCTGGAAGGCACTGCCTTAACCAAGTGATCAAACTTATTACCACCAATGATAAGCACAAATTCATATCATGTGCCTTCTAATGTATAATCCATGTAGTATGCTTGACAAACACGGTTAACTTGAATTTAATCATGAGGGAACAGTCAAACAAATCCAAACTAAGATGGCATAAAACAACTAGCTTTGCCGGGCGCGGTGGCTCAAGCCTGTAATCCCAGCACTTTGGGAGGCCGAGGCGGGTGGATCACGAGGTCAAGAGATCGAGACCATCCTGGTCAACATGGTGAAACCCCGTCTCTACTAAAAATACAAAAAATTAGCTGGGCATGGTGGTGCGTGCCTGTAATCCCAGCTACTTAGGAGGCTGAGGCAGGAGAATTGCCTGAACCCAGGAGGCGGAGGTTGCGGTGAGCCGAGATCGTGCCATTGCACTGCAGCCTGGGTAACAAGAGCGAAACTCCGTCTCAAAAAACAAAACAAAACAAAACAAAAAAAAACAAAAACAACTAGCTTGGATTCCAAAAAAAAAAAAGTCAATGTCATAAATGTTCCAAATTACGTAAGATTAAAGGTACTTTGAAAACCTCAAACACGGATCAAAAGTACAATATGATAGCATCTCAAACTGACAAATGAATAAAATAAAGAAAAAATAAACATCACCAAATGTAAGTGAGGTTGTGGAACAACTAGAACTCTCGTATTATGCTAGCAGAAGTCTAAAATGGTACAAATACTTTGGAAAACTGCTCGGCAAATTTTTTTTTTTTTTTGAGATGGAGTCTCGCTCTGTTCCCCAGGCTGCAGTGCAGTGGCGCAACTTGGATCACTGCAATCTTCGCCTCCCGGTTCAACCAATTCTCTACCTCAGCTTCCCAAGTAGCTGGGATTACAGGTGTCTGCCACCAGGCCCAGCTAATTTTTGTATTTTTAGTAGAGACAGTGTTTCACCATCTTGGCCAGGCTGATCTTGAACTCCTGACCTCGTGATCTAATTGTTTGTATTTTTGTATTACAGGCGTGAGCCACCACGTCCAGCAGCAAATTCTTATAGATAAAACCCATGAAAGGCTGGGCATGGTGGCTCAAGCCTGTAATCCTAGCAATTTGGGAGGCCAAGACAGGTGGATCCCTTGAGCCTACGAGTTTGAGACCGGCCTGGGCAACACAGTGAAACCCCATCTCTACAAAAAAATCCAAAAATTAGTCAAGTATGGTGGCGTGTGCCTGTGGTCCTTGCTACTCAGGAGGCTAAGGTGAGGGGAACACCTAAACCCAGAAGGTCAAGGCTGCAGTGAGCCAAGATCATGCCACTGCACTCCAGCCTCAGTGACAGAGACCCCATCTCAAAAACAAAACACAACACAATAAACAAAAAACTTCAGCACCTATCAAATTTTCTGCTTTAGCCAAAATGAAGTGACAGGGACTGAATTTATCTTATTGAGAAAACAATACCCAAACAGACCAAATTCAAAAACAATAGAAGATTCTGGACATCAGGCAACATGTACAGTGATCCCTGAAAAAAGGAAACAAGAGCTGAACCCTGGGAATGCCCCATCTTATTGCCTTGAGACTTCCTAGGTAGACTCCACAAGATGAATCAATGGGAGGTAAGCGTCTTGGGGAGACCAAGGCAGCTATAATCCAGTGAACAAGGTACTAGAGAGGAGAGAGCTGCAGAAAGAGTGAAATTTAGAGATTTGCAGAGGGGCCCCCCTCAAGGATACGGCAAAGCACATGTGTATGAGTATGAGGAAACGGGAAGAGGCAGAGAAGAAAAAATAACCTTAAAGGATTAGAGAGAACAATGCCCAGCTTTTGCATAGGGCTTGGCAAAAGTGCCTGCTCCAAGCAAAGAGACTAGAAAAATTCAGTCACAGGGTATTGGGTCGGATATATTTGGGAAAGTCTTGCCTCAGCAGAGGGAATGATTAGCCCTGGACTGAGCAATGCTTTGGATCCATATAAAAGGACAAAACACTTTCCAAGTAACAAAACAGCATCCCAGAACAAGGCTCAAGAAGATTTACAGAAATACAAAACATCCAGCAGCCAACAAGGTAAAGTTTACAATGTGATTACCAGGCAATAAAAAATATTTGAAATTAAAATAATCAATCATATGAAACTGACTCAGAACCATCACAGATGTTAGAATTAGACAAGGACATTAAATGGTTAATACAGCTGTATTCTACATGATCAAAAAATTAAGTGGAGACATGAAAGGTATTTGTTAAAGGACTGAAAATGAACTTACAGAGACAAAAAGTGCAATGTGAGATAAAAACACACTGGATGGAATAAATGGCAGATTAGATATTACAGAATAAAAAGATTAGTGAACTTGATGGCACAGCAACAGAATTAGTCCAAAACAAAAACAGTTTGGAAAAATAATCCAAACAAATCCACACATCCACAAAACAATAAGCTGTGGGGGCAACTCTAGTGGCTCCCAAAAAGGGAAGAGAGGAAGGAGGTGAAAATATGGCTTTTTGCAATGAATCAACAAATTACGAAAGTAAAGATACACCCAGTAGCAAAGTATACCGCTAAGTGCTTAGATTCTGGATGTCATTTCCCAGCAAAAGGAATTAGGACTTCTTAGAGGAAAACTGATTCTAGATTTAAGACAGGAAACTCACAAGGTGAGCCCAGAACATCTTGATGCCAGGTAATAAACTGCCAAAATCTCATATGGATCCTGACTCAAGTAAGAATCACAAACTAGAAAAGATTCTAAGAAGGTGGTGGAGTAGGAAGCCACCAGAAATCTGTTTCCCCACCTAGACAACCAATGCAGTGGCAGAATCGGTCTGATGTGATTATTTAGAAACTCTGGAGTCTACTGACAGCTCACAACTTTTAGGAGAAGGGGCTTAGATAATAAATTATTGTAAATTTTGGTCAATCTCAGCTCTTAGCACAGTGGCACCCACCTATCCCCTAATCCTATAGTAAGCAGCCCTGCCTATAGTTTGTTGGAGCCAGAGTGGGTAAAAAGGATCCTGTCCTAAGTATCAGAGAGGCAGGTGGCTATTTCTGTACCTGCCCTCCATTGTTTTAAACCCCTCCTCTGGCTGAAGTGATGTTGCAAGGATTTAAAAGGCCAGTGCCCATTTCCTCTCCTTCTTTCCTTTTCCACTTTGGGAGCCAGACATTAAGACTATGATGTTCATGGCCAGGTGTGGTGGCTCACACCTGTAATCCCAGCACTTTGGGAGGCCAAGGTGGGCAGATTACTTGAGGCCAGGAGTTTAAGACTAGCCTGGTCAACATGGTGAAATATCGTCTCTACTGAAAATACAAAAATTACCCAGGCATGGTGGTGTGCACCTGTAATACTACCTATACAGGAGGCTGATGCAGGAGAATCGCTTGAACCCAGGAAGTGGAAGTTGCAGTGAGCTGAGATTGTGCCAAAGCACTCCAGCCTGGGTGATAAAGAGAGACTGTGTCTCTAAATAAATAAATAGCCTAGGACATTCAAAAGCAACAGCACATAGAGGGAAAATCAGAAAGTGACTGTGCATGCCCAAGGAAAGATGTAGACTGAGCAAAGACCTTTTCTTTACATCTCAGGCTGATGCTTGGAGAGAGAGCCCTACAAAAGAAACACAAAAACAAAAACAACGCAGGGCCAGGCAAAGTGGCCCATGCATGTAATCTCAGCACTTTGGGAGGCTGAGGCAGGATGACTGCTGGAGCCCAGGGGTTTGAGATCGGCCTGGGCAACACAGAAAGACCCCATCTCTACAAAAACATTACAAAATTAGCACAGGCATGATGGCATACAACTATAGTCTCAGCTATTTAAAAGGCTGAGGCAGGAGGATCGCTAGATTCTAGAAGGTCAAGGCTACAGTAAGCCATGACTGTGCCACTGTACTCCAGCCTTGGCAAGAGAGAGATCTTGTCTCAAAAATAAATAAATAAATAAATAAATACCCCAGCAAATCTTGAGGACACGGCCAAATCTGATTTCCAGAGTTACCATATTAGGCTCAAATGTCCAGTTTTCAACAGAAAATCATAAGGCACATGAAGAAACAGTTAAGTACAGCATATTCAAATGACAAAAGTAAATCAACACACACAGTCTCTTAAAAAGATCTGATGCAGATCTACCAGATAAAGACTTTAAAACAAATGTCTTAAAGATGCTCAGGCCAGATATGGTGGCTCATTCCTGTAACTCTAACACTTTGGGAGGCCAAAGCAGTAGGACTGCTTGAACCCAGGAGTTCCAGACCAATTTGGGCAACACAGTGAGACTCCACCTCTACAAAAAGTTTAAAAATTAGCTGGGTGTATTGGCATGCACCTGTAATCTGGAGGCTTAGGCAAGACAAGCGCTTGAGTCTGGGTAGTCGCAGCTGATGTGAGCCGTGTTCACACTACCACATTCCAGCCTGGGTGATAGAGCAAGACCTTGTCTCAGGGA